>NC_068920.1:155350621-155657621 GCF_023091745.1 Budorcas taxicolor | reverse complement strand
GTCCTGTGGCCACTGCTGAGTTTTCCAAACTTGCTGGCGTATTGAGTGCATCACTTTGACAGCATCATCTTTCAGGATTTGAAACAGCTCCACTGGAACTCCATCACCTCCACTAGCTTTGTTCGTAGCGATGCTTTCTAAGGCCCACTTGACTTCACTTTCCAAGATGTCTGGCTCTAGGTTAGTGATCGCATCATCATGATTATCTGGGTCGTGAAGATCTTTTTTGTACAGTTCTTCTGTGTATTCTTGCCACCTCTTCTTAATATCTTCTGCTTCTGTTAGGTCCATACCATTTCTGTCCTTTATCAAGCCCATCTTTGCATGAAATGTTCCCTTGGTATCTCTAATTTTCTTGAAGAGATCTCTAGTCTTTCCCATTCTGTTGTTTTCCTCTATTTCTTTGCATTGATCGCTGAAGAAAGCTTTCTTATCTCTTCTTGCTATTCTTTGGAACTCTGCATTCAGATGCTTATATCTTTCCTTTTCTCCTTTGCTTTTCGCCTCTCTTCTTTTCACAGCTATTTGTAAGGCCTCCCCAGACAGCCATTTTGCTTTTTTGCATTTCTTTTCCATGGGGATGGTCTTGATCCCTGTCTCCTGTACAGTGTCATGAACCTCATTCCATAGTTCATCAGGCACTCTATCTATCAGATCTAGTCCCTTAAATCTATTTCTCACTTCCACTGTATAATCATAAGGGATTTGATTTAGGTCATACCTGAATGGTCTAGTGGTTTTCCCTACTTTCTTCAATTTAAGTCTGAATTTGGCAATCAGGAGTTCATGATCTGAGCCACAGTCAGCTCCTGGTCTTGTTTTTGTTGACTATATAGAGCTTCTCCATCTTTGGCTGCATAGAATATAATCAATACGATTTTGGTGTTGACCATCTGCTGATGTCCATGTGTAGTGTCTTCTCTTGTGTTGTTGGAAGAGGGTGTTTGCTATGACCAGTGCATTTTCTTGGCAAAACTCTATTAGTTTTTGCCCTGCTTCATTTCGCATTCCAAGGCCAAATTTTCCTGTTACTCCAGGTGTTTCTTGACTTCCTACTTTTGCATTCGAGTCCCCTATAATGAAAAGGATATCTTTTTTGGGTGTTAGTTCTAAAAGGTCTTGTAGGTCTTCATAAAACTGTTCAACTTCAGCTTCTTCAGCGTTACTGGTTGGGGCATAGACTTGGATAACTGTGATATTGAATGGTTTGCCTTGGAGACGAACAGAGATCATTTTGTCGTTTTTGAGATTGCATCCAAGTACTGCATTTCGGACTCTGCATTGGTAGGTGGATTCATTACTGCTGAGCAACCTGCAAAGCCTTCATGGTACTCATACTGACATCTTACACTAAGGTGTTAAGGACCTGTTTCTGGATTAAGAAAAGCTATTAGCTACTTGTTTGATTTTTTTCTTTTTAATCATAGATTGAGAAAATTTTGAGTAGCTGTTATGTATAGAGCATAGTACAGGGGCTAGGGAAAGGAAGAAATAAGAATAAAATTAGACCTCTGACCATAGCAACAACAAAGAATAATAGTCTTGTCTCCTATTGTCTCCTGTTGACTGAATACTATATACCAGGCAGCATGCTAGAAAGTTTAAGAATGTAATTTCTAATCTACACAGTATTTCCAGGATATAGACAGTGTTAGTTCCATGTTTATATGGGGTCCAGAAGAGATTAAGCAATTTGCTCAAGATCACACCCTGATATATGGTAGGACCAGCTTTTAAAGCAGTTTATCTGACTTCGGAGTTTATACTATCTGTTTAAGAAGAACCATATATATTACAAGAAATATTTTCCAAATGTATTGTATTTGCTTGTCAAATATATTATGTGTTAGTAGGAGATAAGAAGCTCTAGTTTTCCTAACATTTAGCGTAAGAAAAAATTGTATCAGATTTTTCCATCTTGGTCCTGGAGAAGTCCTTGATTCATGAGACCTGAATTCTATTAGTTACTATGTCACTAGCTTTCTGTGTGACTTTGAATGCATTATCTCACATTTTTGGGCTGAGTTAACCAATCAGTAAAATGAGGAGGGTGATCAAGGTCAGACCCATCATTAGAATTAGATAATTTAATGGTCAGTGTGAGATGTTTAGAAACATTTGTAGACCCTAAAGTATTTAGGTTCTTTTTCTGAGAATACTGTAGGTAAGGCAGATGATTCATCAGGAACTTGCTGAATGTTTATCTTCATGTTGGCAGAGTAAGAGATCCTCGGGGTGCATTGATAGAATGATAGTCCCTGCCCTCAGAGAACCAGCTCAGAGTCTCATGAGATGAACAGACCATGATGATCCAAGGACGAGAGGATTTGGAAGTGCGGTTGACACTCCATGTTCATAGATGTGGAAACTACAGATACGGAGGGCCAACTGTTCTTGGCCATTTTGTATAGGAGACTTGAACATCTGTGAATTTTGGTGTCTGGGCGGTGGGTGGTGCGTGGTCCAGGAATCAGTCCCTCATGGAGACTGAAGGGCGATCGTATATTTGAAGGATCCAGGTGTAGACCAAACTCTTGGGGAAGAAATTATTGGAATCTTAAACCCAGTCTTGAAAGGTGAGGAGGTTCTGTCTGCAGTCTGTGGTTTAGTTTTTCAGTGACTGCCCACACACTTGCCATTGTGCAAGCATATATTCCCCTGGAGGGCAGATAGGCCTCTTTCTGCCTGCTTCATCCCGTCCGTTTAGATAGCTGTGTCCCCTTCCTAGAAACCTAGAAATGCTGACTCAGGTCTGACATACCAGGAACCACATTATCTGCTGCCATGTAAAATTCTTTCTCAAGTAGAAAGTAGGGAAAAATCCCCTACTTGTCCTTCTCAAGACCAAACTCTTCTGTAACATTTCCTCGACTTCCTGACAACAGCATCCTATTGTCTGCTTCCACAGCACCTTGTTTATGATTCTTCAGTGTACAGATCTTTCTCCTCCTGTGTATCTTTCTCGTGCATCTCTGTTACAGAGCACCCAACATACTGCTCAATACATATTGAGAAGGGGAAGGTAAATCTGCATCCTGGTTGGTTATATTTGGTCATTCAAATAACTCTAATGATAATAACGTTAATAATAGTAGCTTGCATGGTTTAAGAACTTACTATGTGCCAGTCACAGTTCTGAGTGCTTTGCATGTAATGATTAATTTACTTCTCACAGCAGCCCTGTGAAGAGGTATTATGAGGATCCCCAGTTTGAGAGGTGAGAAGACTTAAGGCTCAGAGAAGTGAAATACTTTGCCTCAGGTCACAGAGCTGGGAGGTGGGGCATCAGCATATGAGCCCAGGTACTCCGGACCTCGTTCCTGATCTCTGTCTTATACTTGCATGAATTGTGAAGGGCTCCCAAAGGTCTTCTACTTGTTATTGTGAGGTTAATCCTCAGCCAGGTTTTAAGCGGCTCCTTGTTTTCCCCAAGGGATTGGCTGCAAAGGTGGTGATCATTCCTTTTGCTCTGAGGTTTTCGTAAAGCCTTTTTGCCAGTGGACTATTTTGTAGCTGAAGCCATTTAGGAGACAATGAGGTGCTTAGGGACAGAGTGCTGCTGTTCTGCTGATGACACAGTGTTTTATGTGCTTGGGTTTTAAAGGGTGTGGGCTGTGTTTCCTCAGGCCCGAATGATTGAGGGACATGAGTAAGAGTAAGCTGACTGCAGTTTAATCTGAAAGGATCGAGGTAATTTGTACAGACTGGTAAGGGTTTAGACTTGACTCGGAGAAAGGATGTTGCTTATAGAAAAGGCAGAAAAATACTAAACTGTATTTTGTGTGCAAAACAAAGGGTCTGTCTGTGAAATCAGTAATGTCCAGGTGATGATTTTCAAAGAAAGATTATTTCCAAAATGAGACTGAAGCCATTTAAAGATGTGAATTGATGGGAGTATTCTTTTTCACCACTCTCTCTTCACAGTTTGTCCCTAAGGTCAGCCAGCGATTCCTTCTCAGTATCTGTCAGATTTGACACTTCTCGTATTCACTAGTCACTCCTTTGTTCCAGGACCTTCTCACATCCCATTTATGTTACAGCAGCAGCTTCCGGGCTGGTCTCCCTGCCCTTGTCCCCTCTCCTTCCGTGTGTCATGTACAGCAGTGGCCAGATTAAGTACCCCCACTGCCCTCGTGAGGGAGCAGAATGAACTCACGTGACAGAGCCCATCAGCAGTGGCACCCTCGCTCCCCGCATGCTGTCCAGCTTAATTCTTCCGGTTCAGTATAGTTCGATCTTTATTTAACCATCTCCTACCTTCCTGTTGTAGGTATGTGATTTTAGTTAATACATCATTTCTCATTTTAGCCCCAGGATAGTCCAGAAAGATAAGAGACTTTTATGCTTGTTCTCTAGATGAGAAAACCAAGAGGCAGAGAGGAGAAATCCCTACAAAGGAACTTCCACATGGATGCAAAATAATCAGCAGCTGAGTGAGTGAATGATGGAAAAGCCAGTAATTAGGAAAGCCTGTGCAGTACTTGAACCTGTGTCAGTCTGTTTATCCCAGCAGAACCCCACTTTGCAGATTACCTGACAGTTTTATGCAATTTTTCACACCTTTGCTCCCGTACTTTCTTCAGCCTGGGCTCCCTTAGTCCATTGCCTCATGTTCTGCAGAACACAGAACCAAGATCACTCCAGTTAGCACTTTGACACTTGAACCACTTTTTATCTTCCCATTCCCTCTAAACTTTTGTATCATTTACATTATAAATACTCAAGAGACTGATTTGTGACTTTTCTAATCAAATCATGTGTGTATAATATCATATACAGTAACATTTTTTTCTTATGTATTTTCCTCAAACGAGTACTTCCCTTAGTGTTTAAGTGTTGGGTTTTGTTTTTTCCTTTATTGTCTTTCATTTTTGTTCCCATTTGCACATTTCTTTCAAGATACCTTTTTCTCTTCTATTCATGATACCTGTCACTGGAGAGGTATTGTCTGCCTTTGCTTTGCTCACATTTGTGTTCATCTCACAGCCTGTCTCTTCTTCTCTGTTGTTTGGAAAGAGTTGCCCAGAGGTCCTGACACAAAACGGTAGAGAAGGAAGACTTCGGAATAAGGGATATAGTCTCTGCCCTGGAGCTATCTATCCTTTAGGGGAAGGCGTCTCAAAGCAGCAGCTGTTCCCACAATACCAGCCACAACTAGTGCTCAGAGGCTGTGCCAGGCTGAGCTGAGCTGCTCAAGGTGGGCCACATTTAAGCAGGTGCAGGCGTGCCCCCAGCAATTGTTATTTCATTTAATTTAGTGAAAACTTACTGAGCCTCTACTTTCTAGGCCCTCTGAATACATATGTGAATGAATTCCTACCCCTGCTTTGAAGGAACTTGAATGTAGACTAGTAGGTACACAAGCCACAGTAAGGAGCATTAAGAAAGTTCTAGATTAAAGACAACTTTAAAAATCCAAGTTTCATGTATCTTTTTTTTGAGCAGTGAATGCTAAATCATCTTAACATCATTTAGTGTAATTGTTAGTTTTGGGCTTTCCTGGTGGCTCAACAGTAAAGAATCCAGGTTTGATCCCTGGATTAGGAAGATCCCCTGGAGAAGGAAATGGCAACCCACTCCAGTATTCTTGCCTGTGAAATCCAATGGACAGAGGAGCCTGGTGGGCTACACTCCATGGGGTCAAAACTAGACACAATTTAGTGACTAAACAACAACATTGTTTTAGCGTAGGTGTAATTTTGTATTCTGCTTTTCTGTACCTACCTTTGTAATCTTTAAATTTTTCTTTTTCTATATAATACTCTTTTTGAGTGACTGGCTTGCATTCCTTTAGCAGATACAGCACAATTTACATACCTCTTTCTTAGAAGTTGCTTCATTAACAGTCTTGTGGAGAAGACAAAGATAGGGAGTCTTATCAGAGAGGAGAACAGTGTTCTTGGTGAAGATGGAATAAGTGATAGGAGTCATTTTGGCCTGAACATATAGTGGAACGTAGTTGTCTTTTTCTTCCTTCCTTCCCTTCCCCTTTCTCTTCTTTTTCTTCTTCTCTCTCTTTCTTTTTGTTGAGCTACTAGTAGCCGGGGAATATACAGAGAAAAAAATAGTTTGGAAAGTGGGGGGAATCCAGTGGTACTCCATACCTAGGGATTTTAAACTTTGTGAAGTACTGGGAAACTTCCCTAATCATCTGAGAAGAGGTGTGTGCCACTACTGGTGCATGGTGACTGGGGCTGTACTAAGCCTCTGGCTGTTCGTGTAAATAGACATTCGAAAGACACCTGATAAATCTGAGGGTGGAATTAGTAGGACTTGATGTCCTCACATTCTACAGGAGACAGGGATCAAGACCATCCCCATGGAAAAGAAATGCAAAAAAGCAAAATGGCTGTCTGGGGAGGCCTTACAAATAGCTGTGAAAAGAAGAGAAGAGAAAAGCAAAGGAGGAAAAGAAAGATATAAGCGTCTGAATGCAGAGTTCCAAAGAATAGCAAGAAGACATAAGAAAGCCTTCCTCAGCGATCAATGCAAAGAAATAGAGGAAAACAACAGAATGGGAAAGACTAGAGTACTCTTCAAGAAAATTAGAGATACCAAGGGAACATTTCATACAAAGATGGACTCGATAAAGGACAGAAATGGTATGGACCTCACAGAAGCAGAGGATATTAAGAAGAGGTGGCAAGAATATATAGAAGAACTGTACAAAAAAGATCTTCATGACCCAGATAATCATGATGGTATGATCACTCACCTAGAGCCAGACATCCTGGAAAGTGAAGTCAAGTGGGCCTTAGAAAGCATCACTACAAACAAAGCTAGTGAAGGTGATGGAATTCCAGTGGAGCGATTTCAAATCCTGAAAGATGATGCTGTCAAAGTGATGCACTCAATATGCCAGCAAATTTGGAAAACTCAGCAGTGGCCACAGGACTGGAAAAGGTCAGTTTTCATCCCAATGCCAAAGAATGCTCAAACTACCACACAACTGCACTCATCTCACACGCTAGTAAAGTAATGCTCAAAATTCTCCAAGCCAGGCTTCAGCAGTACGTGAACCATGAACTCGGTGATGTTCAAGCTGGTTTTAGAAAAGGCAGAGGAACCAGAGATCAAATTGCCAACATCCGCTGGATCATGGAAAAAGCAAGAGAGTTCCAGAGAAACATCTATTTCTGCTTTATTGACTATGCCAAAGTCTTTGACTGTGTGGATCACAATAAACTGTGGAAAATTCTGAAAGAGATGGGAATACCAGACCACCTGACCTGCCTCTTGAGAAATCTGTATGCAGGTCAGGAAGCAATAGTTAGAACTGGACATGGAACAACAGACTGGTTCCAAATAGGAAAAGGAGTATGTCAAGGCTGTATATTGTCACCCTGCTTATTTAACTTATATGCAGAGTACATCATGAGAAACACTGGGCTGGAAGAAGCACAGCTGCAATCAAGATTGCCAGGAGAAATATCAATAACCTCAGATATGCAGATGACACCAGCCTTATGGCAGAAAGTGAAGAGGAACTAAAAAGCCTCTTGATGAAAGTGAAAGTGGAAAGTGAATAAGTTGGCTTAAAGCTCAACATTCAGAAAACGAAGATCATGGCATCTGGTCCCATCACTTCATGGCAAATAGATGGGGAAACAGTGGAAACAGTGTCAGACTTTATATTTTTGGGCTCCAAAATCACTGCAGATGGTGACTGCAGCCATGAAATTAAAAGACGCTTACTCCTTGGAAGGAAAGTTATGACCAACCTAGATAGTATATTCAAAAGCAGAGACATTACTTTGCTAGTCCATCTAGTCAAGGCTATGGTTTCTCCTGTGGTCATGTATGGATGTGAGAGTTGGACTGTGAAGAAGGCTGAGCGCCGAAGAATTGATGCTTTTGAACTGTGGTGTTGGAGAAGACTCTTGAGAGTCTCTTGGACTGCAAGGAGATCCAACCAATCCATCCTAAAGGAGATCAGTCCTGGGTGTTCATTGGAAGGACTGATGTTAAAGCTGAAACTCCAATACCTTGGCCACCTCATGCAAAGAGTTGACTCATTGGAAAAGACCCTGATGCTGGAAGGGAGTGGGGGCAGGAGGAGAAAGGGATGACAGAGGATGAGATGGCTGGCTGGCATCACTGACTTGATGGACATGAGTTTGAGTGAACTCTGGGAGTTGGTGATGGACAGGGAGGTCTGGCGTGCTGCGATTCATGGGGTCGCAAAGAGTCGGACACGACTGAGCGACTGAACTGAACTGAACTGAACTGACTAATGTCTGCCTAGCCCTGTGGAGATAGTAGGCTTCCTGGTGGGAAGGCTGGAATTGCTGAAGAATGGCGTGCTTCTGATTAAACAGAAAAAGACTAAGGATTAGAGCTAAAGAGAATGAACCCTGTTAGACTAGTTAGCTTTATCCATGGACCAGTTGCAGCGAGGGCATGACTTTTCCATCCTTAGATGGTGACAAGAAAAGCAGAGGACTGGCAGTCACAGGATGTGTTTTCCTGTCTGAAGCTCTGCCCTTTTCTTGCCAGTAAGTCCTCATGAACTCATTGAGCCTCAGTCTCCTCATGTGAAAGAAAAGAGGGTAATTATACCTACTGAGTAGTGGTTATTTTTAAAGGTAAATGGAGAATACCTGTGACAGTGCTGTAGCGGTGGCCTGCTCTCACTCTTAGTATTTTTGAAAATAGTTTTGTGTATTTCTTTATTTTTGGCTGTGCTGGTCTTCGTCGCTGTGCAGGCTTCTCTACAGTCGTAGCAAGTAGGGCCACTCTCTCATTGAAGTGCGGGCTTCTCATGGCTGAGGCTACCCTTGTCGTGGAGCACCGGCTCTGGGGCGCGTGGGCTTCAGCGGTTGTGGCTCCCGGGTTCTGAGTCACAGGCTCGATGGCTGGGGCACGTGGGCTTAGTTGCCCCGCAGCATGTGAGATCTTCCTGGATCAGGGATTGAACTTGCGTCTCTCGCATTGGCAGGTGGATTCTTTTACCACTGAGCCACTTGGAAAGCTCTCTAATAAGTTATTATATTAATTAACCATTATGTTTTGCACCTTTGACTTTCTATCTCTGCTGTAACCCTTTGTCAAGCATTATCAGCATTATAATCCAAGGAGAAATTTAGCCATGCCTAGCTTCACCAGTACTCACTTTGCCCACAGGAAATGGACTCATGAGGCTGTGTAATGTTCATTTGCTAGTTAGAAAGGAAGTGAAACCATAGTTATTTTGGTGAGATTTTTTTCCTCTTTCCCACCTTGTGAAAAGTATATTCATATGTTTTATAAGGCTCCCCTATATGTCTAATTTGGTGACAAGAATCACCATTATTGTTTAATTTATTATACTTTCACTTCTTTTCCCTGAGTGACTCATTATTGAATCTTGGAAATGCAACTGTGTTTTTCTTTAGGAGGAGGTGGTGGTGAGGGAGAACTTGGGAATGACTTTTAAATAAGAGAACTTTGCATTATATTTATCTGTCTGGAGGCAATAAATCTGTTTCAGCAGATTAAATACAGACTTCTTTATAAAGCCCTGTTTTCTCAAACCTCTTATCAGCAGCACTTGGCAGTAATCACACCTACGGAAACTTGTAATTTTCCTCAAGGAGGTGACGCTGACAGAATTAAAAATGAAGGAGCCCCCCTGAAAAGCAAGTTCATTACAAATTAACAGTGGTCTTAGCAAAGCAGTGGGCTAAGGCGTGTCAAATAGCGATATGGATAAAGAAACCCAGCATTTTAAACTGTCAGAGCTGGGAGCAGGGCTAGCCTGAGAACAAATTAATCACATATTGTCAAGGCAAAGTTGCATCAAATTAACACATCGGATTCCAGCATATTAATGTTAGAATGCTTTCACCTGATTATTACTGCAAACCATTGCCACTCTTTGAATGCAAAGATATAATTAAATTGCTAAATAGAAAGTGCATATAATATCTCCACATGCATTTAGGATGCGTGAGCTGAAAAGTGCACACGCCAGGATGTGACAGATTCTGTTTGTGGGGGAAACTTTACTTTTTTTCCCTTTTATTTACTTGGGAATACCAGAGTATGAAATTAGAAAAGTTAGTTATGTTATTCATACCCTATATGAGTTACATGAAATACAGGTTTAATTTAACTGATTTGCTACACTGGCTATGAGTACCTAATTACCTCTGCATTTTTTCTGGATGAGAAATGGGAAGATGTTGCACACTGGTCCTTTACAACATAGTCGTCCATTGCATGTGATCCTAGTGGTGGATCTATCATTAGATGGTCCTTTGGAGAAACCAGACTAACCATTCTGATCACTCTCTTATATGTGGAGCTTACTATATGGCCTTCCTGGGTCTAGTGTGTGTGTTCTGCGATCTTCAAAACAAGAATTCTGGCAGAAGCCCAACTGTGGTTGACCATTCTGATCCAGGAAGCAGCCCAGCAGGAAGAACTTGCTTTTCTTCTTAGACTTTGCTTGTCTCAGGTCATACTTGGGCCCGGCCTTCTGGCCTCTGTCGCTGCTACTCACATCCAGCCTTGCTGTCTCTGTTACTCACACTTAGGCTTGACCACTCTCCCGCTGTGCTATACCAAGCTTTGATGGTCCTCTACATTAAAATCTTTCTTAAAACTCACCTACTTTCATGAAGCTTCCTTCAGCAACTCAGGCATTCAAAAACTTCTCTCTTCAGCTTTGGGATAGAGAAGTCTTGATTCACAAGTCTCAGGAGCAGCTGCAAGGCTTGTAAACCTGGACAAGGAAGTAGTAATCCCCAGAAGCTGGCAGGATAACCTCATTTCCTTTTTGGGTAGTGTGACTAGCTAGAGTACTCTAGTTGTAGTGTTCTGAATTTCAGTAAAGCATCTGACTATTTTAGTAGAATCTTGCACAATATTCTTGCAGGCCAGCTGGAGAAATGTTAGCCAGTAACATTGTGGTCAAGTGGTCTTGCACCTGGCTTGAATGACCAGACACAGAGTGACTAGGCATGCGTCAATCCGGACAGCTATCTGTTGTGGCAGGCTGCAGGGCTCCATGTGTTCAGGGGCTTGAAGGAGAACATTGATGACAGGCTGATCACATTCATGGAAGGCAGAAACTGGGGCAAGAGCAGGCATCTTGGGTAACAAAGTCAGGGCCTGAAGTGGTCTTGACGAGACAAAATGGTACTTGCACTTAGGTCATCAGATGCAAGTGCTGTGTTTGGGGGCAGGGCAAAGAGCAGGGCAAAATATGGTTTAACCAAGAAGTACATGAAAGAAAGTTGGCTGTGACTCAGTACGATTGAGCACAGCCAGAGAGGTGGTAGAAAAACTCATTCATTCATTCATTCTGAAATATTTCTTAAGTCTGTTGTGGTTCAGTCGTTCAGTTGTGTCTGACTCTCTGTGACCCCATGGGCTACAGCACACCAGGCTTCCCTGTCCCTTACTTATCTCCCGGAGTTTGCTCAAACTCATGTCCACTGAGTCAGTGATGCCATTCAACCATCTCATCCTCCTAAGTCTCATGAGTCTGTATGTGCCAGGAACTTTGCTAAATGCTGAGGCTACAGTGGTGAATAAGATAGACAAAGTACCCAAACTCATGGTGTATGTAATCTTGTAGGAAATTGAAGCAATTAGAATAAAACGTAGTAAATGCTATGGGAGGGAAAGTTCAATAGGCTGAACTCCTTCAAGGAAGGGCACTTGGTTTGGGTTTAGGATAGGAGAGAATTAGGGGAGACTCCTTAGATGAACCCTAAGCCGAACTTGGAGGGATAGGAGGGAGGTGAGTCGGGTAAGAAACTTCTAGGCAGGGGAAATGCTGGTTATAAAAATCTGAGGTGAGAGGAAGAAATTCTGGTGGATTCTAGGGGAATGAAGGTAGTTGAGTGTGCCTGGCATGTACAGGGTAGAAGAGGCAAGAGGTGAGGTTTGATCAAGAAGGTTTTGACCTGATCCTGAGAGTCATATTTTGAGCAAGAGATTGACATCCTTAGGTCTGAATGAATCACTATGTCTGCATTTAGCCAAAGCAGAGAGTTTAGTGTTTGGGGATATTGCATTCATGAAGATGGGCGTTGGCAGCTATAAACAACCTGTGTTGAAATAGAGGCTGCCAGGAAGAGGTGGAGATGGAATAGAGTGTATGAGTTGGGATGTACAAAATCTGTGTGGAGAAGAGAAGACCCAGGAAGATCTAAGCATTGCCTGAACGTAGTAGAAATTTTCTCAGAGGAGGGCTCTACATGACTCTGCCAAGATGGGGACAGCAAAGGAAGTATTAACCATCTTTCCATGGTTACGTGTTCATTGTTGGCTGTTTGTAGGAGGCAGTGTGAAGTGAAGTCTCTCAGTCGTGTCCAACTCTTTGCGACCCCATAGACTGTAGCATACCAGGCTCCTCTGTCCATGGGATTTTCCAGGCAACAGTACTGGAGTGGATTGCCATTTCCTTCTCCAGGGGATCTTCCCAACCCAGGGCTTGAACCCAGGTCTCCCACATTGTAGACAGACGCTTCACCGTCTGAGCCACCAGGGAAGTGTAGTAGGAGGCAGTGTAGTAGACTAGAAAGAGCCTTAACTTGCACTTATATTTTCAGGCCTTACATTGGGGTCTTTAGTCCATTTTCAATTAAATTTTGTGCATGGTGTAAGGTTAAGGATCTGACTTCATTCTTTGACATGTGAATATTTAGTTTTTCCAGCACCATTTGTTGAGTAACAGTCTTTAAGTGACTTAGAATGAGAGTACAGCTCACAAGTGGAAAGATGATGTTTTATCTTCTATCCTTCATATTTATATGATTTCCTTGATAATCTACATAATAAAGCCTTTATTTGGAATGTCCTTTGCATATTGTAACAATCATATATATGTATATGTATATAAAATCATTTTGTTGTGCACCTTAAATACTCTATACCGATTATGTCTCAAAAAAGCTGTGAGAACAGTACCCTTTCCCTCACCTCGTCACTTGCAGTCCGTATTCTGTCACACCATGGTTCCAGTTCTATGAATGTTTTGTTCTGTCTGCCTGCATGTCTCTTTGTCAGTGAATTTCTATTTAAGCTTCAGCCCACGTATGGCCTCCCTTGGCTTCCTCAAGTTGTACTCAGTCACACTCCATTGTGCTGTGTTGCTGTGCTTAGTTGCTCAGTTGTGTCTGACTCTGTGTGACCCCGTGGACTGTAGCCCACCAGGCTCCTCTGTCCATGGGGATTCTCCAGGAAAGAATACTGGAGTGGGTTGCCATGCTCTCCTCCAGGGGATCTTCCCAACCCAGTGATCGAACCCAGGTCTCCCGAATTGCAGGCGGATTCTTTCTCAGCTGAGCTACCAGGGAAGCCCACACTCCATTGTAATTGCACATTTATATGGCCTTTGCTACACAAGAATGTAAGCTCTGTGTGGACAGTGGACAGTTTGTCTTTATAATCCAGTAACCAGCACAGATCCTATCATTAAGTAGTCATTTCAGAAAATTAACGAGGCCACCTTTGTCATAGAGACCATAAAATGGTGAAGGATGAGATGCCTCAGTTTTAGATATAATGAGCTGAGCTGCTGTCTCTTCAGTTCTAAAATTAGGAGATAGATTAGTTCTCTGAGGTCCCTTCTGGCTCCAACAGATGATGAAAATTGCACAGGGAATCCCTATCCAAGTATTCCCACAGCTTCATTCCCAGAAATCTCACAAGATATACCTTGAAATGGTACCAAATCCTTTTTTGGTTGGGAGCGGACGTAGGGGACCCTAAGGAATTTTGCCATCTCAGGGTCAGGTGAAGTAAAGCGTGTTGGCTGAGCCTTACCAGTGCGTTCTGTATGCAAAAGTTCTGTCTTTCACTGCGGGCAAGGCATTCCCATCCCACTCTTTTGGCCTCAGTGTTCTCATTTCTAAAATTGGGAAGATTGGATAGAGTCATCAGTTTTTATTGATTCAGTATGTGTATGTTTGAGGGGGTAATGAATGGATTTTGAAAAAGCATATTCAATATTCTGATGTTATATAAGGAAAATAAAAAGATAATTTTTACATTATAGTTACAAAAATGTAAAGCCTCTTTGAAATTTGGCTGTTGGGAACATACTGAAGATAGAATAAATTTTAATGGCTGTGGTGAGGTGCACATCATCTTTGGGGGAGTATGAGATTTTTATAGTCATCAGAAAGGGTCATGGGTTAAAGATGGTCATGAAACACTGCATTAGTTTCTGTTGCGATCTAATTTTCTATGATTCTGTAATGAAAATTTCACGGAAGGCTTTAGTGGAATGAGCCCTACTTATTTCTAGTGTATGTATGAGTTGTACCTACAGTTTTTGTTTGCTTGATTGTTTTTTTAAATTGAATTCTGACACTGTTACCTTAGTAGTTATATGACCATGGGCAAATCACTTAATCTCTCTAAGCCTCAGTTTTTTCATTTGTAAAAGAGACATGATGATAACACCTTTTATATAAGATTATAGTGATAATTAAATATCTAAAGCTCTTAGTTTAGTGGATGGTGCATCATAAATGTTCTGTTCATATTAATTATTATTATTAGAGGTTTGGGGTGGATATTAACCACACCTCTCCCTGATCTGACTTTGGAGCCTTGAGAGTTCCAATATAGAAATCAGAAAAATGGAATTTAAAATATCCATTTTATTATTGGCAAATCTGGTTATGATTTGCAACCCTATTATTTCCTCCACTGAGTGTATGTCAGCACTGTCCAGTAGCATTTGGTATGTTGATGGGAATGTTCTGTATCTGTGCTGTCCAGTAGGGTGGCCACCACTCACACGTGACTACTGAGCACTTGAAATGTGACCAGTGTGACTGTGGAACTGAAACTTAAATTTTATTTAAATTGATTTAAATTTACATAGGCACACGTATCTGGTGGCACCTGTATTGGACAGCGCTTCTGAGTGCCCAGAACAGGTAAGGAGGGCCATGTCAGTTAACTCACTCTTCCCAGGACAAAGAAGAAACCATTTTCCCCAGTATTTCAAAAAGGGCACATATCATTGGGTCTGCTTTGTGCCTAAAGCTAAGAAGCCTCGAAATAGAAGGAATAGGTCCCCTTATATTATTAGTCACTACATGTACAGAGCATTTTCGTAATAAATTTAAATTTTTCAATGCCTTAATGATAAAGACTTGTTTTTATTTTGCTTCATTCTGTACTTTAAGTACGACCGTAGTTTTTTCCTTCTGTACTTGTGTATTTTATTTTTACCAAGTAATTGGATGATTCCAAGTGTAGCTTATTTTTAGACAGAACGAAAAGAAATACTTAAAAAAAAACACAATTAAATATTTTGTAGATCATTGCCCTGAATTCAGTCTTATCTCATTTATATTAAACATGGCTTTTGGTAAGCTTACAGAAAATCAGTTGTTTCTTCACAGTTCTTTTTTTCCCTTCTTCATATTCTTTCTATTGGACTTAAATATTAAAGGGAGTCTTATCAGCATAGCTTGTTTCTAGAAAGGGGAAAGTTGATGTTTCTTTTGAAATTTCCCCAAAGGAACATCATGCTTATAGCTTTGCTCCATGTATAGAGATTGTGTAGTTTCGTGATGTCGGACCTCCTAGCACCCATGAATAACTGAGTGAATTCGAAATGACAGTATTTTGGGATTAGATCTTACATTTGAGAATTTTATCTTGAAATTGCCACCACATGTGCAGCCCCCCCTCCCGTTCATTGAAATAAACATTGGTTATGTTTCTAAAGTTTTCCATTGATGGCCTTTCTCATTAAGTATATTCAGCCTATTAAAGAGTGGCCTTAAAGACCCTTGTATAATTATGGGATATGAGCAGTTATTTTAATGACTCTGTAATTTATATCATGAGGATATAGCATATCTAAAGCAGCCTTCAATTAATTAGAAGAGGCTGTTTAATCTACATGTATAAAAATTTCAATTAAAACATCTTTGCTAAACTTCTTGTCCAGTTTTATTATATTTTGTATGGTTCAATTGATTGAAACATCCTTGAAAATCGTTATTGTGTTGAAGTGGTAAAGCACTGATTAAGGATTTACTGTGTGTCAGGCATATGCTAAGTATTTTGTATATATTATTTCATTTAATCCTCACAGCAGCCTGTGTGTGATATAGGTAGTGTCACTGGTTTACACTGGTTCGCAGATGTGAAAGTTTCTCTGGTGGCTCCGAGGGTAAATCGTCTGCCTATGATGTGGGAAACCTGGGTTTGATCCCTGGGTCAGGAAGATCCCCCGGAGAAGGAAATGGCAACCCACTCTGGTACTCTTGCCTGGAAAATCCCATGGACAGAGAAGCCTGGTAGGCTACAGTCTATGGGGTCGTAAAGAGCCAAATGCGACTGAGCAACTTCACTTTCACCTTCAGTCCTCTCTCCTGGAGTTAATATGACCTACTTCAGTGTGTCATGAGGATTAAACGAGATAGTACATGCTCACCTTGAAGTACGTACTCAAGAAATGGTAGCTGCTATTCTTGCTTTTTTAAATTTCATATTTTAAATAGGTAGTGGTTCTTATGATTCAAAAATGTAAAAAGGTATTATACAGTGAAAAGCCTCTCTCCTTTCTGTCCTCCATTCATCTAGTGCCTACCCATACCCATTTTACTAGATATTCCAGAGTGTCTATGTACAAATTTGAAAATACATTCTTATTTTTTCAACTTTTACGCAAAATGTAACATACCACTAACACTGTTTCAGAGCTTGCTTGTTTTATTTCACAATATAACTTGGAAATCTGTCTGTATTAGTGTCCAGAGAATTTCTAGAATTTCGTTCCTATTGCTGCATAGCATTCCATTGTTTTGAAATGTTATAATTTATTTAGCCAGTTCTCTGTTGATGGAGACTTGAGTTGTTTCTAATATTTTGCTATTATGAACAATGCAGCAATGAATACTCTAGTACATACGGCATTTTGCAAGTGCACAATTATATATGTAGGATAAATCCCAGGAAGCAGAATCGCTGGGTCAAAGGGAATATGCCTTTCCAATTTTTGTCAGTATTGCCAAATTGCCCTCCATAGCCGTTGTGCCAATTACACTGCTACCAGCAATATATGAGAGTGCCTGTTTCCTCACAGCTTCACCACAGAATTTATCAAATGTTTGAATTTTTGCCAGTCTAATAGGTGGAAAGTGAATCTGTGTCATTTTAATTTGCATTTTCCTTATGAGTGAGGTTAAGCTTTTCATTTGTTTAAGAACCTTGGCAGTTTTGTGAACTTCCCAGATGTATGAGATTCTTGATCTGTTTCTAATTTTCTAGGAGTTCTTTATATATTAGGAAGATTAGTCCAGTTTATTGTGTATCTTTAAACTGTGGTTTTTTGGACTATACATACTTTTTTTATATAGTGAAATTGCTCATTTTTTTCTTTATAGCTTCTATATTTTGAATTCATTTGTTTGGGGAGGTATTTTTCATATGCTTTGCCTATTTCTTAAGTTTTATTCCTGGATAGATGCAGTTATTGCTATTGTAAATGGAGTCTTATTTTCTGTTACGTTTCTAATTATGTGTGTGCAGGCTTCTAATTTCATGTTAATTGTGTATGCCTTTACCAAATTGTCTGTTTATAGTAGTTTTTCATTAGTTCTTATAGGATATCCATATATAGGGCTTTCCTGGTGGCTCAGATGGTAAAGTATCCTCCTGCAGTGTGGGAGATCTGGGTTCGATCACTGGGTTGGAAAAATCCCCTGGAGGAGAGCATGGCAACCTGCTCCAGTGTTCTTGCCTGGAGAATCCTCATGGACAGAGGAGCCTGGCAGCCTACAGTCTATGGGGTTGGGTTGCAAAGAGTCAGACACGACTGAACGACAAAGCACATCCATGTCTAAGAGTACTACTAATATAGAATAACAGTGATTTATTTTTACCGCTTTCATTTCTGTTTTTCTATATCTGTTCTCTCTTTTTTTAGTGTTGCTGTTATTGTTATCACTGTTACCACTACAACAGTACTTGGCATTAAGCTGAAAGTTGGCATTAAGTAAATGTTAATTCTCCCTTTAAACTGCAAAACGTAAATATCTAAAATATAGCTAGTCAGTGTTTATGTCAAGCAGAGAATATTAAGAAAAAATTTAATGAGCGACAAAAAGGAGGGGGAAGTTGAAACTGTCCTATACCCTAGAGGTCTTTTCCTGCAATGCTTATAACAGTCTGTATTAAATAGGGTGGGGCTTTTGTTTTAGTTTTTGCCATGGTTGAAAAGATAATCATTTGAGGTGTGTATATTTTGAGTGATTATGGGTCTTTTCTTTCGTTGAAATCATTTGGCATTCTTTTTCCTTTCACTCTGGAGAAAAATTAGTGCTTAACAATATACTATAAAATGATGTCTTTGTGTTCCACAAGTAATAACCGTGCATTTTATTAAATATAGACTAGAATTTGAATTAGCAGCTGAAATGTGTAAGATTTTTCAGAGCTTCAATTAAAGTTAGCAGGGATTTTTTATTTTTTTCCTGCTAACTTCCTGTTTCTTGATTCATAGTAGTCTTGTAATGAGATGTCTCTCGCATTTAAACTTTTGCTTTTGAGAGTTTTGTTTTTGGTAAACTGTAGGGAACGAGAAGAATTTGAAGGAGGAAATAGTATGAAGGAAAATTGAGTGTTCTAGCACATAATGCATTTCTATTTCTCTCCCTCCATTCTTCCTTTCCTAAGTCCTTTAAGGAACCTGGGACTGGGAATGGAACCTGCTTGGGAATAATTGGATTCTTTTCTTCTCCATATAAGCTGAAAAGATGATGAGGCTCCTCATTCATCTGTGAAGCAGAGAAATGGGTTCACTTACAGCTGTGTCTTAAATTTTTAAAAATTAAATGAGTGGATACAGAAAAAAATGTAAAGATATAGGCAATATGCGGAGTTGTACAGTAATCATCCATGTACCACCCAGTTTGGGAGGACGAACGTTACTTTTACTGATGTTCTTTCTGAAGTCCACTCTTTATTTTCTTTGCTGTCCTCCCACTTACAGAAAGTGTCTTTAATTCTCTTGCTTCTCCTTATAGCTTTTTCCCATATGTTTGTATCCCTAAACAATATAAAGTTTTTGAACTTTATATAAATGTATTTATATATAATTATGTATGTTGTTGTTTAGTCACTAAGTTGTGTCTGACTCCTCTGTGACCCTGTGGACTGTAGCCTACCAGGTTCCTCTGTCCATGGGATTTCCCAGATCTGGAATACTGGAGTGAGTTGCCAATTTTTTTTCCAGGGGATCTTCCCAACCCAGGGATCGAACCCGTGTCTCTTGCATTGGCAGGTGGGTTCTTTACCACTGAGTCACCAGGAAAGCCCATAATGACATGTATTTTTAATATAATTAAACATTATAAATGTTTATATTTTTAATAAATACTAAATTATGTTCTAAGTATCCTGTAACTTTTCTCTGAGCATCTGAAAGAAAAAACAAATTCACCCATGTCCATGCCTATAATTCATTATACAAGCATGGTTGGTGCAGTTTATTTATCTGTTCAGTTGTTGATGAACATTTGGGTTGTTTACAGTTTCTGCTATGAAAAATAATACTGTTTATAAATATTTCACACGTGCAAAGATTAAAACATTTTTGGCCATGAACCACAGATAATAAAAGATACACATCTTACCTCCTGACCTAGTATATACACACATAAGTAAGTACATGTGCACATACAGATGTATGTCAAAACTAAATTTTCATGGAAGAATATTGACCAGAGCCAAGAGCAAATACACTATGATATTTTTTATTCTAATCTAATCTCTTCTGTTCATTTTAAGAAATGCTGGTCAAAATGGGCCCAAATGGTCCAGCCTTCAGGACCATGATTTGAAAACTTCTGTTCCAGAATACATGCAGATGTGGAATTACAGGGTTACAGTGTGTGGTGCTAGCTCAGTAATGTGTGTTACTGTTTCTCCAGTCTCTGTTCTATTCTCATTGTTTATTTGTTTTTCCCAAGTTAATATCACACCATTTTAATTATTTCAGACTTATAACAATTTCTGATATCAGGTAAATCATGTCCCCTCAAACTCCTTTTTTCTTATTCAAAAATGCCTTGTGTATTATGGCCCCTTTATTGCTGTTGCATGTAAATTTTGAAACCTCGTCAAGTTTTTCAAAAATTCATATTGAGATTTCGATTAAAATTGGACTAAATTTGTAGATCAGTTTCAGAGAGTTGACATCTTTACCATTTTGAACATGATATATCTCTCCATTTATTGATATAAACTGTCTTTCATAAAATTTTGTAATTTCTCCATAGAAGTTTTATATGTCTTTTGTTAGATTGAATCACCCATACTTAATATATTTTGATTCTATTATCAATATCTTTTAAATCACAGTCTCTCCCTTTCTGTTGTTGTTCAGTCTCTCAGTCGTGCCTAACTCTTTGAGACCCCCTGGACTGCAGCACACCAGGCTTCCTGCCCTTTGCCATCTCCCGGAGCTTGCTCAAACTCATGTCCATCGAGTCGGTGATGCCATCCGACCATCTCATCCTCTGTCATCCCCTCCTCCTCCTGCCTTCAGTCTTTCCCAGCATCAGGGTCTTTACAAATGAGTGGGCTCTTGGCATCAGGTGGCCAAAGTATTGGAGCTTCAGCTTTAGCATCAGTCCTTCCAATGAGTATTCAGAGTTGATTTCTTTTAGGATTGACTGGTTTGATCTCCTTGCAGTCCAAGGGACTCTCAAAAGTCTTCTTTAACACCACAATTTTTATTGCTAATGTTTAGAAATAGTTGATTCTTATATACAGATTTGATTTCAACAACCCTGAAAGTGAAAATGAAGTTGCTCAGTCGTGTCCAACTGTTTGTGACCCCATGGACTGTAGCCTACCAGGCTCCTCTGTCCATGTGATTTTCCAGGCAGTAGTACTGGAGTGGATTGCCATTTCCTTCTCCAGAGGAACCTGGATTCAACAACCCTAATAAACTCTTACTAATATTTTATACCTTTTTTTGGTAGTCTGTGGCATCAGTCTTTGCAAATATGATAGTTTTATTTTTATTAATGGGCTTCCCTGGTGGCTCAGATGGTAAAGAATCTGCCTGCATTGTGGGAGACCCAAGTTCAATCCCTGGGTTGAGAAGATCCCCTGGAGGAGGGCATGGCAACCCATTCCAGTATTCTTGCCTGGAGAATCCCCATGGACAAAGGGGCCTGGCAGGCTACAGTCCATGGAGTCACAAAGAATCGGACATGATTAAGCCACTAAGTCCATTGTTATTAATGTTATTTATATATATATATTTATATATATATATATATACACACACACACATATATAGGCTGTTCTGTGCAGCTTGTGGGATCTTAGTTCAACCAGGAATTGAACCTGGGCCCCAGCAGTGAAAGCACTGAGTCTTAATCACTGAATTGCCAGGGAAGTTACAGTTTTGTTATTTTTGTTCCAGTCTTTATACTTTTATTTCTTTTTTGCCTTTTACTGTTATTTCTTTTTTGCCTTATTGAACTGGCTAAGAGCTCTAATACCATGCTGAAAGAGGCATTCTTCTTCCTGATATTAAAGGAAATGCTTTCATTCTTTCATCATTAAGAATGATGTTTGTTGTTTGGCAGATGACTTATGTTGGATTAAGAAAGGTCTCTGTTACTCCTAGTTTGCTAAGGTTATTATTTTTTAATTATGAGTGAATGTTCAATATACCAAGTGCATTTTCTATATTTATGTAGACTACCGTATTATTTTTCTCCTTTAATTTCTTAATCTGATTAATTGTATTAATTTATTTTCTTTATTTAATTGATTTTTCATTTGATAAGATAAATTCAACTTTATCAAGTATCCTGATTTTTACCTACAGTGGGATTGGTTGACTGGTTTTTTGGCTTTTAATAAGCCTTTGTTTACATTGACCTGTAGTATTTCTATCCCATACTCTCAGGTTTTCGTATAGATGTTTTCTAGTCTTGAAAAGTGATTTAGGAATTGTTCCTTTTCAGTACCACTGATTAGTGTGGGTAATATTAGCACTTTATTTTCTTGGGTTCCAAAATCACTGCAGATGGTGACTGTAGCCATCAAATTAAAAATGTTTGCTCCTTGGAAGCAAAGCTATGACAAACCTAGACATCGTATTAAATAGCAGAAACATCACTTTGCCGACCAAGCTCCGCCTAGTCAAAGTTATGGTTTTTCCAGTAGTCATGTACAGATGTGAGGTTGGACCATAAAGAGGGCTGAGCACTGAAGAATTGATGCTTTTGAAGTGTGGTGCTGGAGAAGACTCTTGAGAGTCTCTTGGATTGCAAGGAGATCCAACCAGTTAATCCTAAGTGAAATCAATCCTGAATATTCTTTGGAAAGACTGGCTGAAACTAAAGCTCCAATACTTTGGCCATCTGATGCAAAGAGTCGACTCATTGGAAAAGACCCTGATGCTGGGAAAGATTGAGGGCAGAACAAGAAGGGGGAGACAGAGGATGATGTGGTTGGATAGCATCATCTGCTCAATGGACATGAGTTTGAGCAAGTCCCAGGAGATAGTGAAGGACAGGGAAGCCTAGAGCACTGCAGTCCGTGGGATATCAAAGAGTTGGGCACGACTGAGCAACTGAACAACAGCAATAACAACAACATAAGCTCTATCTATATTTCAAATGTTTGGTAGAACTTGCTGATAAAACTAATTGTTACAAGTTGGATTTTCCTGGGAAGCTGACTCTGAAATGGAGATTAGCATGCAAGAAATTTGTCAGAGAGTGCTTTCTGGATTATCCCTTGCTAGGAAAAGGGAAGGAAACAAGATAGGGTAGAAGGAACTGGATGGTAGTGCTTACCCCATGGAGCATTCGAAGTTAGGATGGTCCTTTGGGGTTGTCCCAAGTTGGAATAAGGGGGCCAGGCCTTAATATTTCTAGTTTCCATGCCAGTCTAGCCTTTGTACTGTTTATCTTTACTAGATTGTGTAAGTTAATATGAATTTACTCGGACCACTCCTTCATCTCTGTGATGGTTTTCTGATTTGCTGGGAAACTTATATAAGAAAGGTTCATAGAATAAACTGTTTTCTCTTCAGTTGTGGAGCCAATACATTTGCAGTTTTAATCACTGTATTTTTCATTTCTAGAAGTCCCATTTTGATCTTTCATCTTTGTCCCAAAGATCTGTTTGGTAATTTCTAAAACTTTTCATTATGAAACATTTAATAATAACTTTCTTAAGTAGTAATAGTTTAGTGATCACCCTTATATCTACCACCTATGCTCATTAACGTTTTTTTCTATATTTGCTTTATGTTTTATTTAGCCATTTCAAAATTGCCATTCACTTTTTTTTATTCTAAGTTTTTCTTTTGTATTAGGATATAGTTGATTAATAATGTTGTGATAGTTTCTGGTGAACAGTAAAGCGACTCATCCAAACATGTACATGTATCCAACCATTCACTCTTAAACACTTCAGCTTGCATCTTCTAAGGAGAGTGACTTTCTCTTACTCATCCAAACATCTTGAATAATATTTTATAGTCTCTTGTTCCTAACCATACTTTTAGTACTTCAGAGTTTTTCTTTAAACATTTATATTGTGTTTCTGCTCAGTCTGTTTACTCTTATGTAATGCCTTCTATCTTTTGTGATTGGGGGCGGTAACAACTCAGTTTTTGCAATATTTTTGGAAGGTGGGGTGGGGTTAGAATTATTTCAGGCATATTGGTTCCTCCTGAGAGGGTTAGTTTGCTTCTGTCTCATACCTGGCAGCAGTCAGTCCAGAAGGACTTTTAAATTCTTGGTTTGAGTCTTTCTGGTCCATCAGGTGGTATGAATTTGCTATGAAAATCTTATATGAATGCCAGGTTGTTATTAAGTCTCAGAAAAAAAATATTTTGGACAGGCATTTTCCCTCATCAGGTGGGGAAGCTTAATTCTAATTTATGCTCACATATACAGGGCTTACCTGGTGGCTCAGAAGGTAAAGTGTCTGCCTGTGATGCAGGAGACCTGGGTTCGATCCCTGGGTCAGGAAGATACCCTGGAGAAGGCAATGGCAACCCACTCCAGTACTCTTGCCTGGAGAATCCCACGGATGGAGGAGCCTGGTAGGCTACAGTCCACAGGGTTGCAAAGTGTTGGACACGACTGAGCGACTTCGCTTATAGGGCTTTAGGGTTTCAGCTGTATTATACATTTTGATAGGGCTATCCTGTTTTGCAAAGAAAATGCACTGGTCATAGCAAACACCCTCTTCCAAAAACACATCTACACATGGACATCACCAGATGGTCAGCATCGAAATCAGATTGATTATATTCTTTGCAGCCAAAGATGGAGAAACTCTATACAGTCAACAAAAACAAGACCGGGAGCTGACTGTGGCTCAGATCATGAACTCCTTATTGCCAAATTCAGACTTAAATTGAAGAAAGTAGGGAAAACCACTAGACCATTCAGGTATGACCTAAATCAAATCCCTTATGATTATACAGTGGAAGTGAGAAATAGATTTAAGGGTCTAGATCTGAGAGATAGAGTGCCTGATGAACTATGGACTGAGGTTCATAGCATTGTACAGGAGACAGGGATCAAGACTGTCCCCATGGAAAAGAAATGCTAAAAAGCAAAATGGCTGTCTGGGGAGGCCTTACAAATAGCTGTGAAAAGAAGAGAAGCAAAAAGCAAAGGAGAAAAGGAAAGATATAAGCATCTGAATGCAGAGTTCCAAAGAATAGCAAGAAGAGATAAGAAAGCTTTCTTCAGCGATCAATGCAAAGAAATAGAAGAAAACAACAGAATGGGAAAGACTAGAGATCTCTTCAAGAAAATTAGAGATACCAACGGAACATTTCATGCAAAGATGGGCTCAATAAAAGACAGAAATGGTATGGACCTAACAGAAGCAGAAGATATTAAGAAGAGGTGGCAAGAATACACAGAAGAACTGTACAAAAAAGATCTTCATGACCAAGATAATCATGATGATGTGATCACTCATCTAGAGCCAGACATCTTGGAATGTGAAGTCAAGTGGGCCTTAGAAAGCATCACTACGAACAAAGCTAGTGGAGGTGATGGAATTCCAGTGGAGCTGTTTCAAATCTTGAAAGATGATGCTGTGAAAGTGCTGCACTCCATATGCCAGCAAGTTTGGAAAATTCAGCAGTGGCCACAGGACTGGAAAAGGTCAGTTTTCATTCCAATTCCAAAGAAAGGCAATGCCAAAGAACGCTCAAACTACCGCACAATTGCACTCATCTCACATGCTAGTAAAGTAATGCTGAAAATTATCCAGGCCAGGCTTCAGCAATACGTACGTGAACCGTGAATTCTGTGATGTTCAAGCTGGTTTTAGAAAAGGCAGAGGAACCAGAGATCAAATTGCCAACATCCGCTGGATCCTGGAAAAAGCAGGAGAGTTCCAGAGAAACATCTATTTCTGCTCTATTGACTATGCCAAAGCCTTTGACAGTGTGGATCACAATAAACTGTGGAAAATTCTGAAAGAGATGGGAATACCAGACCACCTAACCTGCCTCTTGAGAAATCTGTATGCAGGTCAGGAAGCAACAGTTAGTACTGGACATGGAACAGCAGACTGGTTCCAAATAGGAGAAGGTGTACGTCAAGGCTGTATATTGTCACCCTGCTTATTTAACTTATATGCAGAGTACATCATGAGAAACGCTGGGCTGGAAGAAACACAAGCTGGAATTAAGATTGCCGGGAGAAATATCTATAACCTCAGATATGCAGATGACACCAGCCTTATGGCAGAAAGTGAAGAGGAACTAAAAAGCCTCTTGATCAAAGAGAAAGTGGAGAGCGAAAAAGTTGGCTTAAAGCTCAACATTCAGAAAACGAAGATCATGGCATCCGGTCCCATCACTTCATGGGAAATAGATGGGGAAACAGTAGAAACAGAGTCAGACTTTATATTTTTGGGCTCCAAAACCACTGCAGATGGTGACTGCAGCCATGAAATTAAAAGACGCTTACTCCTTGGAAGAAAAGTTATGACCAACCTAGATAGTGTATTGAAAAGAGAGACATTACTTTGCTGACTAAGGTCCGCCTAGTCAAGGCTATGGTTTTTCCTGTGGCCATGTATGGATATGAGAGTTGGACTGTGAAGAAGGCTGAGCGCCAAAGAATTGATGTGTTTGAACTGTGGTGTTGGAGAAGACTCTTGAGAGTCCCTTGGACTGCAAGGATATCCAACCAGTCCATTCTGAAGGAGATCAGCCCTGGGTGTTCTTTGGAAGGAATGATGCTTAAGCTGAAGCTCCAGTACTTTGGCCCCCTCATGTGAAGAGTTGACTCACTGGAAAAGACTCTCATGCTGGGAGAGATTAGGGGCAAGAGGAGAAGGGGACTACCGAGGATGAGGTGGCTGGCTGGCATCACGGACTCAATGGACGTGAGTCTGAGTGAACTCCGGGAGATGGTGATGGACAGGGAGGCCTGGCGTGCTGCGATTCATGGGGTCGCAAAGAGCCGGACACGACTGAGCGACTGAACTGAACTGAACTGGATCCTGTGTATCCAGCTGACCAAAAAAAGCAGACCCTGAATATCACCTTAGTTGGCAAATACCATCACTATGTCAAAAATGGTGTTTTGTTTCCCTTCCAAGGCTTCCCTTTCCATTTTATTTTTGAACCTTTGTGAATTCCTTCAACACTTGCCAGCCTATTGGGTAAAATAAGTGTTTTATATTACATATACTTTATATTTATCAGAATCTTTAGTTGTTTTATTTTAGGTGGTTGGTTAGGGTACATTGCCATCTGGCTGAAATAGAAGTACTTTAGTAAAAGTTTTTTACTGTGTTTTCTTAAATGCTATGGAAAGAATACATGTTACAGAAGGAAGAGAAAGATAAGAGATAACTTATATGTAAATATATCATCATTTTTGATTTCACGAAAATGTTGATTCAAAGTATAATACAAGGCTCCCCCTTCAAAAAAAGAACTTTAAGATATTTGGTTTTGGAGGAAATTATAGTAGGTAAAGATTGTGATCTTTTGAGTCAGTCAGACCTGGGTTTCTACCTGAGTTATTTCACTAGCTGTGTGACCTTTAGTAATTTCTTTAAGTTCTTAGCAGTTTATTTATCTGTAAAATGGGGCAATGCCAGTTTTAAAGATCAAAAGGGATACTGTATGTAGAGGGCTCAACCTTGTGCCCAAGTAAATGTTAGCTCATTTTAAGTTTTGTTTCTCTCTTTCCAGAAGTATTCATGGTGCTAATACAGAGTGTTAGATGTGAAACATCTCACATTCCACATGTAATCATGTGAAATGGAATATGGGGACCTAGGAGACACAGCCATAAAGGGAAAAACAAGAAAAGTATTTCAGGTTTAGAAGATGGGGAGGAAAGCAGTAAGCTTGGCAGGTGACCAGAGCCAAGGAGACCCTCTGGCTTCCCTCAGCTTTCCAAGAGCAGAGCCTCTTAAGGATGCTGTCTACTCTGGCTCTTTCTTCCGTGTTCTGTTCAATTAATTGTACATCCCTACCCCTTCAGGTCAGAGGGAGCTCTTTGTGTCGCCCAATGGAGCTGCCTAGGGTACTTCAGGAAAAGGAAACTTGCTCTCTTCTACAGGGATCTCAAGGGTAGTCAAGGATTTTCATTCTCACAGTTCAGCAAGTAACCATTTGGTATCCCCAGAGTTCTGCAAGTACCTTAAAAGAAAAGAGATACAGCTGCATTCTTCTGAATAGAAAATAATCAACAGGAATATTGAAATATATACATATATATATACACTATGCAGCATCAGCATATATTAGATAGTGTGAAGCGTTTAGATTTTTTTTTTCCTCCTCCCCCTGGTATGATTCAATGCAGTTCTGGTATAACTTTTTCATTAGAGCTCACTATGGAGCATCAGAAATAAGAGGGAATTGTGTAGCCCACTTCCATGTGACCTTTGACTCTATATCTTTGCATGCCCGAAGACAAGAAAAGTGTGTCTTATTCATTCATTGTCTGTATATATTTCTCTTGGTACTGCTATTGTCACTTTGCTTTTTTAGTAAGGGAAATTGGTTTATTTGAAACGTTTGTCTTAATCCTCTATGGAAATATCAGTTTACAGGAAGGTTGAGGCAGCTTGTTTAGGTTCCTCTCAGAGTCTCTGCTGCAATTGTCGGAAAGGAAGCCCCAGGGAAGCCCCAGAGCACAGGCTTTGGAAGAGCAGTGGCTGCGCAGAAGACACACTTGAGATGCATTATCAGGTGCTGTCTGGAGAGTAGAAATTACGGTGTGAAGGTGGAAATGCTGATGTCTCCACTTTCCCAACTTAGCACAAACATCTTCTTTATCTTTGGTGAGTTTTGGTGCCATAGAGGCGGCTCCAAGAAGCCTTAAATGCAAGTGTGAAATTGCTTTTAGAATACTGGCTTGAAAGCATGGTGTTTGGGGGTTTTCTTGACTTGCATTCTTCTTTTTAAAGGATAAGGATTCATAGCATCCCCTGTCAGTGCCATTTCCTTTTCTGTGATGACTTGTTCACTGTTACATCAAAGGATGCAGGAAGTAAGGAAGGCATATATAAGTAGATAAACAAACAAACAAATAAATGAAAAGCTTTGCTGCCTTTGTCACAGCATAAAAAGGCTTAACTATAACATAATGGGAACAGAGCAGCTATTTGATTACAACTTTAGGATTTTTCCTTGAAACTTCGAAGCATGCCTGACTTATTTTCTGTTTTAAATAACACTATGACTTGGGAGAAGAAGTACACCATGGTTGCAGTGGGACTTTTGAATGTATCATCATCCTGGTCAGGGCAGGTGCTGGCATGGAATACTCTCATCACAGTGCTTGCTTGCCCACTGACACGTCATGTCCATCCTTTGTAAGGCCCAGAAGATGATTTGTAAATTATTTGCTTCTTGTCCCTGTACAGTGTTTTGTTTGTTTCTTTCTTTTAACCATCCTAACCATTTTTAAGTGTGCAGTTGAGTGGTATTAAATACATTCATGATGTTATATGATCATCACGACCATGTGTCTGCATAATGCTTTTCTTCTTCTGAAGCTGAAACTTTATACCCGTTAAACACGACTCCCCATTCTTCCCTCCCCCTGGTTCCAGGCAGCCACCATTCTACTTTCTAACTCTATGATTTTTACTACTCTTAAGTATCTGCAAAATGGCTGTCTGAGGAGGCCTTACAAATAGCTGTGAAAAGAAGAGAAGTGAAAAGCAAAGGAGAAAAGGAAAGATATTCCCATCTGAATGCAGAGATCCAAAGAATAGCAAGGAGAGATAAGAAAGCCTTCCTCAGTGATCAGTGCAAAGAAATAGAGGAAAACAGTAAAATGGGAAAGACTAGAGATCTCTTCAAGAAAATTAGAGATACCAAGGGAACATTTCATGGAAAGATGGGCTCAGTAAAGGACAGAAATAGTATGGACCTAACAGAAGCAGAAGATATTAAGAAGAGGTGGCAAGAATACACGGAAGAACTGTACAAAAAGGATCTTCACGACCCAGATAATTACAGTGGCGTGATCACACACCTAGAGCCATACATCCTGGAATGAGAAGTCAAGTGGTCCTTAGGAAGCATCACTACAAACAAAGCCAGTGGAGGTGATGGAATTCCATTGGAGCTATTTCAAATCCTAAAAGATGATGCTGTGAAAGTGCTGCACTCAATATGCCAGCAAATTTGGAAAACTCAGCAGTGGCCACAGCACTGGAAAAGGTCAGTTTTCATTCCAATCCCAAAGAAAGGCAATGCCAAAGAATGCTCATACTACTGCACAGTTGCACTCATCTCACACGCTAGTAAAGTAATGCTCAAAATTCTCCAAGCCAGGCTTCAACAATATGTGAACTGTGAACTTCCAGATGTTCAAGCTGGTTTTAGAAAAGGCAGAGGAACCGGAGATCAAATTGCCAACATCCATTGGATCATCAAAAAAGCGAGAGGGTTCCATGAAAACATCTATTTCTCCTTTATTGACTATGCCAAAGCCTTTGACTGTGTGGATCACAATAAACTGTGGAAGATTCTTAAAGAGATGGGAATATCAGAACACCTGACCTGCCTCTTGAGAAATCTGTGTGCAGCTCAGGAAGCAGTAGTTAGAACTGGACATGGAACAACAGACTGGTTCCAAATAGGGAAAGGAGTCCGTCAAGGCTGTATATTGTCACCGTGCTTATTTAACTTATATGCAGGTACATCACGAGAAACGCTGGGCTGGAAGAAGCACAAGCTGGAATCAAGTTTGCCAGGAAAAATATCAACAACCTCAGATATGCAGACAACACCACACTTAACAGTAGAAAGTGAAGAACTACAGAGCCTCATGATGAAAATGAAAGAGAGTGAAAAAGTTGGCTTAAAACTCAGCATTCAGAAAACTAAGATCATGGCATCTGGTCCCATCACTTCATGGCAAATAGATGGGGAAATAGTGGAAACAGTGAGAGACTTTATATTTTGGGACTCCAAAATCACTGCAGATGGTGACTGCAGCCATGAAGTTAAAAGACGCTTGCTCCTTGGAAGAAAAGTTATGCTCAACCTAGACAACACTTTAAAAAGGTGAGACATAACTTTGCCAATAAATGTCTGTTTCGTCAAGGCTCTGGTTTTTCCAGTAGTCATGTATGGATGTGAGAGTTGGACTATAAAGAAAGCTGAGTGCTGAAGAATTGATGCTTTTGAACTGTGGTTGTGGAGAAGACTCTTGGGAGTCCCTTGGACTGCAAAGAGATCCAACCAGTCCATCCTAAAGGAGATCAGTCCTGGGTGCTCATTGGAAGGACTGATTTTGAAGCTGAAACTCCAATACTTTAGCCACCTGATGCGAAGAGCTGACTCCTTTGAAAAGACCCTGATGCTGGGCAAGATTGAAGGCAGGAGGAGCAGGGAACGACAAAAGATAAGATGGTTGGATGGCATCCCCGATTCAATGGGCATGAGTTTGAATGCACTCCCGGAGCTGGTGATGGACAGGGAGGCCTGGCGCGCTGCAGACCGTGGAGTCACAAAGAGTCGGACATGACTGAGCACTGAACGGACTGACTGACTGAACGAAGTATCTCATGTAAGTAGAATTGTACAGTTTTTTCGTGTCTGGCTTATTTCATTTAGCATAAGTAGCCTCGAGGTTCATCCATGTTGTAGCATATTGTAGGGTTCCCTTATTTTTTAAAGCTTAATAACATCCCATTGTAGCTGTATACCACATTTTACTTGTCCATTCATCTGTCAGTGGACACGTGCATTGCTTCCATTATTAGCTGTTGTAAACAATGCTGCTGTAACATGAGTGTAGAAACATTTCGTCAAGACCCTGCTCTCCATTCTTCTCTGTACACCAGAAGAGGAATTGCTGGATCATTTGGTAATTCTAATTTTTAATTTTTTGAAGAGCTTCCATCTTTTCTACAGTTGCAGTACCATTGTAGATTTTCACTAACAGTGCACAGGTTTACCAGTTTCTTCACATCCTTGCCAACTCTTGCTATTTCTGGGTTTCTGGTTTTTGTTTTGATAGTAGTCATTCTGATGAGCATGAGGTGGTATCTCATTGTAGCCCTGATTTACATTTCCCTACTGATTAGTGATGTTGAGCATCTCTTCATGTGCTTTTTGAACATTTGTATATATAACTTTGGAGAAATATTTATTCCAGTCATTTGCCCCCCCCCCCCCCCACCGCCCCTCCCTCCCTCCACCTTACAGTTTTATGAAAAGTAAAAGAAGTAGCTTTGCAATTATAAGCGACAAGTAAGAATTCAGGCTCTGGAGTTAGAAAGCTCCCTTTTTCACCAGCCATATGATATTTTGGGCAACTTAACTTCATTTCTCCAAGCTTCCATTTCATCTAAAATGAGAATAGTTGACTCTATCTAATTAAGTTGTTTGGGATTACATAAACTAATATTACAGAGGTCAAATATATGGTCTACTATTTGATGTATAGTAAGTGTTATTATAGTAAGTAGTTTAAACAGGAATCCCTTAGAAGAAATGGAGTAGCCATCATGGTCAACAAGAGAGTCTGAAATGCATTACCTGGATGCAATCTCAAAAATGACAGAATGATCTCTGTTCGTCTCCAAGGCAAACCATTCAGTGTCACAGTAATCCAAGTCTATGCCCCAACCAGTAACGCTGAAGCAGCTGAAGTTGAACAGTTCTATGAAGACCTTCAAGACCTTTTACAATTAACACCCTAAAAAGATGTCCTTTTCATTATAGGGGACTGGAATGCAAAAGTAGGAAGTCAAGAAACACCTGGAGTAATAGGCAAATTTGGCCTTGGAATACAGAATGAAGCAGGGCAAAAACTAATAGAGTTTTGCCAAGAAAATGCACTGGTCATAGCAAACACCCTCGTCCAACAACACAAGAGAAGACTCTACACATAGACATCACCAGACAGTCAACGTCGAAATCAGATTGATTATATTCTTTGCAGCCAAAGATGGAGAAACTCTATACAGTCAACAAAAACAAGACCAGGAGCTGACTGTGGCTCAGATCATGAACTCCTGATTGTCAAATTCAGACTTAAATTGTAGAAAGTAGGGAAAACCGCTAGACCATTCAGGTATGACCTAAATCAAATCCCTTATGATTATACAGTGGAAGTGAGAAATAGATTTAAGGGTCTAGATCTGATAGATAGAGTGCCTGATGAACTATGGAATGAGGTTTGTGACATTGTACAGGAGACAGGGATCAAGACCATCCCCATGGAAAAGAAATGGAAAAAAGCAAAATGGCTGTCTGGGGAGGCCTTACAAATAGCTGTGAGAAGAAGAGAAGTGAAAAGCAAAGGAGAAAAGGAAAGATATAAGCGTCTGAATGCAGAGTTCCAAAGAATAGCAAGAAGACATAAGAAAGCCTTCCTCAGTGATCAATGCAAAGAAATAGAGGCAAACGACAGAATGGGAAAGACTAGAGATCTCTTCAAGAAAATTAGAGATACCAACGGAACATTTCATGCAAAGATGGGCTTGATAAAGGACAGAAATGGTATGGATCTCACAGAAGCAGAAGATATTAAAAAGAGGTGGCAAGAATACACAGAAGAACTGTACAAAAAAGAGCTTCACGACCCAGATAATCACGATGGTGTGATCACTCACCTAGAGCCAGACATCCTGGAAAGTGAAGTCGAGTGGACCTTAGAAAGCATCACTACAAACAAAGCTAGTGGAGGTGATGGAATTCCAGTTGAGCTGTTTCAAATCCTAAAAGATAATGCTGTGAAAGTGCTGCACTCAATATGCCAGCAAGTTTGGAAAACTCAGCAGTGGCCACAGGACTGGAAAAGGTCAGTTTTCATTTCAATCCCAAAGAAAGGCAATGCCAAAGAATGCTCATACTACTGCACAGTTGCACTCATCTCACACGCTAGTAAAGTAATGCTTAAAATTCTCCAAGCCAGGCTTCAGCAATACGTGAACCGTGAACTCAGTGATGTTCAAGCTGGTTTTAGAAAAGGCAGAGGAACCAGAGATCAAATTGCCAACATCCGCTGGATCCTGGAAAAAGCAAGAGAGTTCCAGAGAACTCTATTTCTGCTTTATTGACTGTGCCAAAGTCTTTGACTGTGTGGATCACAATAAACTGTGGAAAATTCTTAAAGAGATGGGAATACCAGACCACCTGATCTGCCCCTTGAGAAATCTGTATGCAGGTCAGGAAGTAACAGTTAGAACTGGACATGGAACAACAGACTGGTTCCAAATAGGAAATGGAGTATGTCAAGGCTGTATATTGTCACCCTGCGTATTTAACTTCTGTGCAGAGTACATCATGAGAAACGCTGGACTGGAAGAAGCACAAGCTGGAATCAAGATTGCCGGGAGAAATATCTATAACCTCAGATATGCAGATGACACCACCCTAATGGCAGAAAGTGAAGAGGAACTAAAAAGCCTCTTGATGAATGTGAAAGTGGAGAGTGAAAAAGTTGGCTTAAAGCTCAACATTCAGAAAACGAAGATCATGGCATCTGGTCCCATCACTTCATGGGAAATAGATGAGGAAACAGTGGAAACAGTGTCAGACTTTAGTTTTTTAGGGCTCCAAAATCACTGCAGATGGTGACTGCAGCCATGAAATTAAAAGATGCTTACTCCCTGGAAGGAAAGTTATACCAACCTAGATAGCATATTGTAAAGCAGAGACATTACTTTGCCAACTAAGGTCCATCTAGTCAAGGCTATGGTTTTTCCTGTGGTCATGTATGGATGTGAGAGTTGGACTGTGAAGAAGGCTGAGTGCCGAAGAATTGATGCTTTTGAACTGTGGTGTTGGAGAAGACTCTTGAGAGTCCCTTGAACTGCAAGGAGATCCAACCAGTCCATTCTGAAGGAGATCAGCCCTGGGATTTCTTTGGAAGGAATGATGCTGAAGCTGAAACTCCAGTACTTTGGCCACCTCATGCCAAGAGTTGATTCATTGGAAAAGACTCTGATGCTGGGAGGGATTGGGAGCAGGAGGAGAAGGGGATGACTGATGATGAGATGGCTGGCTGGCATCACTGACTTGATGGACGTGAGTCTGAGTGCACTCCGGGAATTGATGATAGACAGGGAGGCCTGGTGCGCTGCGATTCATGGGGTCGCAAAGAGTCTGACACGACTGAGCGTCTGAACTGAACTGAAGTGTTTAATACATATTAGCTGCTGTATTGCTGAAATCATGAGCCAGTCATAAAAACACATTTTATATCTTTGTTGTCTTCCTGCATTGATCCTATAATTCATTCCATTTTTGAAAATTTTCTCTTGGTTTTTCAGTTCGTGCTACTTGTTGTCCCAGTCAGTATAATGTTAGGTGAAACCACATGGAATTGAAAATCTTGTGGATCATAAATGATTATCAGAATTTTGTGTGATGTAACTTAATGTAATAGAAACTATTTGAGTGTCTAATATATGCCAGAGTATCTTGTACGCTATTTTATTCATTTTTCCCAGATTCCCTATAAAGTGTATATTATTTTCTCCAATTTGGGCTGGGGAAACTGAGACTTAGAGAGGTGAACAGATTTGCTTGCGTTTACACAACTTTAAGTAGTTAAGCTGGAATTCAAATTACGGTCTGCTAAATCGAAAGTTCATTCATTTCGTTTCTAATTTCTGCCACCTGAGCTGTCTCATCTGAGACTATCTCTGAGACACCCCTCCCCTATCTCTGTGCCCAGTAAAGATGAGAGTTAGAGAAACTACATCATTTCTTCTTAGTTGCCAGTGACTTGGGTTTCTTCAGCGCCGTGAATGTCATGTTCTGTGTTCCTGTACAGCGTGTGTGCCTTTGTCCATGTTTTTCACACTTGAAACAGCATTTACAGTGTTGGCTGCAGTCACCTCAGCTCTGCCTTCATCCCATTTCTCACTGCTGTCACCATCTCCATCCTTTATGGAACTTCTCTTTGGTGCAGGAAATGTGCTAGATGCTTTATCCACAGTATCTCAGTGTCCCTATAATTCTAGAGAGTAGGGGCTAAAATCCTTTACAGGTTGGAAGGAGACTGAGGCTAAATGGAATTATATGATTTAGCTGAGGGTGCAGGTGTGTCTTGTTTCAAGGTCCTTGTCTTTTCTGCAGCACTTCATTTCCTCCTCCCATTCTTAGAGAGGTTCTCATGGAAGAAGTATGAGGATAGCCTTTTCTGCAGAAGGTCTACAGCCCACCTGGTTGTGTTAGCCCTGCTAAATTTCCCCCTCTTTTTTTCCCCACTCCTTTTCCTCTTAGAAAAAGGCCTGTTCCTTTCCCTCTCCTCCTTTTCTTTTCCTTCCTCTTTCCCTTCCACCTTCCCTCCCCCTTTTCCTTTCTTTCTTTTTCTTTTCATTTTGTTCCTTTCCTTTCCTTTCCTCATTTCCTCCCTCCCTCTCCTCCTTCCTTCCTAATGAAGTTTAAATACCAAGATTAGGAAACTACTTAATGTATTTCCTAAAGGAAATTGGATTCTTTAGATATCCCCATTTGATTTTTTTCTGACACTAAAAATTATCTCCCAAGTTTAATTTGCTTTCAGAGGAATTATCATCTTTTAAAATATACTACTAAAACAAGCTAGATTGAATTCCTATTAGTTTCAAAAAGGGTGACCTTCTTCTCAGACTTTGAATGGTATCTTTTAAATAATAATAGGATTTGGGAGTAATTGCTTAATATCTCAGTTCAAGGTAACGACCTAACACATTTGAGTTCTAAGGAAAGTCTATTTACCCTTGCACCCTACTTACTCCTAAACTGGATAACTGTGGCCAACTTTCTTAGTCACTTCATGAACTGTGTTGGTGAAACCTCTTCTCTTAGCAGCTGGAAGTTGCACTTTATTCCTTTGTTATTTCATTGTTTCCTTTAGGGTGAGGAAGAATAATTAAGGAGAACATCTTTTCTGAGCAGCTGGAATCAAATTCCAGCTGACTGCGGCACCTGTGAAGACGGCACCTCTGCCTCTGGGTGGCAGGGTGGGGTGCCAGCCGGGGTGGCTGCAACAGTGGGCTCCAAAAGTGCAGACACGCGGCCATGCCACACCAGCCCTGCCCTTCTGGGAGCTTCAGATGGCAGTAACACCAGTGAATGCAAAGTGTCTGTTTGAGACTAATTAGAGGAATGATTTGTGAAACGGTGGCTATTTATTTAATTAATCACTAGCACAAAGCCATAAAACCCATATTTAAAAAATCCCTGTTAGTTTGCCATGTGGTTAATAGATTGGGGCACATTAAAAAGTGACATGGTGATGTATTAAAAACGTTCCACCTAAGGTTCCTTCAGGAAGGAGCGGAAGCTGTCTGCTTTCAGATGCTGAAGTGTAACCTGCCAGGATTTGACCTGTCTGAGATTTTAATATTCATAAAGGCATTTATCTTTTGAATAGGATCTTCATTAGGACATCTCCTTTTGGCATATTTCAAAATATAAAAATGTTTATAATTTTAAAATTGAAATTAATTTTGTTGGAGGTTCTCTTCACAATGAGAAACTGTATTTTCCCATTAAATTATACTGTGTTTACTAAGCACAACATATCTCTTATAACATAGGTCATTGTTTTATATTTTGGGTGGGAGAGTCATTTATTGAAATAATAAATGCCATAGCATTTTTTGTTACAGCTGTCAGAATTGCATTTGTCCTGCGTGTGTGTGTGTGTGTGTGTGTGTAGTTTTTAATCCGATGGCCACAGAGATAGTGGCTATACTTGGTCAGTCTCCGGTCAGGTGAATTGTCATTTTTGGATAGTAAGAATAAAGATAGATGACACTGGCATTCAAAATGAGAAGAAATGGCTTAGATTCTAACAAATGATAGTGGTTTTCTCGCATACAAACTTCTAGTTGGTTTTCAGTATACATAAATGTGTGTATGTACAGGCCATCTTGCATTTTATTAATAACTATTTGATGCTAGTCTTGGTACGGTTGTGATCCGCTCTTTATTTTAAAGAAACAAAATCATTCTGAATGATCAGTGTGTTCCTGCTAAACAATCACTCCAAAATTTTTAAGAAAATGTGTTGCTCAGGTGGATGCTTGTAAGGAAATTGTCCAGCCCTTAGGATTGTGTTTCTCTGCTGTGTTGTATAATTACCTGCTCGGTTAGAAGGGGAGCAGGAATAAAACATGAGTATGTTAATGCAGCCTGGAGCTGATGTGGTGGTAATGATTACAATGCAGATAAAGCATTTCTCATAACTGCCGTTGCCTACTGGAGCCTTTGAAACATCTGGACCTTTAATTGAAAAATAGTATGGTGCTGTGCAAGGCAGACATGCTAAGTGAAGTCACTAATTTAGAATACAAAAATATAATTGATAAAGTGTTTTATTTACATTGTATTTAAATATTCATACTTTGTTATGCTTTGTATAACAGGGAATTACTGGGTTAAATTTTCATGAACATAGACAGTTTAAATGAGATAAATTAAGTGAAAACGTTAATGGAATTTTACACGGGAACCAGAAAGCGGTCTGCTCCTGGAGGGTGTGTATGTTTGTTTCTACTGGGGTCTTCCTTTAGGAAAGCAAATAGGTTACCCTCTTATTCTTTGGGATTAGCATTTTAGAAGAACTAACCATCAGTTGGTAACACCGTTGCATTTCATTCATGTTATTGCTATCATATCTTATTACTTAGTTTTTTAAAAATGAAGCGTTTCTTGGCATAATGGTAAATGGCTCTAATGGCAACATTATCACCCAATAAACTGAAGCCTTCCCCACCTCTCCGGGGCAGGTTATCAGAGCTGCCCAGGAGAGTAGAAGAGCTGGTGAAGGGCGTGCAATTAACCTTTGTCCTGCATTCGCAGCAGGGGAACTGACCTAGCAGCCTTCCTAGGAAATCCAATTTAATTTAAAATGAATTTGAAAAGACAAATTAGCCATATCTATTTTAATAAGATAAAATCCCGATTCTCCCTGTGTCTGGTTTAGTTAGGACCTCAGAGGAGATTGGGCTGACTACGACTGAGGATGAACAGGAGGGAAATAACACCAGGTAGCTGAGGAAAAGCCCTGGAGACCCTGGGGCCCTGGTGGCTTGTCAGTTGCTGCAAGTGAGCGGGTCTCGCGCTGCCTGTCTCCGCAGAGAATTGCAACCTGAGACGGGCCTTTGTCTCATCAGACCTTTGGCTTGTGTTGGAGCTTGTGCCATGTTTATGTCAGAGGCAGCTTGCCTGCCTCTCCAAGGACCAAACTGTTATTTTGTTGCTTTGTCATTATCGATGCACATTTGGGTACTACCACCTGGGTAACCACATTTCGTACAGTTGCACCTCACAATTACTGATGAGTCTCTTAACCCAAGAGTGAGGATTCTCTGAGGCCCATGAGTTGGTACTTGACCACTGCGTTTTGAGAACTGAAGTGGAGGGTTCTGCCTTCTCTTCAGGGAGCTGGTGTTCCCTCGTGTTTTTATTCTCTGAAACATAGAGAGGATTTATTGAGCTCCTGCTGTGTGCCCAGCAGCAAGGAAGTCTGTAACTGTTTCTGCCTTGTGCCTGCACACAAGAGGGAACTGTTCTGGAAGCTGTTACCCTGGTGTCCCTCTCTAGGACCAGCAGTCCCTGGAAGAGCTGCAAGTGCATGTGATGGGCAGAGCGGAAGGCAAGGAGTAATTCTGACTTTCCCAGCACTTCTTAGCCAGAGGGATGTTTCTAACTCAGACTGGGACCCTCAGTTCTGAAACTGGCCACAACACGAGCCAGCAGCCTCTGTGATCTTTCCTAGATATTCAGGCCTCCCCACGAGTTCTTCAGGACTAGGATTCACCAAGGGGGGAGGGTTTTAGGATGGAACAGACCTGGGTTAGAATCTTGATTCCCACCTCCACGCCCCCCATCACCCACTCCCAACTGAGAGATTTGGAACAGCCTACCATGTTTCCCCAGTGGTGCTAGTGGTAAAGAATCCGACTGGCAGTTCAGGAGACGTAAGAGACATGGGTTTGATCCCTGGGTTGGGAAGATCCCTGGAGGAGGGCTGGCAACCCATTCCATTATTCTTGCCTGGAGAATCCCATGGACAGAGGAGCCTGGCAGGCTATGGTCCATAGGGTCACAAAGAGTCAGACACAACTGAAGTGACTTCGTTCAATTCAGTTAAGTCGCTCAGTCGTGTCCGACTGTTTGTGACCCCGTGAACCGCAGCACGCCAGGCCTCCCTGTCTATCACCAACTCCCGGAGTTTACTCAAATTCATGTCCATTGAGTCTGTGATGCCATCCAACCATCTCAAATTCCAGTGAGCAATCCTCATAGGAATGTTGGGCATGTTAGTTAAGATGATGCATGAGAAGTAATAGGACCCTGGTTTGTTGTTGTTTAGTCGCCAAGTTGTGTCCAGCTCTTTGGTGACTGCATGTACTGCAGCTTGCCAGGCTCCTTTGTCCATGGTATTTCTCAGGCAAGAATACTGGAGTGGGTTGTCTTTTCCTTCTCCAGGGGTTTCCCTGGGTTTCCCAACCCAGGAATCAAACTCGTGTCTCCTGCATTGGCAGGCAGGTTCTTTACCACTGAGCCACCAGGGAAGCCCTTGGACCCTGGTCATTTCAGTTCAGTCGCTCAGTCATTTCTGACTCTTTGGGACCCCATGAACTGCAGCACACCAGGCCTCCCTGTCCATCACCAACTCCTGGAGTTAACTCAAATTCATGTCCATTGAATCTGTGATGCCATCCAACCATCTCATCCTCTGTCATCCCCTTCTCCTCCCATCTTCAATCTTTCCCAGCATCAGGGTCGTTTCAAATGAGTCAGCTCTTTGCCTCATGTGGCCGAAGTATTGGAGTTTCAGCTTCAGCATCAGTCCTTCCAGTGAGTATTCAGGACTGATTTCTTTTAGGATGGACTGGTTGGATCTCTTTGCAGTCCAAGGGACTCTCAAGAGTCTTCTCCAACACCACAGTTCAAAAGCATCAATTCTTCAGCACTCAGCTTTCTTTATAGTCCAACTCTCACATCCATACATGACTACTGGAAAAACCATAGCTTTGGCTAGATGGGCCTTTGTTGACAAAGTAATGTTTCTGCTTTGAATATGCTGTCTAGATTGGTCATAACTTTTCTTTGAAGGAGCAAGTGTCTTTTAATTTCATGGCTGCAGTCACCATCTTCAGTGATTTTGGAACCCCCCAAAATAAAGTCTCTCACTATTTCCACTGTTTCCCCATCTATTTCCCATGAAGTGATGGGACCAGATGCCATGATCTTCATTTTCTGAATGTTGAGCTTTAAGCCAGCTTTTTCACTCTCCTCTGTCACTTTCATCAAGAGGCGCTTTAGTTCTTCTTTACTTTCTGCCGTTAAGTGTGGAATCATTTGCATATCTGAGGTTATTGATATTTCTCCCGGCAGTCTTGATTCCATCTTGTGCTTCAACCAGCCCAGTGTTTCTCATGTACTCTGCATATAAGTTAAATGAGTAGGGTGACAATATACAGCCTTGACGTACTCATTTCCCTATTTGGAACCAGTCTGTTGTTCCATGTCCACTTCTGACTGGACCTCCGTACATGTCCAGTATGCTTCCTGACCTGCATACAGATTTCTCAAGAGGCAGGTAGGTGGTCTGGTATTCCCATCTCTTTAAGAATTTACCACAGTTTGTTGTGATTCACACAGTCAAAGGCTTTGGCATAGTCAATAAAGCAGATGTTGTTCTGGAACTCTCTTACTTTTTTGATGATCCAGTGGGTGTTGGCAATTTGATCTCTGGTTCCTCTGCCTTTTCTAAATCCAACTTGAACATCTGGAAATTCATGGTTCATGTACTGTTGAAGCTTAGTTGGAGAATTTTGAGCATTACTTTGCTAGCATGTGAGATGAGTGCAATTGTGCAGTAGTCTGAGCATTCTTTGGCATTGCCTTTCTTTGAGAATAGAATAAAAACATACACTTTTTCAGTTCTGTGGCCACTGTTGAGTTTTCCAAATTTGCTGGCATATTGAGTGCAGCACTTTCACAGCATCATCTTTTAGGATTTGAAGTAGCTTAACTGAAATTCCATCATCTCCACTGGCTTTGTTTGTAGTGATGCTTTCTAAGGCCCACTTGACTTCGCATTCCAGGATGTCTGGCTCTAGGTGAATGATCACACCATCGTGATTATCCGGGTTGTGAAGATCTTTTTTGTACAGTTCTTCTGTGTATTCTTGCCACCTGTTCTTATTATCTTCTGCTTCTGTTAGGTCCATACCATTTCTGTCCTTTATTGTGCCCATCTTTGTGTGAAGTATTCCCTTGGTATCTCTAATTTTCTTGAGATATCTAGTCTAGTTCTTTTTCTTGCTCCTGTTTATATTTCAACATGTACTTGCAAACTGTTAGATGCAGACTTTCTCAGCTGGCTCTTTGCAGTTGTACCATTTTCATAGTGTAAAAAAAAAACGTATTTTCTGCTGCAGACAACCATCTTTCTCTGTCACCAGAGGTGTAGACTTTTTGTGTGGCCTTTGCTTGTTGAGAATAACACCTCTCCCAGTTATTTCACATGTGCATTTTGAGGATGAAGGTGAATTTTGTAATTGGAGAAATATAAAGCTATTTATTTCCATTTTGTCTGATGTTTTTACATTGTTTGCTAGGAGGTGCGTCAGGGACTTGAATTAATTATAATTACTGAAGAGACATACACTGATTGAGCAAATAAAGTAGTAAGCCCATTTGTGCCAAGGCCATCTAATTAAATTCTAACTTTGGATAAGCTAGATGTGCATGAAAGATTAATTTTAAGAGGTTTTTATGACTTCCTAAATTATGATTCAGTGAAATTTTGAATTATATCATCAAGAAACATTGAGTCTTAAAGTGATAAAGCAGTCATGAACCTACTACAGCACAGAAATGTGTGGGTTTTAAAAAGCTATTCAAAATTAAGGAGATAGCATGGCCTTTAATTTGTATTTTTCAAAGAATCTTTTACTTAATGGTAAAGTCAGTTTATTTATTTATTTATTTACTTACTTGGCTGCACTGTACATCCTGCAAAGTCTCAGTTGCCTGACCAGGGATTGAACTGTGCCACCTGAATTGAAAGCATGGAGTCTTAACCACTGGACTGCCAGGAAAGTCCCTGAAGTTGTATGTTGACATTTAAAATTTTTGAGACATTTAACCAACTGAAACCCTGCAAGAAATGAATATGATAGGTGCACCTGAATTATCTCCTTCAATATTTATACAATGTTATATTCTCCAAATACTTCACTATCTCTGGAATTAAATTTTCCTTGGGGTACTTGGAGGGTTGTACCAAATTTTCTATATAATTTAGGAGGGTGATAATGGCTCTACTGTAACCTTTTCTAGAGATACATCATCTAGTAATGGAGCCAAGTATACATTCTCCATTGAGTTTTAATTTTAAAAGTTGATATTAAATCTTAAAAAGACTCATTATATTATGATAATTGATAGAGTTTAAAACATGTAACTCTTCTTTATGGTTTTTAAAAAACCTATTTTTACTTTTAAAGCATATTGATTTTATTATATAAATGATTTAAAAATGAAGAGGTCCCTAAACTTACCGTAGGTGATGGGACTTAGTTCATGCAAATTACCTTTCCCTGATAATATCATCATTATAGAACCCATTGTTTGTATAATTAAATGCAAAGTGCTATGTAACATTAATGATCTAAAGAATCCCACAATGGCTATGAAAATTCAAAATGGACACTTTACATCCCATTATGCTTTAAGATGACTGGATTGTGCTTGTGAGAGCACCTCCTGGTACAGGCTGTAACCATCCTGAGGCTGAATGAGGAAAGAATTCTATGGCTCTTCTCTCATAAATACTGATCTTTCCCTGTTGTCTCCACTTCTCAACCTGGTTTGAAGGGACTTTTTGTTGAAGATCTGCCTGGTCTGAGCAACAGCGTAAGTAACAATATAAGGATTAATTGACATTATGTGACAATTTGCAGTTCACAGAGAACTTCAGCGTGCTTTATTTTTGCTTTGTCCGGTGAGTCTTTTGAGATAGAAGTCTCATCTGTATTTCATGGCTGAAGAAATTGACTTTCAGAGAGGTTATGAGCTTGCCCAACATTAGACCACTCAAGGCTAGCAGGGCCAGGTCCAGGTCAGTTCTGTAGACTCTGCAAAGAGGTCCCTAGTGAACAGAATCCATGATAGGGAAACCTGGTAGCATCAGGAACTGCTTTCTGAATTTAAGACTTAGAGTAAATGGTCATTATTCCAGATGCAGTATGGGTAGACTTTCTTTTTTTTTTTCCTTCATTCCCCTGTCACCCCTTTCCACCATTTTGTAAAATTTCTCACTGGTATTCAAACATGAATGATAGCTGGTCTTTCAGTTGATGTCTTAAAAAAAATTATTCAAGGCTGTTACTCAAATTTCACGTGATAACAGTTTGAAACAATAGCTCTAGGCATTTTTTTTTTTCCAAAAGTGGGAAAAGACTGTCAGAGTATCAAAACAAGGAAGATTTATTTTAAATAGAGAAAATCTTTACTTGCGAGCAACAATGTCTTTTCTTGTTTTAGGTCCAGGACTGTAATCAAGTCCGACTTTCTGCAACTCCATGGGCTGTAGCCCACCAGGCTCCTCTGGCCATGGAATTCTCCAGGCAAGAATACTGGACTGGGTTGCCATTCCCTTCTCCAGGGGATCTTCCTAACCCAGGGTTTGAACCCGGGTCTCCTGCATTGCAGGCAGATTCTTTACCATCTGAGCCACCAGGGAAGCCACATATTTATCATAGATGCTATCGAAAGAAAATATCAGAAAATGATCAGCCTAAGAAAAAAGAATGGAAATAATATTTTCTATGCTGTCTTGTACTCTTTAAAAGGGTTATAGATAGTCTGGCTCATTCCACAGTGTTTAGTAGCTGAGTTATTTTATTGGAGATTCATATATATATGAAGGGGTGTCTATGGAGATGGACTCCAGTGGCACTAGTGGTAAAGAACCCACCTGCCAATGCCAGAGATATAAGAGATGTGGGTTCGATCCCTGGGTCGGGAAGATCCCCTGGAGGAGGGCATGGCAAGCCACTCCAGTATTCTTGCCTGGAAAATCCCACGGACAGAGGAGCTTGACGGGCTACAGTCCAGAGGATAGCAAAGAGTTGAACGTGACTGAAGCGAAGTTTTTCCAGTTTCCTGAGGTCTGGAACTAAGATCAGTGGGTAAAAGCTGCAGAGAAAGTGTCCCCCAGTGTAAAGAAATGTTTTAGCCATCAAAACTGTTTACCTGCATACTTCACAGGGTGGCGGGGACTTCATCAGTGGAAAGTGTTCAGGACAGCTCGTAGGATAACTATTTGGTGAAAAATAGTTAAGGGGATGACCCTTAAATTCCTTGTAGTTTTAAAGGTATGAATGGCAATGAAGGTTTTTTGTGTGTTGTTTTTTTTTTCCCAAGTCTCTGAATTTAAATCTAGGGGAGAAAAAGACAGCTTAATGAAGAAACAACATTTGCTGAGCATTTACTATAGACTGGGCACAGTGATAAGTGCTTTATATGGGTAGTCTGATTGAATCCTTTCAACAATTCCATGAAGAGGTACTTTTATAATACCCTGTTTCTGTGTGGAAATAGTGACCCAGATAGGTTAAGTAAAATTGTCCAAGGACACACAATAAATGAGAATTGAACCCAGGTCTCTCTGATTCCACAACTTACACTTTTAATCACCATACTGCAATGCCTCGCTAGCTCCTATTAATAGAATAAGGATCCTGGAGGTACCCAGATCAGAACTTGACCTTGTTAAAGAAAGAGTGACAGTTGACGTTCTTAATAATAAAAGCTTAATGTAACCAAGGTTGGTGATTCAGAGGAAATTAATGAGATTTTGTCAATTTTATTTTAAACTTAACTTGTCAGAAAATACAGTGTCCAGTGACAAACTGTAGGAATTTTTTTGACAAATTAACTTGACTACAGGTGCCAGATCAGGGAAATGTTAATTTAATAGCCTTTAAGCATTCCAGATTTATTGAGGGTTAAGATAGCACTACAGAGTCAAGCCCCTGGTTCTGAATGGATTTGTCATAGAATTTTATACAAAATCTATTGAGAAGTTCAGTGCCACTATTTTGTATGTAAAAAAGTGAGTTCTTTCCATGAACTCATAAAGCCAGCATTTGTTGAGAGCAGAATGCTTCAATCTGGGGTTTTTGTTTCTTCTTCACATAGACCCCTGTTTAATTTCTCGTAGTTGATTAAACTTGACTTAGGCCAGAAATAGGCTCAATTTTGCTTAAAATCCTTTCTGTGATCAAATGAAGTCCCCTAACCATCATCAGTGTAATGACAATCTGAGACCCCTCTCCCAAGTCTGATATCGTGTTATTAAAGGCTAGGCTGTTGGTAGGCCTTCTCTGATGGCTCAGATGGTAAAGAATCCACCTGCAATTCAGGAGACCTGAGTTCGATCCCTGGGTTGGAAAGGTCCCCTGGAGGAGGGCATGGCAACCCACTCCAGTATTCTTGCCTGGAAAATCCCCATGGACAGAGGAGGTTGGTGGGCTACAGTCCATGGATTCACAAAGAGTCCAACATGTCTGACTAAGCACAGGCTGTTGGTAGACTATAGCATCCTTTGGTCCTTGTTGAGGGAGTTAGGGAAGAAGGTACTGGTGGAATGGAACTGCAGCCATTCCTTTTAAGAGTTTTAACTTTTGAGGCCACAAATAATCCTTTTATCAATTTGCATCATTACATTGTCTGGATACACTGATATGTTTATTTCTACATTAAAATTACATATAATAATCTGCTTGTGCAGTTGTGACTAATGGAATAATGTTGCCTGCCTTTTCTCTCTTTAATTCTAGAAGCCAAGCTGTCCATCCTTTCTCTGTTCCTTTCTGTTGACAGAGAAATTGAACACTTAGCAACAGTTTTGAGGTCTGATATTCAATTTATTATTGATAAGCCTTGGTGTTCAGTAGTGCTGCTAACTGAACCTTCTGTCCTTAAGACTTAATTCAGCTAATTCACTTGATATAATGTTTCTTAATTCAAGATGATTTTTAACTGAATGCCGTCTATTGTTCTTCTTGCTTCCTCTATTTTGGAAACTACCAGGTACATGATTTTGATATTAACTTTATGATAGGCAGCAAAATGTATATTATTTTAATTAATGGGATCAGATGGGGAAAAATCTGGACTAGATATAATATTTTAATTTATCATGATGTTCAAATTCTATATATTTCATTTCTATACCGATTCATATTCCATGTATAGAAGTTATTTTAAATTTTTAAGTCTTTACATTTTACAAACTAATGATTAATTGGATGACATACAGTTCATAATACTGATATTTCATGATTGGCATAAAGACACTTTTTTAAAAAGTGAGCTTTTGCAATATATATCACAAGCCACAAAGCATTCATATTCTTTGTCCTAGTAATCGACTCCTTAGCATATGAGCACAAACATTTATATAAGAGAATGTTTCTAAGAATAGTATTCGTAATAACATCCATTTAATAACAGAGGAATAGGTTAATAGTACCTTACCTTTATGAAAGTGAAAATGTTAGTTGCTCAGTCATGTCTGACTCTTCACGACCCCATGGACACTGTAGCCCGCCAGGCTTCTCTGTTCATGGAATTCTCCAGGCAAGAATACTGGAGTGGGTAGCTATTCCCTTCTTCAGGAGATCTTCCTGACCCAGGGATCGAACTTGGGTCCTCTACATGGGAGACAGATTGTTTTCTGTTTGGGCCCACCAGTACCTTTGTATGCTATATGCAGGTGTTTAAAAATCGTGTGTTAAAAGAATGTTCATCCTCACTCTATCACCACCCTTGTTAGGTGCTAGGGATATTTTAGAGAAGAAACAGGGCTCCTAAAGAGTGGCCTGGGAAGTAGAAGAGGTATAGGTGGTTTGCCTGGGACAGGAGAGGAGTGGGAGGAGTGGCAGGCCCATTCTGAAAGCCAGTCTGAGGACTTCTTTCAGTTCAGTGAGCCAGTACCACACCCCTGCTGCACTCTTTGCCCTAGGAGAATATAAAATGGGTGAGACACAGTTTTCTCCTTTATATAATGTACCATTACATGAGAGACTGGGAAAGGACATGGTAATGGTAGGTAGAAAAAATGAAACCATATGGCTGCGCAAGTCAGATTGCTAGGAGGCAGAGAAGTGAAGTCGCTCAGTCGTGTCCAACTCTTTGCGACCCATAGACTGTAGTGTACCAGGCTCTTCCGTCCATGGGATTTTCCAGGCAACAGTACTGGAGTGGATTGCCATATCCTTCTCCAGGGGATCTTCCCAACCCAGGGCTCGAACCCAGGTCTCCCGCATTGTAGACAGACGCTTTACCGTTTGAGCCACCAGGAGGCAGAGAAGGGGAAATTAATTTGGGCTTCCACCTTCTAGGAAAAGGAGGCATTTAAAGGACAGAAGAGAGGCACTTTTTGTTTCATGGCTATATGTCAGGCATGTTATATACATTTTATTTACTTTTCTAAGTAAGGGAAGGGAGGTTCTGAGGAGTACAGTTACCTGCCCAAAGTCTCTGGTCTAGCAGCTAAGAAAGCAGCAGAGCCTGGATTCAAACCTGGGTCTGGCTGAGCACGAATCTGTGCTCTTCACCTGTCTTCAATATACTTTAGCAATGACACATTGAGACCAGAATGTGAAGGGTATTAACTGTCTTGCTAAAGAACTAGAATGCTAACACTGGGGAGAGCCATCGTTTATTTCTGTGTGATAGGCATGGTCAGTGATTAGAGAAAAATCACTTCAGTAGCAGTAAGAAAATAAAGATTTGGAGAGAGGAGAGATTTTTAGAGACAGGGAGATAAGAGACTGCTGCAATGGTCTTGCTGAGAAGTGATGAAGCTTGAACTAGGGCAGAAAGATTTGAGAAATATTTCAGAGACGTTTGAAAGGAGTTAAGGTTCTTAGTTTGAGTGATGCAGTTAGGTGGTGAGAGCCATAAATGAGATCGAAGATGAAATGAGAGAAGCTGAAGGAGGAAATGGATCTTGGACACGTTGCGTTTGAGATTTTGGCTGCATTGGCCAGGCTATCATGGACAAGCCGTGTAATGTGAACTCTGAAGTCTAGTTGGTCTTCATCAGTTGCGTTTGTGTTGAGGAATAGTTTTGCTTCAAGAATACTTTTCTTTCTGACACCTGAACCAGGGGCATTTCCCAATTTGGGGGCTGCTCTGGAGAGAGAGTTGTTCAACTCCAAACCTGCCAGCTCAATGTGAGTTTCTTACTTTTTCTTTCTTTAATAAAAATGACTTAACCTGCCGTTGAAAGTGTCTGAGTTATATTTTCAGCTTATTTTCCCAACAGCCTGTCATAGCACTGGCACATAGTGTGTCCTTAATAAATTCTGCCAGGTACCTTAACATAGGCTACATTTTCAAAGTCGGTCCTTTCTCTTACTTAAAGCTCTCTTAAGCTCTGTGTAGTAGCTCTTTTTCTCTCCTTTTTGGTCATTTAATGATAAATATTTTGTTTGTAATTATAAAAATAATACCATGCTCAGTTTAGAAAATGCAGAAAAATATAAAGCAGAAAATTAAAATTAAAATCCCATGTCTCAGGGAGAATTCATATTCACTTTTTTGTATATTGGTATAGAAAGTATTGAAATACAGTAAGTGTCTTTTCCTTGGGTTAATGGTTCTATTGGATGGAAGGGTAATTTTTTTTTTTTTATCTAGGAGGCTTTTTTGAACTGTCTTTAGTCTAGGTTGCCTCTGAGCTCTCATAGTAGCCTGTACTTTCCCTCTTAAAGCTTTTCACACATTGTACAGTATAGGTCTTCAGCAGACCATGAATCTGATGAAGATCTGCACTGTGTCTTAACTTTGTCTTCAGAGCCCAATATGGTGTCCAGTGGGTTTGTGTTGAATGCATGAGAGACTGGGAAGGGTGGAGCTAAACCAGTTTCCCCGGTCTCTGTTGTGACCCTTCCCTTGTGCTCTAATTATGCCTCCCTTTCCCCACTTCTGTATTGTGAAACACATATGTTGCCACACAGTGAAACTGTATGATGTGATCTTTGCTTATTGCTAGTTGCTTTTTAATAGTTAGATGTTAGCTCTTTGGAATATTGCTTGCCTTGATGTGTGATGAATACTTTTAATCCTTTGGTCACCTTTCTTTTTTTTAAATAAGTTAATTACTTTCTATTATGTTGATGGATTGTTTTATGTTTTAGATGATTCTCTCTAAATATTGCAACACAGGGACTATTAGACAGAGCTAACTGCCACCACCTTGAGTTTTTTCTGAAGAGGCTCCTTATTAAAAAATACATAATTTCAAGGTTTGTGCAAGGCATTTTTCCCCAGTCATCAATGCCTCAAGATGGAATTAGAAGATTAAAAAGATAAAGTGCTTTATTCATTTAATAAGTATGTGCCGTATTTATTCTCATAGTTTTCCCCACACTTGCTATTTCACTATGAAATAGAGGGTACCATATAACTATCTGCTTTCATTTCCTAGACAATGATGACTCCTTGCAGTCAGATGACAGTGGTAGTGATTTCCAGAGTTGCAGTCCCCCCTGGTTCTCCTTGGGCAGCTCCTTAGAATGCTCCCTCTCGAGGAAACGGCAGTGTTTTCGGCATGTTCTTGAGAAGGAGCAGGAGACAGGTGTCCAGGCTTGGAGAGTGGGGACTGCTTCTATTTAGGATAACTTTAGTGAAAGAGGTGCTGATGTTTAGAGTGGTGGCTTTGGAGTCAGACAGACATGGATTTGAGTCCTGGCTCTTCACTTCGGTTATGGGATCTTGAGCCAATGACTGTAGCCTTGTAAGCCTTGGCTTTCTCTTTTATATTATGAAGGTAATGGCAGAACCCTACCTCTTATAGTGATTGTGAGAATTAAATAGCTTAGGCAGACATTTAGCAGAGTTTAATGCTTAGCTGTAAATAAATGTTGGCTCTTATTGTAATAATAGGTTTTATTAATAGGACTTCTACAGCATCCATCTTTGGCCTCATGTGACCTTTAATAGACTTGAGTAATAGAAATGGGTCTGATTATGAAACTTAGGCCCTTTCTAGACACTGCACTGCATTTCTAAAGCACTTTATAGTTTACAGAGTACATTCACATTTGTCATTTCATTGAATCTTTGTATCTTGAGATACTGTGATTCCTATAGCCCTTCAGTTCCAAGTTCTTCCAAGAAAGGAGGAGGAATAAAGAGAAATAAGAAGGGAGAGCAGTGACAGCAGCTAGGAGGTCTGAAAATGAGTTTGAGAAGAGAGGGGTAAGAGGGTGTATAAACCTACTCCAGAAAGATTGCAGCTGTTTTCATTTTAACCTTTTGACTGTCTAACAAAATGACACGTGCTGTTTAGAGACATCTTTGCTAGTCATTGAAGTTATTACTTCCAAGCTAAAAACTATGTGTGTGTGTGTGTGTGTGTGCACACGCATGTACACGTGTGCATAAGAGAGAGAGAGAGAGCTTTATGTAGGAAAATTATCTTTTGTATTATTTGTTTTTATAACATAGAAGGAAGACAATAAAGAAAAAAAACAACCCTATGGATCTAATATTAGATGCTGGGTTATATGAGAAGTGGAATTTCTCTTAAAATGTTTTCTAAACTGCTTTTATGTATTTCCTTACCCTAGTTGTGATATTTTTTTTCCACCTTTAGATCGATACAATCCTATAGAGGGTGTTAAAGATGGAACCAGTTGATTGCTCAAGTCCCTCCATCTCCATCTGCTACCAGGAAACAGGCCCGTAGAAGTAGGACAAGTGGGATGGATGGAAGAAACTAACATTTATTGAGTTCTTACCATGTGTCCCAGTAGGCATTTGAGTCATTCATGCATTCATTCTGTAGTTGAACAGATTTTTTTTTGGAGAGTCTTCTGTGCACCAGGCACAGTGCTAGCCATTGTGTACAGAGCAGTAAACAAAGCAAACATTATTACGGCTGCCCTCATGGGAGCTCAGAGGCCAGTGGGGAAGGCATGCACTGAAGATGCCCACAAATAAATATGTCATACCAAATTGTTAAGCGTTCTGAAGGAAATGAACGAGACAAGAGTGAGAGGTCAACTGTGGAAAGGTCTTCTTTCTATAGTATTATCAGTGGAGGTTTCTCTGAGGAGGTGTCGTGTGAGCTAAGCCTTGAATAAGGATACCAATAGTAGCAATCCTCACAAGAACTCTCTAATAGATAGCGCATCCTATGGTTATCACCTTATGTATGAGAAAGAGGAAGAGTTAAGTAACCAGCCCGAGGCCATATTAGAGAATGCCAAAGCCGTAAGAAAGAGCCTCCTAGATACATGAGGAACACTCGCAGTGGCCTTAAGAGGGGAAGAAGCAGTCAAGGCACACATTCAGGACGTTCCTAGAAGGCCAGTGTAGCTGAAGTAGGTGGGGGAAGAGAGGCAGGAGATGACATTGGGGGGTTAGGCAAGGGTCAGATCATGCGGTGCCTTGTTGCACACTGCGTGGAGTTTGGATTTCATTCAGAGTATCATAGTAGCCACTCAGACAGGAGTGTAACGTAATCAAATTTGATGATGCAGTTTGGTATCCACAGATTCAGCGAACTGTGGATCATGCAGTACTGTAGTGTGTATCGAGTGAAAAAAATCACTTACAAGTGGACCCTTGCAGTTCAAACCCATGTCATTCAGGGGTCCTCTGCAATTTTCATCTATTGGCAGGACATGAGGGAAGGACAGGGGCTGAGGGTCAAGAGGCACGGTTCGTGGGAAGTTTGAGGAGAGAAGTGTGCAGTAGTGTTCCCAGGTGGGGTGCAGGTTGGATCAGGAGATACAGTAGGCTTGCTGTACTGTGCTGAGTGTCTGAGTTTTATCATCATAGGATTTAAAGTAAAATCCATCTGTACGGTTACGTGATTTTTCTCCAGTGTTTAGCTGAGGAATGCAGAGGGTTGGGGTCAAACAAGACTGATGCTCTGCTGACCGTGTCCAGGGGAGTAAGAGCGTATTAAAATTGTATTTGTGGAACTTCCTGATGGTCCAGTGACCAAGGCTCCACACTCCCAGTGCAGGAGGCCTGGGTTCGATCCCTGTTCGGGGAACTAGATCCCACATGCCACAGCTAAAAGATCTAGCTCACGGCAGCAAAGATCCCATGTGCTGCAGTTAAGACCTGGTGTAGCCAAATAAATAAATAAAAGTATTTTTACAAATTATATCTGCAAAGGAATGATTATAATGGCTGTAATGGCTATGTAGTCTGGGGGTGGGGTGTTGGGAAATAAGGGTGACTGATAGATAGTTAAGAGCTGGTTCAACAGATTATAGGTTACAGAATTTGAGGGACTTCTTGAATAGATGAGGTGGAGGTATATTAAAGTATATTCAGGTTTTCACCTTGTGGTCTAGTGGTTAGGATTCGGCACTGTCACTGCCACAGCCCAGGTTCAGTCCCTGGTCAGGGAACTGATATCCTGCAAGGTATGTGGCAAGGCCCAAATTTAAAAACAAACTAATTAATCTAATTAAAAAATTTAAAGTGTATTCAGTGAGTCGGTGTTCTGACCTGGGATAATGGCGTTGTTACAAACCTCCAATGTACGCAGTACAATCAGTGATTTGAGGAGTGGATGGAAAGGCGTTGGGGGTGACATGGTCTAGGGATTGAGAGCCTTGGGTATTGGACAGATTGTTCTTTTAGAATGGTGACAGGAATTGGGGTGGGAAAGACTGTCCAAGAACTCAGGCCTTAGTGAAGGAGCAGGATGAGCAAAGGCTGGTGGATAACAGAAACAGGAAAGGAGAGAGAGGATGGTGTAGTTGGGTGGCTGGGGTCTCAAAGGAGCAGGGGATTTTGTAAGCAAGGAGAATTAATAGTTTGGAAATAGCAGGACCAAGAATACCTACTCTGCCTGCTGGCCTTAAAGGTTTGGAGGTTAAAAAGAACAAAGCAAAACAGTCTTCTGGACAGTAGAGGAAGTAGTAGCCTCATGACTGGCAGGTTTCAATTATGGCAAAGAGGTGGAGGAATGTTTTTTAAAAAGAAGTAATGATTTATGGGGAGTTTGCTGATTTGTGCAGGAGTTCCAGAGGGGAGTGGACGGTTTGGGAGGGAGGAGAGAGAGGCGTGGGGGAGGGACTAGGGACATGTAGGTCAGTGTGAGTGTGGCGGTTACGGCAGTCATAAGACCAGAGACCCTTGAACTTTAGTTCAGATGAGTGAAGTAAAGAGATGTACTGCATAATGGAGTTAGCCCCCCATCGTCTCCGAGGAAGAAAGCGCTTGGTTCCAGTACTGCTAAATGCTTCCTCAGAGAATATGGCGGCTTAGCCTAAGGTCTCAGGGAGTGATATAGCCGTTCTCAGGGAGGGCAGCTGATGCCAGGGTCACTCTGAGTAAGCAGCAGAACAAGTCTCCTGACACCAAGCATTAGGTCTGCCCACCACTCTGATTTGTTCATTTTAGTTGTAGTGCTCATTTACCTCGCGGCTGGCAGAGCTGGATCCATTCGAGCAGCAGAAAATTCAAATTAGAAAAAACAGAAACAACAGAACTCTTAAAACTATAAACAACGTTTCCCCTTCAGGACCACCCCAGGCTCATCAGTTGGTCTGTGCCCAAAGAATGAGAGCGCAGGTCCTGGAGGGCAGGCGGCGTAGCCCAGTGGGGTCTGTGTGACCGGAACTCTGTGCTTTAGCCTCATGCATGTGCTCTGTCCACAGGGTCACGTGGGCACAACAGCGACCAAGAAGATCGATGTCTACCTCCCCCTGCACTCGAGCCAGGACAGACTGCTGCCGATGACGGTGGTGACTATGGCCAGCGCCAGGGTGCAGGACCTCATCGGGCTCATCTGCTGGCAGTACACCAGCGAAGGACGGGAACCGAAGCTCAAGTAATCCTCCCTTTTCTCAGCGGCTCTGGTTTCTGGCTGTCTCCTGGCCACTCGTGCTGCCCTCTGGGCCCGGCCAGTCTTTCTAGGCATTGGCCTGGGAGCCAGATGTCCACACTGATCCAGGCCAGGCTGCTCACCAGATCTTGGGCCTGTGTAACTCAGGCTTGTTATCTCAGAGAGTCTGCCTGCCAAATAGACCCAAGTTTATAAATCCAGACCCAAGGAAATGCCTTTCCAAACCCTTCTGTGATGCTTGCTGATTTTATAAAAGGGGCGTGGACGGTAACGGGAGGGAACTCGTGTTTGTTGAGCAGGGATCGTGAGATGGACGTGGCGCCGGACGCTGCATACCTGATTTCTCATTTAATTCTCCCACTTCCTGTGAGGTGAGCATCGCAGTTCTTGTTTAGCAGAGGAGGTGGCTCAGGATCAGAGTTGTTCTTTGCTGATGTTTACACCTGTGGGAGAAGACCCAGTCAGAATTTGATTCCCAATCTGTTTGATGCCATGATTTTTACATTATTTCCTTTGATCTGAATTATAGTTTTCTTTGTTATCAGTCAGTGGTCCAGTTTTTCCCTAGACTCCATTCCTCATTAAACTGCTACATTAAAAATGCAGGGCTTGAAAGCAGAGTCTCTGTGCTTGTTCTCCGTAGCTTGAAGCCTAAAGTGGCTTGCTGCTCTAGTCCTCCCATGCTTGAATGTCTTGTCTGACAGGCCTCCTCTCTAGTTTCAGGTGCCCTTCCTAGCCGTAGGGCTGAATGCGGTGGGTGCCTTCATTTTGGAAATGGATTCCCAGGGAGGCTTTTTCTTCTCGCAGTTTGAGTTAGAATGGTCCAGTCTGTCGTGTGTGTGTTTAGGTACATTAAATTTGTACTTTAAATCTTTCTTTCAAGTTCTCGTTGACAGTGCCTTCCACTTTTCCTGAAAAAATTGTAGATATAAAGATAATCCTTATTGTTCCTAAGGCAGTAGGAAGCCTTTCCAACCAAGATATCACATAGGCTCAGAAAAGGGTTGAGTCTGCAGCTGTACTCAAGGCTCAGCTACTGTGTTGTTCCTTTTCAGCATAAAGTGGAAACAAGCCCGTGCTAGTGACTTTATAAATGTTGTCTGAGTTAATTCTTAGAACATTGCTTGATGTGGGAACTGAAACCAAGAGAGGCAAAGGAACTTGTCCAGGATTACACAGTGAGCTGAGCTGTGGCATACAGTTTACAAACAAGGAAACTAAAGCTAAGTAACTTTTCTATATTACATTGTAAATGGTAGAACTGGTATTTAAACCCAAGAATTTCTTTTTTTTTTTAATTGAATAAATGATTATTTAAATTCTATAGTACTTTCATGGAACTCTGCTCAGTGTTATGTGGCAGCCTGGATGGGAGGGGAGTTTGAGGGAGAATGGATACGTGTATATTTATGGCTGAGTCCCTTCACTGCTCACCTGAAACCATCACAACATTGTTAACCAGCTATACCCCAATTCAAAGTAAAAGCTTAAAATTTAATAAACAAACTCTATCAGTTCAGTTCAGTTGCTCAGTCATGTCCAACTCTCTGCGACACCATGAATCGCAGCACACCAGGCCTCCCTGTCCATCACCATCTCCCGGAGTTCACTCAGACTCACGTCCATCGAGTCAGTGATGCCATCCAGCCATCTCATCCTCTGTCGTCCCCTTCTCCTCCTGCCCCCAATGCCTCCCAGCATCAGAGTCTTTTCCAATGAGTCAACTCTTCGCATGAGGTGACCAAAGTACTGGAGCTTCAGCTTTAGCATCATTCCTTCCAAAGGAATCCCAGGGCTGATCTCCTTCAGAATGGACTGGTTGGCTCTCCCTGCAGTCCAAGGGACTCTCAAGAGTCTTCTCCAACACCACACTTCAAAAGCATCAATTCTTCGGCACTCAGCCTTCTTCACAGTCCAACTCTCACATCCATACATGACCACAGGAAAAACCATAGCCTTGACTAGACGGACCTTAGTCGGCAAAGTAATGTCTCTTCTTTTGAATATGCTATCTAGGTAGTGCTGTGCAATTTTAGGGAGTTACACACACATGATTTCACATAATTCCATAATAACCCTTTCTTTCCCTTCCCCTATATTGCACTCTCTTCCTTCTCCCCACTGGTAACTACTGTTTTGTTCTCTGTATCTGTAAATCTGCTTCTTTATTGTTTTGTTGTGTTTTTAGATTCCACATATGATGATGGCATATAGTATTTGCCTTTCTCTGCCTTATTTCACTTAGCATAATGCCCTCCAAGTCCATTTATGTTGCTGCAAATGTCAAATTTTATTCTTTTTATGGCTGAGTAGTTCTCCATTGCGGCTTCCCTGGTGGTTCAGTTGGTAAAGAATCCACCTGCAATGCAGGAGACCCAGGTTGGATTCCTGGGTGGGGAAGATCCCCTAGAGCAAAAAATGGCAGCTCACTCCAGTATACTTGCCTGGGGAATCTCACAGACAGAGGAGCCTGGCGGGCTACAGTTCATCGGATCACAGAGAGTTGGATATGACTGAAGCAACCTAACACATGCAGGAAGATGACGTTGAGCATCTTTATGCTTATTTGACATCTGTCTTATTTTATGAGCTCTCTGTTCAGGTCTTTTGCATATATTTCAGTCAGGTTGTTTTCTTCTTGTTGAGTTAATTTTAAGAGTTCTTTGTATATTTATCAGATGTGTTTCTTGTAAAGACTTTTCTCCCAATCTGTGGCTCATGTTTTTATTCTCTTAACAGCAATTTTGGCAGAGCTGAAGTTTTTAATGTTAATGAACTCCAAGTTACCAAATTTTTCATAGATTATGCTTTTGGTTTTACAGCTAAAAAGTCATCACCAAACCTAAGGTTACCTGCTTTTTCTTCTGTGTTATCTTCTAGAAGTTTCATAGCTTTGTGCTCTACATTTAGGTGTGTGATCCATTTAGAGTTAATTTTTGTGACAGATGTAAGGTCTGTATCAGCAATTCTTTTTTTTTCATCTTAATATCCAGTTGAAAACCCAGCCTTTCTGCACTGAGTTGCCTTTGCTGCTTTCTCAAAGATCAGTTGACTGAATTTGTGTGGGTCTATTTCTGGCCTGTAAGATTTTTTTAAAACATTCCTTAATTTATATTCCTCTGTCAGGTTTGAGTGAAACACTATCTTTTAAGGAACACCCATTTGTAAGAGAAAAATAAAATTCAGTGAGGTTTCACCCTGTCAAGAACTTGAGATGGGAAATATGAACTTGTTCTTGACACAAAACCATGTTTATCTTACTTCATAGACAGTTTTAAAGATTTGTATGAATATTTTGAGTAGTCTTATTTTTTTATGCAATTTTAATTTTTTCATCATGTATTATGACTCTTGTACACTAGAATGGCCATTCCTTGCCTTCTTCTTTTCACTTGTCCCTTAGACATTCAACATATTTCACTGGTCTCTAAATTCTGTTGCCCTTCATTAGGCTATTGACAGATGAACTACTGAAAACGTGAAGGATTTTTCTCTAGTATACACAGCTGGATTAGTGTATTTTGGACTGTTATCTCAGTGTTCAGTGGGTGAAAGTTTCTGTCTGTGGAGCAGTCCTGTTCAAATGAAATACAGTGCAATCACCTCACACCTGTGAGAATGACTGGCATCAGAAAGACAAGATAACAAGTGTTGGGGAAGCCGTGGAGAGAAGGGAACCCTTGTGACTGTGGCTTGGGATGTAAATTGGTACAGGCACTATGGAAAACAGCATAGAGAGGTTGCTTGGAAATTTAAAATAGAACTTCCGTATGATCCAGCAATCCCACTTCTGAGTATATATCCATAGGAAATGCAAACAGGATCTCAAAGAGATCCCTGCGCTGCCAAGTTCATTGCAGCATTGTTCACTATAGCCAAGACAAGGAAACCACCTAAGAGTTCATCTATGAATGAATGGATAAAGATGGCATGGTGCATATATGCACACGGTGGAATACTGTGCAGGCATGAGAAAGAAGGAGGTCCTGCTGTTTTCAACAATAGAGATGGATCTCAAGGACATGATACTAAATGAGATAAGTCAGACAGAGAAAGACAAATACTGTGTGATATCACTTAAGGTGGCATCTAGAAAAGTGAACTCATGGAAACAGAGATTAGAATCATGGTTTCCAGGGGCTAGGGTATGAGGAAAACGGGGAGATGTTGGTCAAAGGTTATAAACTTTCAATTGGAAGTTCTTGGGATCAAAGTACAGCGAAGTTCAGAAGTGTCAGTTCAGTCCAGCCTCTCACTCCTGTCTGACTCTTTGCAATCCCATGTACTGCAGCACCGCCAGGCTTCCCTGTCCATCACCAACTCCTGGAGCTTGCTCAAACTCATATCCATTGAGTCAGTGATTCCATCCAGCCATATCATCCTCTGTCTCCTGCCTTTAATCTTTCCCAGCATTAGGGTCTTTCCCACTGAGTTTTAAGCCAGCTTTTTCGCTCTCCTCTTTCAGTTTCATCAAGAGGCTTTTTAGCTCCTCTTTGCTTTTTCCCATAAGGGTGGTGTCACCTGCATGTCTGAGATTATTGATATTTCTCCCGACAATCTTGATTCCAGCTTGTGCTTCATCCAGCCTGGCATTTCACATGATGTACTCTTCATGTAACTTAAATAACCAGGGTGACAATATACAGCCTTGACATACTCCTTTCCCAATTTGGAACCAGTCCATTGTTTCATGTCCGGTTCTAACTGTTGCTTCTTTTCCCACATACAGATTTCTCAAGAGGCAGGTCAGGTGGTCTGGTATTCCCATCTCTTTCAGAATTTTCCAGTTTGTTGTGATTCACACAGTCAAAGGCTTTGGCATAGTTAGTAAAGCAGAAATAGATGTTTTTCTGGAACTCTCTTGCTTTTTTGATGATCCAGCAGATGTTGGCAATTTGATCTCTGGTTCCTCTGCCTTTTCTAAATGTAGCTTGAACATCTGGAAGTTCACGGTTCATGTATTGCTGAAGCCTGGCTTGGAGAATTTTGAGCATTACTTTACTAGAATGTGAGATGAGTGCAATTGTGTGGTAGTTTGAGCATTCTTTGCCATTGTCTTTCTTTGGGATTGGAATGAAAACTGACCTTTTCCAGTCCTGTGGCCACTGCTGAGTTTTCCAAATTTGCTGGCATATTGAGTGCAGCACTTTCACAACATCATCTTTTAGGATTTGAAATAGCTCCACTGGAATTCCATCCCCTCCACTAGCTTTGTTCGTAGTGATGCTTCCTAAGACCCACTTGACTCCACATTCCAGGATGTCTGGCTCTAGGGAAGTGATCACACCATCGTGATTATCTGGGTCATGAAGATCTTTGTTGTATAGTTCTTCTGTGTATTCTTGCCACCTCTTCTTAATATCTTCTGCTTCTGTGAGGTCCATACCATTTCTGTCCTTTATCATGTCCATCTTTGCATGAAGTGTTCCCTTGATATCTCTGATTTTCTTGAAGAGATCTCTGGTCTTTCCCATTCTGTTGTTTTCCTCTATTTCTTTGCGTTGATCACTGAGGAAGTCTTCTTATCTCTTCTCGCTATTCTTTGGAACTCTGCATTCAGATGGCTATATCTTTCCTTTTCTCCTTTGCCTTTTGCTTCTCTTCTTTTCTCAGATATTTGTAAGGCCTCCTCAGATAACTATTTTGCCTTTCTGCATTTCTTTATCTTGGAGAAGGTCTTGATCCCTGCCTCTTGTACAGTGTCATGAACCTCAGTCCGTAGTTCTTCAGGCACTCTGTCTATCAGATCTAATCCCTTGAATCTATTTCTCACTTCCACTGTATAATCGTAAGGGATTTGATTTAGGTCATACCTGGATGGTGTAGTGATTTTCCGTACTTTCTTCAATTTAAGTCTGAATTTGGCAATAAGGAGTTCATGATCTGAGCCACAGTCTGCTCCTGATCTTGTTTCTGCTGACTGTATAGAGCTTCTCCATCTTCAACTACAAAGAATATGATCAATCTGATTTTGGTATTGACCATCTAGTTATGTCCATATGTAGAGTCATCTCTTCTGTTGTTGGAAGAGGGCATTTGCTATGACCAGCACATTCTTTTGGCAAAACTCTCTGAGCCTTTGCCCTGCTTCATTTGTACTCCAAGGCCAAACTTGCCTGTTACTCCAGGTATCTCTTGACTTCCTACTTTTGCATTCCAGTCTCCTATGATAAAGAACATCTTTTTTTGGTGTTAGTTCTAGAAGGTCTTATAGGTCATCATAGAAGCGTACAACTTCAGCTTCTTTGGCATTAGTGTTTGGGGCATAGACTTGAATTACTGTGATATTGAATGGTTTGCCTTGTAAACGAACAGAGATCATTCTGTCATTTTTGAGACTGCACCCAAGTACTGCATTTTGGACTCTGTTGTTGACTATGAGGGCTACTCCATTTCTTCTAAGGGATTCTTTCCCACAGTAGTAGATATAATGGTCATTTGAGTTAAATTCACCCATTCGGTCCATTTTAGATTCCTAAAATGTCAGTGTTCACTCTTGTCGTCTCCTGTTTGACCACTTCCAATTTACCTTGATTCATGGACCTAACATTTAGGTTCCTGTGCAATATTGTTCTTTACAGCATCAGACTTTATTTCCATTTCCAGTCACAACTGGGTGTTGTTTTCACTTTGAATCTGTCTCTTCCTTCTTTCTGAAGTTATTTCATTCTTCATTCTTTCATCTTCATTTTTTCTGGAGTCACTTTTTCTGAGAAGTCTTTCAGTTCAGTTCAGTCGCTCAGTCATGTCTGACTCTTTGCGACCCCAGAAGTCTTTAAGAGTCCCAAATGTTCTGCCCATGATGGAGGTGTTAGCTAATGCTACTTGGTAGTAATCATTTGGTAATATGTGAGCATGTCAAAGCAACACCTTCAGTTCAGTTCAGTCTCTCAGTCGTGTCTGACTCTTTGCAACCCCATGAATCACAGCACGCCAGGCCTCCCTGTCCATCATCAACTCCCGGAGTTTACCCAAACTCATGTCCATCAAGTCGGTGATGCCATCCAGCCATCTCATCCTCTGTCGTCCCCTTCTCCTCCTGCCCCCAATCCCTCCCAGCATCAGGGTCTTTTCCAGTGAGTCAACTCTTCGCATGAGGTGGCCAAAGTACTGGAGTTTCAGCTTCAGCATCATTCCTTCCAAAGAACACCCAGGACTGATCTCCTTTAGGATGGGCTGATTGGATCTCCTTGCAGTCCAAGGGACTCTCAAGAGTCTTCTCCAACACCACAGTTCAAAAGCATCAATTCTTTTGCACTCAGCTTTCTTCACAGTCCAACTCTCACATCCATACATGACCACTGGAAAAACATGTTACATGTCATTTATATTTTAATAAAGCTGAAAAAATGTATATATAATACAAGTTCCAAATGTAAGCCACATTTACAATTTTAATTTTCTAGTAATCACATATTTAAAATATTTCCAAGAAGTGAAATTAATTTTTATAACATAGTTTATCTAACCCTTTATAGGAAAGATTATCATTTCAGTGTGTAATTGATATAAAAATTATTAATGAGACGTTTTTGTTATATTTTGGGTTACGTTTTCAATATCTAGTGTTTATATGCTATTTACAGCACATCTCAATTCAGACTAGCCACATTTCCAAGAGGCTTCCCCAGTGACTCAGAGGTAAAGAATCCCGACTGCCAATACAGGAAGCTCAAGAGAGGTGGGTTTGATCTGTGGGTCAGGAAGATTCCCCTGGAGGAGGAAATGGCAGTCTGCTCCAGTATTCTTGCCTGGAAAATTCCGTGCACTGTGGCGTCTGGCAGGCTACAGTCTGTGGGGTCGCGAAGAGTTTGACACAGCTGAGTACACGCGCACACACGCGTTATAAGGGCTCAGTAACCACAAGTTTGGAAAGTGCAGCTGTAGAGTATAGCAACACATGATACAGCCACACACCGGATCTTACTGTGAATTTAGTTTATTCTCATGTAAACTCAGCTAGCTAGAGTCCTTGGGAAACTTGGTGGACCTTGTAGATAGCTGAGGTTTATCTCATTCAGTATTGAGGTTTCTTTACTTTGGTAATTTTTCATAGAAGCTCTCTAACCTGTGGTAACATTTTCATCTGCCTTCTTAATCAGTATATAACATAGTGGTCAAGGGTATGAGATTCAAAGCCATTGCCTGGGTTTGCATTCTGGCACTGACCATCAGGGTGATCTTGGATGAATTATTTCAGCCTGTGTTTTCTTATGTGTAAAATGAGGATAGGAACTTCCTATCAGGGTAGTTATAAAATTAAAATGAGAAAATACATGGCAACTGCTCCATAAATGTTTGTTTCTGTTGTTGCTAAATACTGTAACTCCAGCAGCTAGTACTGCAACCAGTACTAGTGTTAATTCAGCAGTAATAGCATATTTTAGCCCTTTTCTGAAAGCTCACACAATTGTACATGCTGTGAAACACTGATGCTCTCATGGGCTTCTCAAAGTATCTAGGAACATTTGACTTTATAGTCTATGTTTTCTGACAACTTTGCAGTTTGAATTCTTTATACTGCCTATACCTCGCTGCTTTTTTTTCTGCCTGTATCTCCACCATGGTGTATGTACTCTTCTCCCATTTCTTGATTGCTGCTTCTAATTTATACCCCTTAGAGTCATCACAGAGAACTCTTTACCTAAATAATAACAGCCTGACATGCCCATCCCATTTTGACCCCCAGCTATGTTCCCATACGTTGTAACACATCACATTCTTTAACTGGCAGCTTCTTGACATACAGCTTCTGCTTCTACCATTTCCTAAGAAACGTCTTTCTCACTCTTCTCTTGATACCCTGCTTAATCTCAAAGACTTAAGTCCCTCATCATTTCTTCATTCAGCAGATATTTATGGAGTTCCAGACCCTGGGTATCAAGGGTATCAAGGATAAAATGGAGAACAAGAGAAATGCAATTGCTGCACTCAAAAAATTTACAGTTTGGTGGAGAAGAAGAAATTATCAAGTGTAATAGCACTTTGTAACTGGCTCATTTCACTTATCATTTGTATTCATTCATGCATTCAGTAAATATTTATTGAGTGTTTGCTATATACCAGGCATTTTGCTGGGTGTACAGTGGTGAGTGGAATAAGATACGGTTTCTCTTCCATGAATTCCACAAGCTAGTGAAGGATATGGGCACATAATTCAAATAATTAAACCGAATTATGTTCGCTTAGAAGCTGACTTAAGTGCTCAGCAGGGGAGGAATGCCACTGTGAGAGCATCACCTGGGAAAAGGGGTGTGGGGCAAGTGGGGGAGTTCCCTCAGAAAGTGAGGCCCAAGGCATTTGGCAGATGTAATGGTTTGGCAGCGATGCTGTGGCAGGAGGAAGCGTGTAGTGGTCAGGGGACTTGAAGACACAGCAATAGAAAGTGACCCAGAAGGAGCCCAGACAGAACTATATGAAGGTCTTGCTTCTGCTTAAAAACTAGTGGACATTTTCTCCCTAGAACTTTACCAGGGAATTTAGATTTAACTATTCCTTTCTGAGGTTGCTGTGGTTTGACAAGTCTTATGATGTTATTTATCAGTTTTACTTTCCATTTATGGGGGATGTGTTTTGGAGAAAAGGAAATCTTGAGAGTCTTAAAAATCTTTAACTCTGACTTCAAAGAGCTGAACTTCTGACTTCAAAGAGACGAACTTCTGAGCTGCAACCGTCGGAATGTTTTTCTCTCTTGCTAATGCCTGACATACTCTTAATATTGATTCTCACCAAACTGAACAGCAAAGCTCATGTATTGAGCATTCTAGACATTTCAGAATCATGCATTATTTCATTTTTCATTTGAAAAGAGCAAACATTCGTCTGTCTCATGATCATACTTTAGTGTGTTTTGCATTTTCTGAAGATAAGAAATGGATTTCTACATTTGGTAGAAATCTGTGGTGCTCCCTGGAATGCTCCTGAATTTTCATTTATGAACTAAATGCCATCTATTTATGGGCTTACGGCTCTTTCTCTTCATAAAAGCAATACTGCCATTTGAACATAAAGTGAATGTCGGTCACCAATTCAGTGAGATAAAATTTTGTACTGAAAAATTTAGCTTTATTTGGTAAGATATGAATAAGCAAAATTCATTTAATTGTACTCATTAAAGCTTTGGAGATAAATATTTTCCCCCAAAGGATTTTTCTTTGACAGCAGGCTCCATTTTACATCCATTTATTATTTAAACTTTCATTTCTCTTTCAAACTCAATGGTACTTCAAAGGACCTGCTCTATCCATGACAACCCAACTCTTAATATTAAGCCTCTTCTTGTAGATCCAGTTGTCCTGTACTTGTTTGTGAGTGTTTTGATCATTCTTCTCCCTCTGGTAGGGAGGGAGACACAAGACTCTTGATGGATAGTTAATTCAGCTTCTGTGTAATCAGAAACTTAAAAGTGCTAGAAGAAATTTTGGCAAATTGAGACTCTTTCTCCATGCCAGACACTGTGCAATTAATTATGTCGTTTAATCCTTATCAGACCCTGTTGCAGTCGTTGTGGTTATTCCCTCCTTAATTCCAAAACCTGGTAGAGTAAATGACCACACGTATGAATCAGGCTGGCTATGCTCAGAGTCTCTAGGACGAATGATTTTCTCTTTGTACTGGAGTGAGAGGATTACCCAGCCTTCTTTGTCTTGTTCCATATTTCTAAATTGTCCACAGTAAGAATGTGTTACCCTTATCAAAAATTTAGTAAAGTATTTTATAAAGAAGGGCTTCTCTTGTGGCTCAGCTGGTAAAGAATCTGCCTGCAATGCAGGAGACCTCGGTTCGATTCCTGGGTTGGGAAGATCCCCTGGAAAAGGGAAAGGCTCTCCACTCCAGTATTCTGGCCTGGCGAATTCTATGGATTTTATAAAGACAGGAAAATGAAAGTTATACATATATACTGTGGGACATCTGGAATGTATAGAAAGTTAGAAAGAAAGAAGTGCTCATTGCTTGAATGTTAACATGATCTTTATAAACATTTTGGTCCCTTTTCTTCTAGTCTTTGTATATGTATGTAATTGAACATTTTTACATAGTTGTAATAATTTCTTATTGTTTATTTTTTTCTCCATAAAAAAACTGAGATGCTGGTACTCACATTTTGATTAACTGTAAGAATGCCTCTTTCGTTTTCTCTTTCTTCTGGGCCTTCTTCCTTGTCTTGAATTGCAATCTCTACACATGTGCATTGCCTTGAAAACCCCACTTGGCCAACAGATATCAGTGTGACAAGCAAGAAAAAGAAAGCCTTATTACTTCTCCTCTTCTCATTAACACATGCATCATTAATAATACCCACTATGTTTTTTTCATGGGTAGAGTGATTGAGGCTACACATCCATATATTCATTCATTTAACAAATATTTGTTAAGTACCTTGTAAATGCCAGCCATTTTACTCTTAAGTGAGAATGCAGAGACAATAGAATCCTTGCTCTCTAGGAGAACATGGATGCATAAATAAGAAAAAGAGCAGTGTGGTAAGGTATGTGCAGAAGTAACAGCCAAGTGCTGTAAGAACGCAGGGGAGAATAACTTAAGGTCCAAAAGATTCTCCTAAGGAAATCAAAGCCTGTCATGAGTAAGAAAATGAAACTCCGATTTGGCCACATAGCTCATTCTTGTTTGTGTTAGCATTAAACTGCATCTGACTGGAAAACCCTTCTTTCCACCAAACTGTCATGAAGAGTACGCCATTTTCATCATCTTGGAAGCTCTAGGTATCTATAGTTGGCATATTTCTGAGTCAAGGACCTAAAGCTGCCTCTCTTTTTCTCTCCCCACATCAGAATGCCACTAAATTCTGAAGTGATCAAAGTGTAATGAAAGAGAAGTAAGGAGACCTGAGTTCTCTGGAAACCGATTTTGCCACCATTTAATTAGGGGATCATGGCACCTTATTCTTCTTGGAAATAGGCATCTATTTCCTATTTGTAAAAGCGAGGAGGCTGAAATAAATCTCTCTAAGCTTCTAATGTTTTATAAATATGTGTCATGGTTTCCTTTTCCTTTTTAGTGTATGTAGCATTTCTGTAAGTTTGTAGGAACAAGGACCTTGGGAAATCTTGACACACCATGGCGTTGGCAGAGGGGTAGATGGGAGTGAAGAGTGAGGGCTCTTGACTGCCTGAGTTTGAATCTCAGCTCTGTCTCTTACCTGCGTTTAGTCTTGAATAAACCACTTAACCTCACTGAGCCTCAGTTTTGTAATTTGTAAAATAGTAATAATAACTCACACAGTTGGTGGGAAGATGGTGTGAGCTCATGTGTCTTGCAGTGTCTGACACATAGTACTCAGTGAATATAGCCAATGATACCAGTGGCTGTTGTACCTGTACTAATTTGGAGTCCTAAGGCAGTTTTAGAAGTCAGAATGCCACAGTAGCTTCTTTTATTCACGATTCCTGTATACAGGCACAGAGAAACCAATACCCATGCCTAGCATAAGGAGTTTTAGTCATTTCCCCCCTCATATGTTCAATTACGGGTTTGGTAGGGGAGCCCTGTTTACTGCTAAACTTTGCTGATGACCCAGAGAAGACTTTCATTAATTTGTAAAACTGGGTAAACTATCATTCTTTTCCTTGCTGTGTTCTCAGTGCTCAGGACAGACTATAGCATAGCCTAGGCATTTCAGTTGCTTTTTGAATGAATACGTGATATCACGCTTTATATTCAAGAACTGGGGCAGAAGAGCACTTGGCACAGTGAGTCTTTTGGCTTTCAGAGCTTAGCCTGTGACATTTGCCGAGTTTGTTTTGAGGGGATTTGGGGGCGTCCCATGACAATCAAAGCAGAATTCTTCTGACACCAATGTTTGGCTTTCCGCTTTGATCAATAGACTTATTATTTGCCCTTGAAACCTCTGTGGTGCTAGGGACTCACAGACATTCCTTAGGATGATTTACACAGCAGTAAATAATCTGTGCTGTCCATTGCTTGCCTCATCAGTGTCTTCCCTGTTCATAAACTCCTGGAGGCTCAGTGGGCCCCAAGGCTAGCGAGCAGCAGACACATTCACTCCAATTGGCACATAGAGCATGTCGCCCAGTTTCACTGTTGCTTTGTTGCTCTAGTAAGCATCCACGATTTGTCTTCATGGGTTGACCTAACCGTTGAAGTTATTTTCCGTCAGACTTTATTATCATTACTTCCATTTATTTTTCTACCTCTGTTACATGCTAGGCACTACACATATCATCTCATCGAAACTTCACAGCCACCTCTGGGTAATTGTACCATTTTTGTAGAAGTGGAATGTGAAGGAGATGAAGTTTATTCTCTGAACTCACATAGCCCATGAGCAATGCGGCTTCAGTTTGAACTCAAGTCTCTTTGGACACAAAGCCCTTAGCTATATTACTTTATGATATTTTCCTCATCCGAAGGGCTTTCTTCTAGTTCTGCAAGTGTTTTGTGTTGAAGTTGCTAACCTTTTGCAAAGATTGGTAAGTTTCCCATACCATTCAGAGATGAATTTTTAAAAATTTTAACAGCGTTGTGAACATATGAAATTTATAGTGACAAACATAGCCAGATTACTTTCTTGTTATCCATCCATTTAGTAAATTTACAGTTCCCATTAATTTTAATCTGTCCTTATTACCTGTTTTATATAATAAATCTCTCTCAGTAATGACAGACTGAGTATAGATCACCTGAAGTAGGCTCTCTCTCAATAAGCAGAGTTGCAGCTAAAGATTTGTGCATTAATTGGGAAAATTGCAAATCAGGTAGTCAGTGAAATAATTCATTGTCACATCCAATCAATAAACTTTGTAAATCAACTCATTTAATTCAAAAAATGATCTATATAGATCAAGCAACCAATTAAACAATTAGCATACACTTTGCAATTAATTAATTTAAGCATCAATCATATCATTTAAACTCCAAATTTAAGCCATAGAATTTAGACTCCTACCTCCTTGTGAACTATTAGGTTCAAATTCTCAGTGCTAGCAGATTTGCCGTTTCACGATTGAACTTTGGTGCAGGGTATCTTCAAGTGTTTTAGTTATTTCAGTGTTAAATTTTCTTTATGTTGGTGCAGTTTCCCACTCTTTTTCAGCAAATTGACTTTTTATTTTCCTCAAAGGAGAAGGAGTGTCAATTCTAAACTGGGCAGAGCTGGAGTCTGGGAGTACTGACTGGACGTTCTAGGGCAGTGAGACAAGTCCAAAAGTGTTGATAGTTGAGAAGCTTGGTTATCTACATCAGGATAAATTGGGTCATTTGCTTTTACTGTGTTAAGTGTCTTTGGTGTTTAGAATCAGATCTATCAAGAGAGCCTGATATTCTTCAGAAAAAGGAGAACTGTAAAGACTGTCTTGGTTACCCTGAGCACTTCTTCTGAGCTAGAGCACAGATATTTTCTTAATCCTGAACATAAATCAGAGGCCTCTGACTCCCTTCAAATAATTTTTCCTCCTTTATAGTTTTGTATGTCTCTCTTTTATGATATTTATTTTATTTACACTTCTAGCTAATTTAGTACTTCCTTTCCCCTGCTGCTATTCACTAAACTTCCTTTGAGGGTCTATACTCAATCTCATCTTTGATCCCAGGCGTTAAGTCCCATGTCTTATATATAACAGATGCTCTGTAAATATTCATTGGAAGAATAGGAAAGTCGCTCAGTCATGTCCGACTCTTTGCGACCCCATGGACTGTAGCCTACCAGGCTTCTCAGTCCATGGGATTTTCCAGGCAAGAGTACTGGCATGGGTTGCCATTTCCTTCTCCAGGGGATCTTCCCGACCCAGGGATTGAACCCGGGTCTCCCGCATTGTAGGCAGACGCTTTACCCACTGAGCCACCAGGGAAGAATAGAGCAGTATTAACATTCTCATTTCACACTGTGTCTCTCCCCCTTTGCACTGCCGTGTATGTGTTTTCTCTTTATCAGAGGAAGCAGGGTTTGAGAGATGTCACTGTATCCAGGCTTCAGGGTGAGGAGCAGCAGTGTCCCGGTTGGCTTTCCATCCTCCATACCTCTGGTCTCTGCATCCCTCCCATACCTTGGTGTTCACTTACCTTTTTGATTTTCCCTACAGTGACAATGTCAGTGCCTACTGCCTGCATATTGCCGAGGATGACGGGGAGGTTGACACAGACTTTCCCCCACTGGATTCCAACGAGCCCATTCATAAGTTTGGCTTCAGTACTTTGGCCCTGGTTGAAAAGTATTCATCTCCCGGTCTGACATCCAAAGAGTCGCTCTTTGTTCGAATGTGAGTACTGATGCTGTTACGTATCTCAGTATCTTACCTCTGCCTTTTAGGGTTTTGGTTTTGATTTTGGTTTTCTTATCAAATGAATGATATTTGGTATCTGGAGAGTCAACATGAAATGATGACTTCCAGAGAGATGGGGACAACATTTGCATTGTATTCCAATCCACTGCACCTGGGGTAAATTGTATTAAGTCTGTCTGAAAAGTTGCGTCTATGTACAAAAGCCTCTGGAAATATTGGGGCACTTCAGACTCTATGAAGGAAAAATTTGACGTTTTCCCCTTTCTCGTCAAGGAATCCAAACTGAAAATGTGTGTTGCAATCACTTCTCTTTTGTGATTTAAAATATTTCTTTTTCTTTCCAATTTTGTTCAAATCAAATTTGATTTTCTTAGTTGCTCTCCTTTAGACTGAGCAGAGGTTCTTAACCTTATCTGTGCCTTTGGTAGTCTGCTAATGCCTACAGAAGCCCTTCTCAGAAAAGTGTTTGTGCAGAGAACAATATTCACAGAGTACAAGAAAATCCCATTATATTTAAATAGTTATCAAATTATTAAACAAATTTGTGATATAATTAAATGTACTGGCTTTATCAATACATTAAATGACAAGATCCAGAGGCAGGTCTAACAGCAACTCCTGAGGCCTTTCGTTTCAAGATAGTAATAGGTATAAATGGTACTTGAGACATCTGCCACAGCTGTAATGACGCTATCTGTGGTTTCTGGTCATGACAGCGTCACCAGTACTGCTCATAGGACTGTGATTTGTTGACCACCTTCATAATTCCAGGAATTGCTAAACATCAGAAGTTAGTTAAAATAAAAATGTGGTTTTTGTCCACTCGTGTCTATAGAGCACCTGAGTCTTACACATATGTCCTGGTTGTTAGGGGAAAACCTGCAGTGTCTTCTCAGTTTAAGCTTTTCTAACGGAGGCCGTGACACTGTCCCTCCTGGCCATCTCCTGGAGACAGTAGTGGTCCCTTTGGCACCCCCTGCTGTTAGTAACCAGCGAATGCACTGTCAAGAAGAGGGATCCCTTCAGAGGGCTTTCCCCTGTCTTTTAAAAGCATATTGCTTTTGTTTCAGATTTTTTACTAAAAATAGGATTATGCTACCTAGGGTATACGAGTATTTTGGATGTTTCTACCCTTGAGCAAAGAAAGAAACCTGAGTGCCTGGGAGTGAGCTGGGGGTAGCTCCTCGTGGTCATTTCATCCCTGCCATGAAGTCATGTTTGGTGTACATAGCAAAGACTTTTTCTTCTTTTTACATTTTGGAGGCACTAAAACAACAACTTTAAAGAATATTTAAACTAGTTTAAAACTTATCCAGTGATTCCTCCATCCCTATATAATTATTTTCATTTTTGTATAATCATTTCCACATGTATATATATTATACTTTCAGTTCTAGCATACATATTGTGTCATTTTTACTTAATATTATATTCCAAATATTTTGATATCCATTCTTAATTCCTGCAATCTACATTTATTATATAATGTCTCAGACCTTTGGTAAAAAACCTGCAGCTGCTTTTCTAACAAACTGTTGATCAGCAAAAATTAAGGAGCTACAGAAACACTCATTTTTATGCTGTTCCTTTTTGGGCTTCATGCAAAGACAATTCTGTGTAAATGTACAGTTGACTGTAGTTTGGAAATCTGAAAATCAGTCCATCCTTATTATAAAAAAAATTTTTTTACAATTGTAATTATATTGATGTTCATATTGTATAAAATAACTCATTTAATAAAGTAGTACTTTGATTTTGCAGGAAAAAAAAGGTCAAAGAGACAGCCCCTTATTCTCATGGAGCTTTCTGTCTAATAAGGTGACAGTTGTCAAACAAACCATTCAAATATGATGAGCAATACAACAGAAAAGTGTATGAGATGAACTAGATGCCTGTCACAGGGTGTTTAGATTGTTTCCTTGATTTGGTTTTAATAAGGGACTCTTTAAAGATCGTCCTTACCTATATCCTTTTTGTTTCTGTTGAATAACTTCCTTAGGAAAGTTCCCTCTGAGTAGGATTATTGGTCAAGGTAAAAAACATCTTCAGATTCTCACTTTGCATTGACATACATAGCCTTCTGAAGATGTATCCATTACAGTGCTACCAATAAAATTCATAAAACCGTCTTTTCAGTCTTACCATCACAAAATGTGATGTGTGCATACTCAGTCACGTCCAACTCTTTGCAGCTTCATGGACTATAGCCCGCCAGGCTCCTCCGTCCATGCAATTTTCCAGGCAAGAACACTGGAGTGAGTTGCCATTTCCTGCTCTAGGGGATCTTTTCGACCCAGGAATGAAACCCACATCTCTTGTGTCTCCTGCATTGGCAAGAGGCTTCTTTACCACTAGCGCCACCTGGGAAGCCCTAAGATGTCATTAGGATTTTTTTTTTAAGATGTATGTAGTGGAATTTCAGTAGCAGTAGCTTCTGCTTGGAATTCTGTTGTTTATTAATAAGTCACTAGAAGCATTATTCTCATTAGCATACAATTTTTGCTACATAAATACTAACATGTGATCATAGTAGTCTTTTGATCTGAAAGTCCTTTCTAAAACAAGCGGTTTAAAAAGGAAAATTTAATTCTCCTGAAACTTCAGTGTTTGCCCAAAGTTGTTTTATTATAATGTTACTTAAACACATACAGATGTAAAATGCTAGCTACAAATTCCATATCTTTATGCAACTGAAACAAAATTATAAATTAAATGCAAATAAAACTATAGCATTAATAAAATACAAATTAACAACATAATGCAACAGATGATGTTTTGTTGAAATTAAATCAGTGATGTTGGGTTTAACGGGTGTTAAATGTTTTACTTGTCAACTTGAATTTTTGATTTTCATAAGAAACATCAGATTATCATATTATTATTTGTCCTTTTAAGCAGTGAATGTATTTTTAGGTGTTAGTCCATTATTTTAATGGGTCAGTTGACTTACAGTGCACACCTTCCCAATTTTAAATGCTTTTTAATGGAAGAATAAAGAACATTTCTGCTAGGATACCCAGCTTATGCCAGTCCTGCTCAGGACTACCCTGTTTTATTTAATTTATTTATTTCAGCCATGCCATGTATCTTGTGAGACCTCAGTTCCCCAACCAGGGATTGAACCTGGGCCATGGTAGTGAAAGCCTGGAATCCTAACCGCCAAAGAGATGACTTTCCCTGTTTTAAAATGAGAAGTCCTAAGTCCAAGAGCTCCCCACTCCATCCTGGGTAAACCAGGGTGATGCGTCACCTTACTTTTTGCTGTTGTTATTTAGTGTTTCTGTAGATGGGCTCTCTGCCTGACTGATCCTGTGCACAGTGAGACTTGTACACCCAGAACATGAATTCTTCAGAGATCAGCAAGTCTGGTCCGTAAAGAGCCTTGTGTACACTTCTCCCATCACTTTCTCTATTCTAAGTTTGTGCATGCAGCTTGCACTGCCATTTTGCCTTTCTGCCTCTATTATTGATGTTAAATAACTAGCTGCTAGAACAGTCTCCCAAATCCTACCATCTTATCCCACATGTTGGCAACCTAAAGGATGGGATGGTAGATATTTTAGGCTTGCAGGCCATACAGTCTCTGTAGCTCAGTTCTGCTGTGGTGGTGTGAAGGTAACCGTAGACAAACACATAAATGACTGGGTGTGGGCTTGATTGGTTGACTCTGGCTTTGTATGTTTTGGCTTCCCAGGTGGTACTAGTGGTAAAGAACCTGGCTGCCAGTGGAGGTGATTTAAGAGATGTGAGTTCGATCCCTGGGTCAGGAACATTCCCTTATTTCTTGTTCACCTCTGTCTAATTGAAGGTTAAGGGGCTCTTCCAGGTATTTCTCTTCCAAGTATTTCTCTTCCAAGCAATGACTCAAGGCTCCCCAGCTGGATGGAGAATGGGAAACCTGGGAAACTGGGAGTGGCCTGTATCTTTATCTCTCTATCACTGTTTAAGTCACTATATACATCTATCTGTATAACTTTTCACTGTTCAGTGAAAATCATACATACATGATTTTTATTGAACTAAAAGCACTATTTTTAAATTTGGAAACTCAAGAGAGCCTATAAATGCATCTGTTGACCTAGGGGGCTCTTGAACCTCGGATGGGAAATACTGCTGTCAGAAAATTAGCTCAGGCCCTGGTATGTAGAAAGTACTACATGGTTACGATTTGTTATTTTTATCAGAGATTTGTCAGTCTGAATAATTCACCCTAAGGTCAGTATGGGGTGTAACTTTTCTTTGGGTTATTTTTTATTACACAATTAATTCATGTCCAGTATAGAAAAATTAGAAAACATGTTTCTTCATAGAAAACTTCAAATTTCTCCTTGTTCCATCATGCAAGGATAATGACTTATTATATTATATAATGATCTACATTTAAAAAGAGGAGCTAGTTAACTTAAATGAATCCCTAATTGGAAAAGCATTCTGTGAAAAAGAGTGTGGAGGTGGGTGTTCTTACTGAGTTGAGGCTACACTGGTCTTTTCCTCCCAGGCCCTTGGGCCCCAGGAAGTCCCTGGAAATAGAGTTGTCATTAGGGGAAGGAGAATGGATTACTCTTAACGAAGTACAAATTAGGAGCCTGTTAGTGAACACTGCCTCCTTTACCAGATCAGCAAGCGGATTTCTAAGGTATCCATTGTTCTTGATTGATTTTGGACAGAGCCAATATATATATAAACAGGAGTCCCTAACTTGCTGACAGCTAGCTTCTCTGAGCCTAAGCACTAAAGTTGACTGTCAGAGGTATGGGAAGGGAGAAGTAGGGGACAGAGAGCTGGGTGAAGTGACCCCTAATACTAGTTGAGGGCTAGATCTCAGCTGATTTTCAGCATCCGAAGAAGTGCTCCTTACCAGCAATGACCAAGCCGAGGCCTGCTAGGCCGTTGGGCAGGTCAGACGAGCAGTGGACAGGAGAGGAACTCGTGTTGTCCATCTCTTCCCACCTCCCAAAACTCAAAGTGTCAGTTGCTCAGTTGTGTCCGACTCCTGCCAGGCTCCTCTGTTCATGGGATTCTCCAGGAAAGAATACTGGAGTGGATTGCCATTCCCTTGTCCTGGGGATCTTCCTGACCCAGGGATCAAACCCGGATCTCCTACATTTCAGGCAGATTCTTTACCACCTGAGCCACCAGGGAAGCACAGTTAGCCCCCAGCATAGGCTAATTCCATCAGAATTTGTGACACTGAATCGAGTTTAAAAAATGGCGATGCCAAAAGCAGTGTGTGTGGTGTCATTGCATTGCCTCTGTTGACATTATTATTTCACACTGGCATCCTACTCTGGGTGGGGAAGAAAAGCTTTAAGGGAAGAAAAAAACAATAAAACAGAATCCTCCTAAATCAGAAGTCAGTTAATTAAATTGCCCTGCCTATATATGGGTTTCCTTGGGCTTCTCTGATGGCTCAGTTGGTAAAGAGTCTGCCTGTAACGCAGGAGACCTGGGTTCGATCCCTGAGTCGGGAAGATCTCTTGGAGAAGGGGATGGCAACCCACTCCGGTATTCTTACCTGGAGAATTCCATGGACAGAGGAACCTGGTGGGATACAGTCCATGGGGTCGCAAAGAGTCAGACATGACTGAGTGACTAACACTTTCACTTTCATATGTGTTTTACTTTCAGTGTTTAATATATCAGGTGGATATGGGAAAGGGGCTGTTTTAACCAAAAGCTGCAAAGCATACAGAATTCAGTTTGGATTTTGCTATTTGGGAAATGGACCACTGGGTCAGTGTTGGAGGGCCTTGTACCAGAAGCTGGGCTGCCTTGGGCGATGTGGCCCAGAGGGCTCCCAAAGATGGCTGTGGCTTCTCTTGTCTGCATAAAGAGAAAGTTTAGCTGCTTTTTCAGGAGGTATGCCCTAGATTCGTTGTTCTTTCTGTATGAGGGCTTTTCAAAAAGGATCTCAGTGGTTTTAGAATACTTTCTTTATAATATACCCCAAGTGACCAGACCTTTATGAAAAGATAGCATTAAATTGAAAACTCACCTGCTCTTATGTGATATTGTCTTGATAGTCTGGAAAGGAGGTGGTGGGGGTGGGGAGGGATGAGCATTTTTGCACAGTCAGTTTGGTGCCCCATATAGCCCATTATCTCATTTATTCCTTATAAGCAACTCACCTGTATAAGCTGAGGATCAGAGACAAGTAGTTACCCAAGGTCAGACAGTTTGGTAAGGAGCAGGGCTAAAATAGGGCAGGGAATTAAAAAAAAATATGCCTCTGTTCTTTGTAATCAGGCCTGACAATATGTCTGTAAATTATCCTGGTTATTTATTGTTTGCTTGAGTCATAGAGGACCAACTGTGTGTTGTTTCTTTTCATTCTGCTGTATTAGCAAACATTTTCATTGTCCAGACTGTCCTCATGTATGGAAACGTAACATATGCAGCCTGTTTAATTTTGTATTTGTAAATCTGACTTGATTTCCTTTTTGGCAACAGCTACTGTCTAGAGAAAAGAAAAGATTTTTCTTTGTGTCTGTTTAAAGTGACAGGAATATTGGAGCAAGTAATAAAGATGGAAAGCATTAATTACATACTTCTAAGAATTTAAAGGTCAGACGAGCTAAATATGTATGTTTTGCTCCCTGGAATGTCTGTCTGTTGAAATGGTGCCAGGATAGCTTTGTTCTTACAATAAGAGCCCGTATTTTAGATAACCATCAAGTTACTCTGGTATCCAAAAATTATACCAGATTGTTGCTTCAGTTGCTATGAATCTTAAAAGTTTGGGACTCAGGTTTCTGACATTAATGTGATTTGTTTCATGATCCACCAGCTTTGGCCATGTTTAGTTACTATGTCTCATTTTGATTTCCTCTGTTCTCCCCTCAGCTTATGCTGGAGTCTGTCAGCTGCTGCTATGTACATGTCAGGCTAGTGACTTGTAATGTTTATTAATACAATGTCAGTCTTGCTGTTGAAAAAACCGTGATGCTTTCTCAGAAGGTTGCGGTAGAACGAAGTGTTTGATTTCCAGATCCTGTCTGCACTGCGTGGTGAATACATTCTCAGATGTTATGCAGTTCACTGACCTGACAGTTGTGGACCCCCGCCTGGGACCCCATTTCAGCAGGACATATCTGAACAGAAACAGTTTGCAAAACTTTACACACTTAAACTCCTGCCAAGGCAAACTGTTAGCCACTTGAGTTTGTTATAAATACCCAGTGGCAGTGGTTGGAAGTAGCCCATGGTGTGTTTTATATTCTGAACTGAATGTGAATGTCTTTGCGGTTATATAGAGTAGTAAATAATTGAGTTTGATTAGGGAGAGGGACCTCATTATCCCCCACCTGTGCCCAGCTGGAAGGGGAGGGTCGAAATGAAGCCATTAGCTGTCTCTCTTACTGGCATCTCAAAGAGCTCAAATACATCTGTGTCTTATTTTCTTTTCTGGCACAATCAGTCGAGCAAGCTAAGCAGGCATGACCGGATTTGGCAAGTCCCAAGGACTCTGGCAAAGACACACAAGGAGAAGGCGGAGGGACAGTCATTTTGGCTTCTCACTGCCCATTAGTCTAGTGAGTTATGTTTTTGGAAAATGTCTGTTTTGAAAAAGAGTACTTTGTCCAATGTCAAACATCACATAAGGCACACCATACACTTTGATCTTTAAAAAAAAAGATTTTTGTCAATGCAAGGGGAACCAAAATGTGGCATTCACACTAGTGTAAACTCTCTTTATGGATAAAATAATATACCCAAAGGACTTGCTTTAAAGCGGGCATGCTGCAGTTATTACAAGGCCTTCTCCCGCTCATATATTTTCATTTTCTACCTTGAAGTGCTCGAGAATGAACATGCATGGAATTGGGACCAAAGCAGGCTGGAAACCAAAGGGTTGCGTCTTCACTGGGATTATGAACCGGTCAGGGCTAGAGGAGGGGGCACTGCTCCTGTCAGCCTTGTCCCACTTCCACAAACTGAGGCTGTGGCTCAGGAAACCAGGACCTTCTCCAGGGGCTTTCAGAAAGGGGTCTTGTAGGTCACATGCTGAGTCTGAGAGTTGGGACATTTACAGTCAAACTGAATTTGTTGCAGTGGAAGTTGACCTTCACCGTAGACAGGTCAGTGGTTCTAATCTGGAAGATTTGTTCCCTGTAAGTCTCTTTTTTCCCCTGAGTTCCCCAAACTCCCTTGGCTATAGGGAGGTTTAAAACACAGGCTTTGGGGTCTGGCAAACCTGGGTTCAAGTTCTGGTTCCTCCACTTGGTAGCTGCGCAACTCCAGGCACGTGTCTCAGACTTGCCAGACCTCAATTTCCTCCATTATAAAATGGGACTGATGATAGCACCCACCTTTCCTGGGAGGATTAAGTGAACAAAATCCATATTCAATAAATGTCAACTATTGTCACTTTCTCATCATTATATATATCACTTCTTTGTACGAAGAAAAGCTGATAGTGGTATTTTGTGTCCTAAGTCACTTCAGTCATGTCCAACTCTTTGCAACCCCATGAACTGTAGCCCTCCAGGCTCCTCCATCCATGGGATTTTCCAGGCAAGAGTACTGGAGTTGGTTGCCGTTTCCTTCTCCGGGGGATCTTCCCATCCCAGGGATCGAACCCAGGTCTCTTACATCTCCTGAGTTGGCAGGTGGGTTCTTTACCACTAGCACCACATGGGAAGCCCAATAGTTGTACTGTCTATTGCTTATTACGTATTTTTTATGACAAGTATTACGTTAACTTAGAAGTATTTAGAAGTAAGCTGTTACGGAAAAACCTGAATGAATGTTTTGGCCAGCCTGGTATTTAGCCCTGAAAACAATGTTATAGTCTGAGAATTATCCTCTTTTTGTAGATGAGAAAACTTTAAGTTAGGGAGATTATATTATTTACCCAAGGAGGGCAGAGCTCGGACTCCAAAGCAGGCTCCATTCCATAACTTGCTGTGCTCCACTGCCTTCTGGTGTTGCCACCATTCTTCCAGTATGACGTAGAGATAAACAGCTATGTTTTGAGATAGCTCCACTAAGAAGCTTCTCTGACGCACCCCCACCTCCATCTGCTGGGTTAAATGCCTCTGTGTTTCGGCAGCATTCTGAGCTTGCCTTCATCTCTGTGCTGATCATGCAGAACTGTAATTCTTCCTTTACTTCTTTGTCTTTCTCTCCTGCTGGACTGTGCTATTAATACTTGGGTTAGGTACCATATAAATCCAAAATAGTGTCTTGAATAGATGACTGACCTCAGGTAGGTTCCCTAATATCTCCAGCCTCAGTTTCAGCAAAATGGATATAACAATGGTGTTTATTTTAGGGTAGAATAAGTTAATATAGATCTGAAAGGCCTGCCACAGCACCCGGCACAGACTACATGCTCAGTAGGTAGTAGATGCTACTATTATTGTTGGGTTTGTTGACTAATAACCTCTTATCTGGGTCTGCAGGTCCAGATGCTCTTAATAAATCTCACTGGATTTCTCTACCTTGTCACCATGATTTTTGACTTCCAACAACCCCATCCGAAGCAGAGTTAAGCTGAGGTGGAACATACCTACTTCTCTGGTTTATTCTCTTAAAAAGGAAAACCTTGAAACTGGAGCCCAAGGTGCCCTTCTTTGAGCTTCGGGGGATTTCAGTGCCTGGGCCGGAAGCTCTGTACTGATGAGATCCCAGTGCTGCCACCGTGCCCAGCAGATTGCACGTTGTGATGAAACTGTGTTATCAGTTATGAGGGTTGAGATCCATCCCCCCAGATAAGCACTGTCTGCTGGGGGTTTAGGGGAGACGGGCTGAATGGGGCCTCTTCTCTTAGGGTGAAGACTTGGGAACACACGAGAAAGAACACTGTAAACTCCTTCTACTGTTTGCCAGCCTTAGTTCCAGGTGCTCTGCATTTGTTGTCTGTTTTATTCTTCTGATAATTCTGTAGGCATGTGGCCTCCTCATTTCCTGGACACAGCTGAGGTTCCCACGTGTTAAGACAAAATTTCAGTTAGCCATGGAGCCAGGATTTGAACCAAAGGGTATTGAACTCCCAGCCCATGTGTTTTCCTCTGCAATATGTTGCCTTGCAACCTGCGTTCTGATCCCAGCTCTGCCCCTCTAAGTGGAATCTGAGCTTCTTGGATAAAGACCTGTGCCCCTACCTCTTCTCTGTCCCCCACCACCTCTAGGTTAACTTTTAGTGCAGAAACGCTTGTGTCAGGCTAATGCAGGTATAAAAACTTCCCTCTGGTAACCAAGTGGCTTTGCACTGGGACAGAGCTGAATTCCTCAAGTGAGTAATCTTTTTTTAAAATGCCCATACGTTTTTTTCAGTGGTTCCAAGACTTGACAGGGCCTAAGTTGGAACTGACTGAAGCATTCCTGGCAGCATTCAGTCAGCTCCCAGAGGTGGCACCTCGTCCTGAACCCACCACCGGCAGCCCGTGGAAGGGCTAGAATGCCCTGCACAGGCAGAAGAGAAGCCATCTGTCCACGAGGGAGGAGCAGTTTCTGAGCTGAGAGTGGGTTTGTAACCCATCCGTCTATCCATCTACCCACCTGTCTGTCCAAGGCCGAGTCATCCCCAGCACGGGTCACAACCCTGAGACTGGAACGCAGTGCTGTGAGGAAGGGAGGAAGGGAGGCAGGGCTGGCACCTTCCTGCCTGCTGCACACATTTCCCCCCCCGAGATCATCCTCTCCTCCGTCTCAGACCCAGTGCCCAACATTAAATAAAGGCAGCTTTAAAGGATGTATTTCAATAGACATTTTAGAAAGCCCATAAAAAACCCTAGATATGAAGAAACGAGGCATAAAACCCAGACTGTTTGGAAGTCAAGCTGAAAATTGTGGTAGCAAGCCTCCATATCCATTTATTAAATGGGAGCACCACATAACAGTTGCACCTCCATGGATTCTAAGAAGCATCTCGATCCAGTCCCCTTGGTGTCTTAGAAACATTTTAAGTCCCATAGACTTGGGACAGGATCCAAGGTTGGCATTGTATCTGGCAGGAGAGGAACAAGTGGAGTGTGAGGCTGACCCAAGGAAACTTTCATCAAGTCCGGCTGAGCATGCACGACGCAGGGGTCACAACCTCTTTCTCCTTTAAAAGGTGCTGGTTTTCGCCGCTGCCGAGCCTCTGAGCGAGAGCCCGCACACTCGAGAAGGCACATTCCGCGCCGAGCCTGCCCCTTCCCTCCACTGTTGTTTTCATTTTCCTCTCATGAACCCTGCTACCCTGGCTGCAGCGCGGAGGCTGTAAAGGAAGATGGAGAGCCGAGTTACCTCAGAATGATCACTATCGTTAACATTCACGGGTGGTTCACTTATCATTCCTGACTGCACAGACATGGCAGCCGCTCGGAAGCGTCCGCAGGTGTAGCATGGTGATACATATTACATTGTGCCACAATGGATTTATGTATTCTGTAACAAAAGAAAAGTGTAATGAAAAAATACAGAAGGTAATCCTTTATTCCCCCACCACGCAATTTATCAGTAATGCCGGTGGATGATAAGCGTCAGGGATTTCCTCTGCATGCTTTAACCTTGTCACCCAGGTACGTTTTGGTAAAATGACAGAAAAATACAGACGAGGGATTTTCCTCCGTTCAAAAATCTTTTTAAAAGGACACTTTTAATTTATGGAAGTTAGTCCCAACACAAGGCCTCCTTTCGAGCTTTTAGTCCGCCTTTGCTGAAAAGATAAACGTATGGTTGTGAAATAATGCTATCAGCCAGCAGCAGATTAGGCGAGAACCATGAGCAATTTACAAGCCAACTGAAATCTACAAGAGTTGAGGTGAAACCCGGAGCAGCTGGAAGTTCACAAGATGCAGCCCAAGACTAGTTTGCAAGTACCCAAGAACTGGTGTTCCCTTTTAGGTCCTCCTCATCCATCACCCGACATATTGTCACAGATGGAGCGCATACTGACTTCTGAGGAGAAAGCAGGGGAAGGCAGGTCTGAACGCGGACGACTGGCATTTGTTCCAAACACACACTGGCCTGGCGCCAGAGCAAATACCCGCAAGTTTATAAATGCACCAGGCACTTTACATTTCAGAACTCTTGCCAAAGTATCACTTACTACATCGCTCCCTAAATATAGTTTAAAAAAAAAAAGCTATTTCTTATTTTGCTTTGATCAGTAAAATAAACTTTTAAAAATTGTTCTGGGATGGGGTCCAGCTTCTGAGGTAAAGAACGGCCTGGGCTCAGGCATGATTCAGTAACAGAGTGTTCAGTAAAATTGGCTTGACAGTTCTCAGGCCTGCTGTTCGATAGCAAGAACTTGACCAAGTTAAAATGGATGATCGTGCTGGCTAGACCAGCATCGGCTTTTGCTTTTTAACAAATGGAATGTCAAGGATTAAACAGCAAGCCGTATGGAGAGGGAAGGGGGTGGAGATGTCTTTGTATTAGGGAAGCAAATTGGGTCCTTGGTTTTGAGATCAGCTCCCATCCCCCGTGGAAAGTCAGCCACCTGGTTGGTTCCAAGCTGGGTTGAAGGCCCCTTCCCAGCCTGTCCTACCATTGGGAAGCTTTTCCGTGGCTTAGCTTGGGGCTTGGCTTTTCTTTCCGATTTCTTGTCAGTATGAAGTTCTGCCATGTTTTTTGGCTGTGTTCCGTTTTGAGATTCTTGGTGGGGAAGTGGGAAGGCAACCAAACTCCTTGTGGCAATTCCCATGTTCCATAGTTGGAAACTTGGGTCCCATTTGTTACATGAGCTGCTTGGAATTGGCCTGTTTTGTTTCTCTGCCCAAGCATAGTGAGTAGTGTTTGTGATAACTTGCTCTTGCAATTAACAGTCTTAGTGAAGTTATATTTCACCCAGGGATGGGTTTCTTTTTCAAGGGTACTTGCTCCTTACCAGTTTTTTCCTGTCTAGATGACCCTTGCACCCCAAGTGTGATTGGCTGGAAGCTTATAAGTAGTGTTATTATTTTGTCTTGTAATTATTTACTCCAGCTAATATTTTGCTTGACCTTCTAGGACTGAGTAGATTAAAACATGACTACTGAAGTATACACAAACTGTGGGTTTTGGCTTTGTTTTTTTTTTTTTAATTAATGCTTCTTTATTTATTTGTTTGCCAGCTAGGAGGAGTCTTTGTTTCCCTTATTCTGAAGGGCTTTGGGCTACCTTATCCACCCCTGTGTCCCCACATTGGGTTTCCCAAGTGAAAGCGTTAGTCGCTCAGTTGTGCTCTACTCTTGGCGACCTATGGACGGTCGACCTCCAGGCTCCTCTGTCTGTGGGATCCTCCAGGCGAGAATACTGGAGTGGGTAGCCAGGCCCTTATCCAGAGGATCTTCCCGACCCAGGGATCGAACCTGGGTCTCCTACATTGCAGGCAGATTCTTTACTGTCTGAGCCACCAGGGAAGGCCAGGCTTCCCAGGTGGCCCAGTGGTAAAGAATCCATCTGCGAATGCAAGAGATACAGGAGACACGGGTTCAATCCCAGGGTCAGGAAGATCTTCTGGAGAAGGGACTGGCTACCCACTCCAGTATTCTCGCCTGGGAAATCTCATGGACAGAGGCGACTGTCCATAGGGGTGCAGAGAGCTGGACACGAGTGAGTGAGCACACACGCATGCACCCCACATTTCCCCTCGGGGGCTCCGTGAGCTTTAATATGACGGTGGTATCTGCCTGCAGTGACACCTGCTGACACAAGCCAAGTGTATCATTTGTTAGTCCCTGCTGTAGGATTTTACTAGTAGCCCACACAGACCAATTGGATTCATTTTAAGATAAACAGAAAAATCTTCCCTAATTCTGCCCTCTCTTTCACTTGAGACTGTTCATATTAGAATGCTTTTCTCTCTCTCTCATTAGAAGTAGGTTTATAACCCATTTTTTAATAATTGACACTTCAGTGTACACTTATTAATACTTAAACTCAGTGAAGACTGAATTCACATCCCTTTGTCTGAATATTGGTGATGATTTAATATTTGTCTTTTCCTGCAGAAATGCTGCTCACGGATTCTCCCTTATTCAGGTGGACAACACAAAGGTCACCATGAAAGAAATCTTGCTAAAGGCAGTGAAGCGAAGAAAAGGATCCCAGAAAATTTCAGGTGGGACAGTTAAATCACATCCTGGCAGTAGAAGCTTAACACTTAGTTAAAAATGCTGGGTGTGGGTGTGCATGTAGGTGGGTGTTTGATAGCTGGCTGGATTGGTTCAGATATCATTGCTAGGTTCAGTTAGCAAATGTACAGCATGAAGTGATTTTTAAGCTGCCCTTGGGTCTAAGGAAGGAATTGGGTCAGTAGCATATGTGAGAATATTGTGTTCATGTCACTTGTGGAAGCTTCTTCATTAATTTGTGATAGATTAAGACAAAGCTACTTGAGCTAACTGTTGGTTGGCGTAAAGCTATGTAGAAAAACTGCTTTTAATTTCATGTTTTCACAAAATTTTCCATGGAGGAAACTTCTGGTTGCTAGTGTTTGAGGTATGGAATAAAACATTTTTTCATTTTTACCAAATGAGAGCAACTGTTAAAAAAAAAAAAAAAAGAACCAGACTTTTTTAAAGAAATCACTCACACACAAGTAGCTGTTAATCACTAATTTCTCATTACCCAACTTTATACAGAAAATAAGCTCATGGTATTAGCTGTAACATTTAAAGGGTACAAGAAAAGAAAATATTCCCAGTATTGAGAAATATTTTGAGAAATAGCTCAAAGATCTATCATACCATAGCCAACTTTAGTATAAATCTGCCTATCTGTGACATGTCAAATATCTGAGTTTTGTAAACAAATGAGACTTCTTAAATACCTTTGGCTTATGTTTCAGAAAGGGCAACAAAGCATGGCTCAGGTTGAAGAAAATAGTTTTGCGTTCCTTTTAAGGGGAGGAATATAATCTGTTCCAGATTTAATTAGCTATCTTCAGATGAAAGCTGAAGTTTTAATAAAAGTTAGAAGAGATAACACAGTGAAGGACACGGATGAGCTGTCTCAAGGCCATATTCCCGGGGAACGATAAGAGCTGTAAAAAATGGCAGAGGAGAGCAATTGAATGGAGCAATGAAAATCTGATTCTCATAAAAAAGAGAGAGAGAGAGAGATGCTGGTAGGGGCGGTTGTAGATGAGACCTGCTAGCGTCTGCAAGCAATTTGGATGCTTGCCAGGAGTCATTGTTCACCCTCGGCTGTGGCGGCTCCGTCCAGATGTGCCAACTGCACGTTTCGGCTTTTGCCAGCTGACTGCGCCGTTTGATAACCAGCTCTCTGGATGCCCATCACTGGCCGCAGAGATAGAATTAAATGATGATGATCTTCCCACAAGTTGGGAGAGGAAACAATGCATATAAATCTTGATTTCATCTCAGCATGAGAAGTCTTTATCCATCATCACTCATAATGAACAAGTCGTTAGCTGGGATGAATGGTGTTCTGGTTTTTCCAAACACCTCTTTTGTTCATTTTTTGGGTGACTTTTATCCATTGCGTGGGGGTCAAACCTCTTTGCATTTAAGAGATGATTGAAGAGGCATAGCCTCTCCTTCCCAGGGGAAGGTAGATATTTGGGGGGTTCTAGGTGCCAATCTAATAGCGTTTAAACAGCTTCAGTTATTTACAAATGTTAAATGAGCATTCATCTACCTTTAGGATCCTGGTCTTTTCCTCTTGTTTTTGTTCCTAAATTTTTTGTATACTAGTTTATGACATATGTATTATATTCAAAGATAGCTTTATTCTGAATTGCCCAAGAGGAGGTAGAACTAACTTTTTTCACCTTCTTAATAGAAATTCTGCTGTTGCAGATTTTTTTAGATCATGAAAGCTCATGAACTCACTGCCATAAGCTGAACCAGTGTCTTTCCCTCTGTCTTCAGCTTCCCTGTCCAATTCCAGACCTATTTATCTGTGTCCATCTCCAGCAACCACGGTTATCATACACACATTTATTTATGTTCACCTTTGTGCACACATCCCTGCTGTTGCCGTCAGAATCTTTGCTGTATCACTAGTGAAGAGTTTGGACTTGTTGTCTGAAGAACAGTGATCTGCATTATTTATTCCTTTCCATACTAGAGAAGTCAATTGAGATTGATGCATTTACATAAATTACTGTCCATTTTCTTGATCCAAAAGGCTTTTAAAAATAAGAACCTCTTTCTGTTGCTTTGTTAAGTCTGGTCTCAGGAAATAGAAGGATCTCCAGTTTGGAAACTGGATGTTTATTTAAGGTTGGCTCGATAAAGGCAGGGTATGTTCTGTGTCTTTGAACTTTGTATTGTGTAGTGGACTTGTTTTGGAGGGGATTAATGAAGAGGAAAATCCTCCTGTCATAGAGAGAAACACAAGTACGTTTACTTTAAAAAAAAAGTCTGTTAGTGCTGACAGTTGGCTATGAAATACTTGTTACTTACCCATCCTGACACCTAAACTTAGTCATGAACTTGGTGGCAGGATACCAGGTTAAAGATCCTCATTCTGCCCTTCCTAAGCCTCTCCCACAGGGACCTGCTCAGTCTTTGCAAGAAGGTGCCTGCCCTGCCTGATGTCTGGCTCAGCCCTCTCTTCAAACAGCTTTCATTGGATTGAGCACAGAACAATATTTGTCTCTGCTACTCTTATTTAACTTAAGTGAGAAGGGAGGAATACCACTTAAGATTAGACAACATGTTCCACGTGGGGTCAAGAATTCTCACACTATTTGTGCATTAGTGGTTAGTTGTACTAGACCAGGATTTCAGAATTCCTTTGCTGGGCTGACAGTGAACTTGGGCTGCTTCCTTACAGACCTTTAACATCTCTCATCTGTTTTTTCCAACTGACCATACAACTCTCTGTTTAATGATAATAAATTGAAAACTTAAACTATTTCTTTATTAAATCAGGCTGTGGGCTTAATGACCATCCTAGTGTTTAAATACTCTGTTGCCCTGCCCTCTAGCATTCCCTCACCAATTTTCTTTTATTGAAAATGAGAAGATGGCAGATATTGAGCAAAATAATAATTCTTTGTTTAGGTAAATAGCTTTGTCAATGGAAACCTTTAGGGTTTTATTATAAAATATTTTTGCTTTTTATGGATAGAATATCATTACAGACACTTGTAACTGATCTAAAATTTTGACTTGCATTATTTGTAATTATTTCATCAAGTCATAACTATTTATGAACACTGCAGGGTTTTGCTATTAATATTCATGTACTGAACTTATGGTAATCTTTCCACACTGTGTTCCAGTCAGTTCTCTGCTAAGGCCCATTTTTTAAGCCCATTTTTAAATGTCTCTTTTAGATTCTCTCTCCGGCTTTTCATTTTATTACTGACCTACTTGACATTTGGAATCTACCTGCATTAGCAGAAAAATCCCTGCTGTTTTAAGAAAATTGTAAATGAAAAATGTGGTTTTAGAAGAATTAGCAGAAACTTCTTTACTAACTTTAAGTTGGGTGGGTATGTTTTTGACATAATGAAGAATAGCCTGTCAGATCCCTTTATTTAATCAATAAAAAATACTGACCTGTTATTTAGTGAGTAAAGGCTTTATTTAGTTCATGAAGTTCTCCTTTTATCAGGTTCATCCTCAAAGTCAGTAATGAGCTTCTTAGTATTTTGTTGTTATTTGAAATATTATTACCAGTCTCCTAAAGTGTATTGTTGGGTATGACAGAGGCAGTTGAGAAATGAAGGTAGATACAAATTCAGTTTTAACATTGATGCAGAAGTATAAGTATCTCTGGATCTACACAGAGAGAAGGCTTTGAAGTAGGTTTTTCTAAGCAGAATAGTTTTCTGGCTCTATTTGGAGGTGTTCTTCTTTATCATTTGCTGAAAGATTGAACCAGAAGCATATTAACTTTTTTCCTCCCCCCCTGTCCATTCTTGCCTTTTAATGTGAAAGATAATTTTCTATTAGTTTGAAGATCCTTTTTGAAAAGTTCTTGTAATATTGTTAATAAGACTTAATGGCACTCATTGCTACTTTTCTTGTACAAAATTTCACCTAGAATTTGAGAGAAATGTTAACTATGTCAAGTGAACTCCCTCTTTTAACTTCTCCATTCAGAGGCACAGACCACATTGTTGACTGCTAACTTACTGTGTTTTCACTTGACCCCTAGAATGTCACCAAGGGGATAGTCTAGTCTAGGACTTCTCAAGCACTATTCCCTAAAGTACCACGAGGAGCAGAGAGGCAAGTGAACGTCTCACACAGGGTGTGTGGGGTTCTGGTCTGAGGGACAGCCAGTGATGACATCATTGGATTCTCAAGTTTCATCTTAAAAATTCATGTAAAATGTAAATATCCGTACTGTATTTGTAGCTGTGTGTACATTCACTCCTCATGTCCTCTCCTGGGTCAGACCTGTGCTGGGGGCAGGGAGACAGTGGTGAAGCAGATCTGTAGGGCCCTTGCTGAAGAGGAGCTTAGGGGAGAGTAAATGGAAGGGGCTGAGAGCGAAAAGCTGAGATGCAGAGGTACTCACTGCTTTTCCTAGGATGGTCAGGAAGGTCCTCTCAGAGAAGCTGACAATTGAATTGTGACCTTCACATTGAAGCAGTGAAGAGTTGGAGAAGGGCAGTATCTTTCAAAGCCTTGGCTGTTAAAGGCATACTGCTTTAATATAAAAAGAACATTTCCATTTACTTCGCAGTTAGTTAGCTTTCTGCTCCCCTCAAAAAAATTGTAGTGAAAATGATCATTGAATTCTTCCCTGTGCTAGCTTCGTACATCATCTGAAACATAAGTGAGTCTTTCCTTTTTTACCTCCAGAATATATCCTAAATTCAGTCTTTTCCATCTTCATTGAATGAGTCCAGATCACCGAGACCTCACCTGGACAGTTGAACCAGCCCCGTGGCTGCTTTTTCCTGCCTCTGCTCTTGGCCCCTCCAGTCTCTTGCCTACAAAGCAGCAGACAGAGGGGTTTTTAAAAAATATAAATCAGATCGTATTCGCTCCAAACCCTTGAATGACTGCCAGTTGCATTCTGAATAAAATCCAAACTTCTAACCACTGTGAAATACACTGAGGCCCAAAGAGGGAATGGGACGTACAGAGGAAAGAACTGGAAAGCAGTACAGAGCTGATGGTTAGAGTGTGACAGAGAAGCACAGATCAGGCCCAGAGCCCAGGAAGCCGAGGTGTCGACTCACAGCCTGTGACCTAATGCAGACCTGCTGGAATAGGCCGGCAGCACCTGGGTCGGGCCCGGACTGTCTCCCCGCAAACTCACATGAGAGGCCTTACTTTCAGGCCAGATAGGCCTAGACATTTATATACAATACTACTGTTAAGAATGTTTTAAGGAGATTTGTATGTCGGGGAGAAACTGTTCCTTCCCCAAGATCTTCTAGCAGGGTTAGAGCTGATTTGTTGAGTGCCTTTGTGTACTTACAGCATCTTGTTTAATCTGCACAACACCCCAGACGGGAGATCTTATTGTGCCTGTTTTATAGATGAGACTTTAAAAATGATAAAAAGTAGAGGGAAATGTGCATCTTAGAAATAAGGAGCTTTGATAACTATGTGTGTAATCATACACTTTGCTCTCTCAGCCCCCCTTTCCTCAGTTCTTAGAGAAATTAAAGTTACCCAAATTTCCCCAGTAAGCAGATGACAGAATCCTAAATTGGAGCCCAGACTTTTTTGACCTCAAAGCCCATACTCTTTTTATTGCACCGTGTTGCTTATTAGAACCCTAATGGGAGAACAAATTTAAAATTCTGTAAACAGAAATGTTCATTGATTCTAAGATCTAAATGCACCAGGGAAGTGCAGCATTTAAAGGAACCCTGTGGTGAATCTGGATATAAAGCCAGGAATTCTTTTTGTAATTGCACAGTTTATCTGTATTGGTGTCAGTTTTAATGTTTTATGTCTAGCTTTCTTAAAGCAACATACACCTGTCCTGAGCTGCCCTATGGAAAAGGGAAGCCCATATGTTTTAGATGGAGTAGGGTTTTTAACACTCTCCTAAGCTAAAGAATCTTCTGGCTGTAAAACTGAACAGAGTCCTGCTTCTCGTGTAACTGTAAAGACAGAAAAACCCAGTTCACCTTCCTTCTGTGGAAGTAGTCTGCCAGCCAGAAACACAAGACAGGTACTTTCCTTATGTTGTAGCAAATAATACCCTTTTAAAAAGGAGAAAGAAAAGGTAAATAGGACTGTTTAAATGTTCTTTGTCAAAAGGGCAGTAATTTCTGCAAAAAAACTTCTCCTTAAAGAGTAAGTAATCATACAGATGTCACTCACGTGTGGGAGCTGGATAAGAAATAAAGACCTGATGCTTGGTGTCCAGTGACCCAGTGGGAAAATGATACAGTAAATGCGGACTGCCAGGATGCTTACAGGTCAGAAGTGGCCCCTGCAAGGAGCTTGGAGTTAAATATTCCCCCTGCCTCCTTTCTCTGCCTCTTTATCTTGTGGTTTCATCTCACCTGAGCCTCCCCCTGTCTGGAGTGCTCTGCGGCTCCTGATGGATCTTCTTGAGTATAGAGCAGAGCACATTAAAGATGGCATTGCAGTCAACTATTTTATCCAGAAAGCCTGGAAATTTAGAGAATTTATGTCAAGCAAAAATCTTTTGGAACCACTTTAGAGACCCAATTATTTTAGAAGGGTGTTATGAGCTCTTGCAGCTGCCACATCAGAAAAACTCGAAATATATCATTTGCCAAAACTACGTTTGACCAGCATTTACTCTTCCTACTAGTTGCTAATCTTTCAGAAGTTCATTTTCCATCACAAAATCTATTCATTCACCCCATCTGGGGCAGTCACGGGCATGGATTAGATTAAAGGGGAAAAAAGAAATGGAAGGAAGAAAAAAGACAAAGACTCCCAACAAGTTCCGTGAGGGTAGAGGGGGCGCGTGCATTCTGGAGTCAGGGACCTTTCCCGGGACCCACTAGGGACTAATTCTGAAACCCCACTAATTTAATAATAGCACTTCAGGAAAGAAGAAAGAAATACTACTATATTAAATGTACATATGGGTTGTAAGCTGTAGCCTGGGTTTTTAAGTGTTTTAAAATGTATTTTTGGAGTAAGAAAACCGAATGTGTCATCATGTACTTACCTTTCTGAGCTTTCCTCTCCTGAGCTGTAACATCCTGAGAGGATGAATCAGGGGCCCCGTACAGAAGGCCTGTGTGCCCAAGAGCTCCGGATGGCTCTGAGACCCCCTGCTTGGTGCCGTGATCATCGCCCAGTGCTGCCTCTCCATTCCAGCCACCGTGGGAGAAATCAGGTAGAAAGCCTGGTGCAGAAACAGACTCAACAGAAGAGGCTCTAAACTACGGAACATGCGCTACCAGAGCAGCAGAAAAGAGAGGCAGGGCCTGAGGAAGGACGCTCCGGAGGAAGCCATTTGACAGCTTTGTTTTGAAGATTAACTAGGACTTTGCCAGATGGATAAGAGAGAAAAACATGCCAGGCAGGGGTATTCTAAGGTATAGTCACAATATTCCAACTTTCTCGAGCAGGGATGGGGCAGAAGAGGATAAGCTGCTAGGCAGGGCCAGAGCCGATCAGGCCAGGCTTCTACTTCTGCTCAAAACTAGAAGTCCATTTATTTATTGGGGGGCAGTTATGCCGAAGGCACTGTCTAGACACCAGGGATTTCACGGAAGCCAAGAACTGGTCCTTACCCTCCAGTCGCTTAGTGTTTAGTTGGGGAGAGAACCAGGCCTTCCCAATGCCATGCAAGCGCTGAGTGGACACAGTGGAAGGGGAGCCCTGGGCCGGTGTCAAGGAGTCAGGGAGGACTATCCTAAGCAAATACTCCAGCTGAAACCGGCAGGTGAGTAGAAACTGGCCAGGTGAGGCGGGTTGAGAGTGAGCTCTTCAGCAGGAGGAACAAAGTAAGAGCCCTTTGTGCCTTCTGGAAGCCGCAGGTGGCTCAGTACAGTAGCGTGGTGGAGTAGGAGGAGCTGGGAGGATGGTGTGCTGGACCAGACCATGTTCATGAACTGTGCTGAATTTGAATTTTATTATGATGGCAGAGGTGAATCATTGGAAGGAGAGCAGTATAGTCAGAATTTCTTTTAGAAAATGTGCTATTGTAATACAAATGGATTTGAGGACACGAAACAGGAGGCTCTAGAGGATTCTGTCCAACAGGCACCGGGTGTGGAGACAGTGGGTGGTGCTCAATTCAGGAGGCAGAGGGTGGACACCGCGGTCAAGTCTCATTTCTTTTATTCAAGCTGAACGCACAGTTTAGGGGAGAATTGAAAAAGCTTGGCGCTGCCACCAGGTCTCCTGGCTTAGTATTTAAACAAGGTGGTGGCAGAAGATAGGCTTTTAAAGAGTTGTGGTCTTTTTGAAATAAAATTAAATACTGGTTGAAAACAAAATTCTAACTTTTTGGAGGTGTGTGAAGTAAAAAGTGAAGGTTTTTTCTTTGTTTTGAACCATTTGGTTTTTTATTCACTTCACATGCAGGTATGCATATAGGCTGTAAGTTTCATGTGGGAAGGACCCTGTTTTATGTTTTTCTTTAAATCACTGAATACCTAACATCTAGCAGAATGCCTGTCAAATAGAGGACACCAAAAAAAGTTTGTTAAGTGAACTAATGAAATATATATTCATGTCATTTAAAAATAACACCCTGTAACAGATATGATTTTGCTTTTTTTCTTTTTTAACTCAATATTGTGTCATAAGCATTCTTCTGTGTTAGAGTGACCACTGCATTTTTATCTTTTTAGTTGAATTCATTTAACTTAACTCTCCATTGATGGACATTTCGATGATTTCCAAATTTTAAGTATTAAAAAAACATGCAGTGAGCAATCTTGTAGGAATATTCATTTCACATTTTTGCTAGGTTTTAAATATGGGAGTGTTTGTCAGAGGTTTGTTTATTTACAGTGTTGAGAAAAACAAACTTCCCCTCAAAGCATCTACCCGTCCTTTGACACGCCCAGAGTACATGGGAGCGCCTCTTTCCTCACCTTGTTCCAGCACTGGATGTCGTCAGTCTTGAACTTTTGCCAAGCTGATGGTTGGCAGTTAATAGGTAGTTTTAATTTCCATTTCTAGATTTCTAACATAATTAAACATTTTAAAAGTTTTTATTAGTCACTTATGGACAGGGAGGGCTGGCGTGCTGTGATTCATGGGGTCGCAAAGAGTCGGACACAACTGAGCGACTGAACTGAACTGAACTGATCTTCTAAAAGATCATTCTTATGTCACTTAACTGTTTTAGTGGGAAGAAGGATTGAGAGGAAGTCTAATTTCAGAAAACTGTTGTTAAGAAATGCCCCCATAGTTTAGATACAATTCTTCCCACCCCGCCTACCTCTTTCTTGCCCACACAGATGCGCACGCGCGCGCACACACACCCCAATATGTGGAGAAAGGCATGCATCCAGCCCAGGCCATTTTGCTTGTTGCCGCCTGGCCATTTGTTCACCAGCAAACCTTTTTTCCTCCCCTGTGTTTAGAGAGAACTAGCTGGTAATTTGCAAGGCTGCACTTCACCTTATTTGATACTTGTTGTTGTTACCCGCTTGCTTTGCTATCAAACCTAGTTTCAAAACCAGATTCTTGGTTAAATAGTTTTAGGTTGGTACATAATATACAGTTCTTAGAAACTGCATCATACTGGAAATCAGAAATGTAGACAAAAAAGCTGTCACCCCTTAAGAGGTGTAATTTGGGGAGGCACGTTGCAGGATGCATCTGGCAGCTTTATGAGCAGCACCAGCACCAAGGGCAACTGCAGGGGGTTAATGGGGACCCTGCATCATTCCTTGCCGTGTGCCTGGTGAGTAAACTCCTAGAAGTTTCTGGGAATGGTGGCAAGTGAGGAAAAGGCTGCAACCAACAATCAGTGTCACAAAGTGGGGATGACTAATTCGCTGAGGAGATCGTTGAGACAGATGTTTAATTAGCTGAAGTCAGAGTGGATAAATTGGGAGAGGACTGCCTATGCAGAGAGATGCCTTTTTCCCTCATCTCTCATTTAACTGTGGGTTGTTTTTTTTTTGTCCTTACCGTTTTCTTTTTGAAGATAACATCCTCAGAAACCGGGGGGGAGCAGGAAAGAAGGGGTGGAGAGAAAGTAACCTTTGTTTACACTTACTGAACAGTTACTGTATTCTGATATTTTTGTATTTAACCTTTACAGAAGTCTTGTGCGATGGGCATTATCTCCTTACTGTGATCACGAAAACTGAAGCTGTGTGCGTGCATATTGTGTATGTTTATGAGTGCATACTCATGTGTGTTACTAATGAGTAAAGTAGGTGAGATACGAACCTAGACCCCTTAATTCTTGAGCCCTTTTGTTTTCCTCTACCACAGTTTTTCAGTGCAGTGCAGATGAGGGAACTTTCTGGGAGTAAAGGTATTGACAGGAGCTGGTATCACACAGGTGTATGCATTTACCAAAACTATCAAATAGTACTTGTAAAATATATGTGTTTCATTGTATGTAAATTTTACCAAAATATTAAAAAGATTCTTAAACAAATGTTGAAAACCAGTTGCTGTTAATCACACTGAAGTACTTAGGCATGACTGTACTGACATCTGTTCCTTACTTTGAAATACACTTTTTAAAAAAAGATGGACTGAGAGATAGATATATGATAAAGCCAATACAGTAAGGTGTTAATTGTAGGATCTAGGTGGTGGTTACCTAGATTTTCAGTGTACCTTTCTTTTAATTTTTTGTGGTTTTAAAAAATGTTCAGAAGAAAATAGGAAAGAACTCATTAAAATGTAAAAATATATGATTTAAATTCTGCCCATACTGACATAAATTTCTGAACTTGCAAATATACATCCTCATGGCATAGAAAACACTAATATTCTTTTTGTAAGATGCTTTATCTTTCATTACTTCACATGTTAAATGATACCTTTGAGGTCACAGTTTCTTTCCATTGACCTCTAGTTTTAAGTAGCATGTGGAGTTATGAATGTAATAAGAACTGCTGCCACTCATTGAATGTTCAGACTTTACCAGGCAGTCTACCACTTTTTAAAAAGATCATTTCAACTAACCTTAAAACAACTATTTGAATTGGTTGTTATTTTTGTTTTATAAATGAGAAAGCTAAAGCTCAGAGAAGCTGCAGGACTGGTCCTAGGTCACAGGTAAGCTGAGAGCTGGGGCTTGAATCCAAGTTTGGGCTCCTAACCATGGTGCTGTCCTTCCTGGCAGAGGTGACAGGGTCCCCAGCTCAGTGGGGGCGGGGTGCTTTCCTCCCAGCTTCAGCTGATGACAGCGTGATTCATGGAAGGGGCTTAGGTTGTAGAACCAGCCCAGCCCAAGTCCCCAACCCAGCTGTACCGTTCATACCAGCTATGAAGGTAGGCAAGTCAAACCTTTCTACCTCAGTTTTCTCTTCTGTCAGTAGGGGCAGTCCTGTCTACCTTGCAGGGTATTGTTGTTTTGACTGAATGCATGTAAAGCACTCAGTCTATAGGAGGCATTCAGTGAGTGTCACTGCCTTTATCCCCATGGCCACAGCCACACGAGGCATACTGTAAAACCTGGCTTTCTAGGTTGTGATTTCTTTCCTACCCATAGGACTTGGCCTTTGCCTGTGCTTTTTGTTTTTCCAGTAAATTAAGCTTATGGAGAGCTTGTGCCCTGTGAAAGAGCCAGTCTTTGGATTTGTTTGGATGTGGATCTGTCGGAAGCACCCTTTACATGGAACAAGGGGAAAACTTGACCCAGAGCGTCAGCTCTAATTGTTTTTGACTAACAAAACCCAAACCATACATATCGGGGTGGCTTAATGATCGGGGCTCATTTGTCATGTAGCTTATATCAGCAAATTTAATTTACTCCAACAAAGAGTCTAGAGACAAAGTGAACAAACCATCATTGCCTGTATCAAACATGTTTACAAGTGACTTTTAAAAGCCCCTGCGTTAACAGTGAGTAGCTCATAAAGGCTATTGCTTCTTCTCAGAAAACATTTAGAAGAGGAAACAGAATTAAATACCAATATGATTTTTGAGTGAATGACTACAGACAGAGAGGTTTGGGGTGCTGCCTCTGCCCCTTAATTTCCCCTACCAAGAGTCTTGATCTTCCCCAGAGGAAGTAGAAAGTCCCCTTGCTTCTGCTGAAAGCCCTCTTTCTTGGGGCAGGCCATTAGTGTGTTTATCCTCTTAGGAGCTGCGAGCTCCTCTACCAAGACTGAATTTAGCCACCTGAAAAACCATCACTTTAGAACAGTTGCCCCTCCACAGAAGACTTCTCCAAGACCAGCCCGGGGACCTGAGACACCTACTCCTTCCTCACAGCTTTCGGAGGCCCTACCATGGAGCTACTCTTCCCCCATAAGCAATTTAATAGACAAGTGTTCACAGTTTCAGTAACTACTTTCCATAACAAGCTTTTCGTTTTTGAGTAAAGCCATAAATACTGGGCTTTCTGCAGCAGCTCTAAATATTTTCAGAAAAATAGTCTTCAATGAGGGTGTTCCTTTTTCTACTGTACCTTACAGTGGTGCCCAGAGACAAAGATGACTTACAGTCAGAAGACATCAGGAGTGGCACTGGGAAGCAAGTCTGGGGAGGACGTGTTGGCACCTACTTCTCCCTAGCTCCTGATCACAGCAGGCCAGTCGGCAAGTTGCAGGGACTCCACTGTGCCGGCAAACCAATTTTTCCAACAGAAAGACAGTGAGATGTGATTAAAACCCAAGTGCTGCAAGAGATACGAGGTGGTCTGTTAGAACTCCTCAATCTTCCCTTTAACTGTCACCACATAATTACAGAAATACCAAATCATAACCCCAGCTTCCCCCACCCTTTGTTCTTGGCATATTGTGTTTAATAGAATAGTGTGAATTAGGATGAAGTTAAGACAAAGTGTGACTTAAGTCTGAAAAATCCCAAGGGTCCTTCAGACCCCTTGAGCACAGTGTGTTCCACACCAGACTCATCACTCAGTAAATGTTGATGGAATCTCTGCTGTGTTGCAGGCATTGGAAAAGAATGACCTGGCCTCTTCCTCGAGAGCTCTCATCCCAGTGGGGAGATGGCCAATAAAAAGTAAGCAAGCCAACAAGATGCCTCTGATGGAAAGTCTCTCTTCCAGCCTTTAGTCTGCCCACTTTCTGACAAAAAGGACTTCTGTGAGAGCCAGGTTTGTCATTTGAAGGGAGTACATCTCATCCTCAAGATAGGGCATTGCCTCGGCCTTTGCATTTCAGTAGGTCATTTCCATGCACCTCCTAATTGGCTATCGACACCACTCTCTGATGCAGGAAGAAGTGTACAGGATAGCAGGGGCTGAGTGAATTCATGAGCACTGAGGGACCCATTCAGGTCCACAGTGGAAATTGAGAGGCACCGGCCGTATCTCAGCCTTGGAACTGCTAGAGATACACTGACCCTCGGCCACTCTGCCTAGCATCAGAGGGTTCCTAATACGTCGATCTTGCCAGATGTTGGAGAGTCCCTACCAAGGCAAAGGATGAGAACCCTCCTTTCCTTTGGGAGAGGGTTTAGGATGGGGGCAGTGAGCTTTCACTGGAGTCAAATGGAGGCCCTTCATGCAGAAGAATGGGTTCCTTTCAGTTTACCAGCACCAGACCTCAGCAGCACCATAGGTGGCCCGCAGTTGGTGGCTAACACGTGTTGTTGAATGAACTAAGGAGGAGCAGCAAGAGCCCGACTACGGCCCACAGCTGCTGCTCTCTCTCCAGCCCAGGCCCAAGGCTGCTCATTTCCTATTTAGGAATGGACTTTGACTATTGGAGGTCAAACTTCCTTCAAGAATCAGATCATTGAATGAACAACATAAATATCCTAAAAGTGAAACGCAGCGCACATCAGCTGAAATTAGTGTTGCCTCCCAGGTTTCCTTACTCACTTGGATCTCTAATGAGACCTGCGGGAGCCAGAGGAGTATGCCAGAAAGTCATTTTAAGTATTGATGATCAAGTAGGGAGGAGGAGGCTACTGCCCACGCTGTATCAGAGGAAAATAAAATAGAATAAAACAAAGACGCTTCCAAAGGGGAGGGAAAGAGACCACACACTAAATCTTCATCTTCCCTAGCGGCCATTAAGAGGTGCTGTCTGATACTTATAATAATGTCTAAAACAACTGAATAGGAATGCTAAAAAGGAATATAAAAGTGAGTGCCAGAAGAAATAACATTTAAGCTGACTGCCTCTAAGGACGGACTCAGGGATGGGCAGGGAATTAACTGCTTTTTGTTATAGGACTTGTAGTATTAGAATTATAAAACTGTAGATATAGGTTACTTTGATAAGAGTAAGAGTAGTTTTTAAAGTTTAAAAAAAAAAAAAAGACTGGAATTCTAGAGCTTAAAAAAGCTTCCTCTTTTTCTGTCTTAATTACGTGGACTTTCTCTACTTGGAAATTTCCTGTTCCCCAAAAGCCACCATCCGTCCTGTTCCCCAAAAGCCACTGTCTGTTGGATGTCAGCTTCCTATGAGAACATCGTTATTAAATAGTCGCATTTCCAAACCTTTTAAGACCAAAACGTTATATAAGTGTAACTTACACTGTGACTTTGCCAACATCTTGTCTCTGTGACCTGTATTTTCCGTAGGTTAAAGCACAAACTGTTAACTGAGTTACTCTGTCCCATTCTAAGAGTGACTAATACCTCAAATATAAATGAAAACAGCTGCTTTTCCATAACATTGGAGTCCCAAACAGCTGTCACATGTTCATTTGGACTGTTTTTTCCCTTTTTTTTTTTTTTTTTTTAATCGAGACAAAAATGAGTTGACTGGATCTACGAATCTGTTTAAGTCTGTTGTCTATCTTCTGTGGAGAGGTGGCAAAGAGATCGTAGAAAGGCCCATTGAGCTAGAATGTAGCTGTCCCAGTTACATCCTTACAATGAAAACCCTGTGATGAGACCCTTCTTCTGTGCCAGGAACATAAGGTCTGTAAGGGCCTGGCAGGGCTGCTGCTCGCCGGCTGCCTTCGCCAGCGAGCTGGGGCCTCCCAGCCGTTGTTCCCTCTCCAGCCGAAGAGACTGTGGAGTGCCACCCGCTGTCTTCCCAAAGCCTGAAGCTGCACACTCTCCTCCTCCACAGCCCTTGGAGGATTGCTTTCAGGGTGTGGCTGTTACCGAGCAGAAGCAGGCCTCCCTTACTGGCTTAAAGCTCGCCACCACTGCGAGTTGGGTGACCGTGAGAACATCTCCCACTCTGCAGTTTCTTGCCTTAGTTTGATCTTCAATAAAATAAGGTCACAGCTAGATCACAGGCTGCTTGTTAGCAGTCTTAACCGAAAAGCTTAATCCCTGGGTTCTAGAAACATCTCCCTGGTTCCACTCCTGCTCCTGTACTCTTTTTAGCTGTGTGGTGAGTCACTTAGCTCCTTTGAACTTCATTTTCCTCTGTGCTTGCATGCTCAGTCACTTCAGTGGTGTCTGACTCTTTTTGCAACCCTATAGACTGTAACCCTCCGGACTTCTCTGTCCATGAGATGGTCCAGGCAAGAATACTGGTGTGGCTTGCCATTCCCTCCTTCAGGGGATCTTCCCAACCCAGGTATCAGACCCCACACCTCTTGTGTCTCCTGCATTGTAGGCAGATTCTCTACCCACTGAGCTACCTGGGAAGCCCTTCCTCATCTATAAATGAGAATATTAATAGTATTTTCTTCACGGCATTGTTTAGAGAATTCGATAGAGATCCATATCAAACACCAAGCACTTAGCTGTTATTATTTTATTAGTAAATATTAGTCCTGTCCCTTCCCTTCAATTTCACTGTTATGAGACCCAGTCATACTCAGAATTTTGTGATAGCACATGTTTTTTTATGTGTATGACTGCTTCGAGTCTTGGTTCGGTAGAGACTCTAGCTGCTAAAGAACCCAGCTCAAATTTAGTCCACGTTAGGTATGGCCCAGAATGTGTGCATCTGTCTGCCCAGCTGCTCGTTTGAGCTTTTCCAGGGGTCTGAGGCCCCTTGTCAGAGCAGCACAGCATCAGTGAGAACATAGGCCTGCGCATGTAGGAATGACCTGGCATTCCTCTGGAGCACTCTGCATCTGGGGCTGGATATGCAGAAGGGTTAAAAGCTGGAGAAACTTTTGTCATAAATTTTGTCTTCAGCGGGACTTCCCAGGGAACATCTGACATTAGCAGAGAGGAAACGCTGATTGGTCTCAGAGTCAGCTGAAGGAGACAGGAGCTGCCGCGGATGCTGCTGGATTTACTGTTATTAGCAAGGCAAATGGAGAGCCAGCGGGGCAGCCAGCTCCCAGATAATAGATCTAACAAAAGGGAAACCTCCCAGAAAGGAAAATGGCTGGCAGCCACGACTCCTCTACTGCCATTTTTTCCATTGCTTTTGCCTTATTGTTTCGTGTATTTACCACAAGCAGGAGCATATTTTAACATCTTAGATTATAAGTCACAATTGGCTTAAAGTAAAACAGCTTCCTACCTGTTTGATAGCTTCAAAGTTGAACATGGTAAAGTGTGCAAAATTGTATGAATATAGAAATAAATAGTTGCCATTTATTGAGCACTTACTGTGTGCCAGGCTCAGTGCTCTATATACATTATTATTTCATTTAATCTGTAAAACAACCTCGTGAGTTAATAATTACCATTATCTCCAATTTAGAGATGAAGAAACAGTATTTACAGTCCTTGACTAATTTTCCCAAGGTCTTTTTTTTTTTTAGCAAGGTAACATTCGTTTATAACATTTTATGAGTTTGAGTACATTATATTTCTTCTTTTGTGTATAGTACAGCAAGCTCACCGCCAAAAATTTTGTTTCCATTCATCACCATAGAATTGATCCTCTTTACCTGTTTTGCCTTCCCCACCCCCACTTCCCCTCTGGTAGCTCCTGTTCTGTTCTCTGTATCTGTATGTTTTTATTTGTTTTTTTCATTTACTTTGTTATTTTATGTTTGTTTTTAAATTCCACGTATGAGTGAAATTGTACAGTATTTGTCCTTTTCTGGCCAACTTATTTCACTTAGCATGATACCCTCAAAGCCCATTCATGTTGTTGCAAATGGCAGGGTTTCATCTTTTTTTGTGACTGAGGAGTAGTCCTGTGTGTGTGTGTGTGTGTGTGTAGTAGTCCTGTGTGTGTGTGTGTGTGTGTAGTAGTCCTCTGTGTGTGTGTGTGTGTGTCCCAAGATCATTCATGTTGTTGCAAATGGCAAGATTTCATCTTTTTTTATGACTGAGGAGTAGTCCTCTGTGTGTGTGTGTGTGTGTGTGTGTGTGTGTGTGTGTGTAGTCCTGTGTGTGTGTGTGTGTGTGTGTCCCAAGATCATTCATGTTGATGCAAATGGTAGGGCTTCATCTTTTTTTTATGACTGAGTAGCAGTCGTGTGTGTGTGTGTGTGTGTGTGTGTGTGTGTGTGTCCCAAGATCTTAAAGCTTGGTGGAGTTGGCATTTGACCCTGCCATTAAGGTCTTACCCATCTAATGGAAGATACTGAGACAAGAGCCCACTTGGGTATTATGGATCCAGACAGGATACTAGCAATAAGAAAAGTGCTTCCTAAAGGCTTGTGTCCTGACTTAAAGCACAGCCCTGGTTGGTACAGAGGTGGTTAGAGGAAGGGCGACAGGCAGAGAGGAACTGGATTGGCGGATGGAGCCCATCTCTGAAGGATCTGGCTCCCCAAAACAGCGAGCAGGGTAAATGGGCGGTCGATACCCAAGGACTACATGACTAAGGGGGAACCACAGGCAGCCTAGACCAGGAGACATGATGTTCAGCATCCAGGGACAGCAGTACAGGTCCTGTCCTAACAGAGTTAAGTCACAGAGGCAACAAGTGAGCAAAACTCCTACTGTCAAAATGACCTTTAGGAAGAAGATTCTGAAAAATTCCTGGCAAAGGCCAGTATTCTGTGGTTTTTCATTGAACTGAAATACAGCTAGCTTTTCTCTCTAGCGTTAGAACAGATGAAAACTAAAAGTACATGTATTTAAATACTAAAGTCAAACTTGGCACAGAAAGAGGCTCACACTGTAAGGAAACTTTGAAGAACTGAGACACCACCATCTACCCAATTAATTCATTTAGTTACTCATCACACATTTACCAAGTCCAGTAGTTGCACAGATAAATAAGACTGTTGCCTCACACCCACTCCCCATTGGGTCACAGCAAGTAGAATTCTCCAAACAGTTTTCAGGTGTTGTCTTGGTCATGTCTCCCCTGTCTTTTTCCCCTCATTTTTGTCAAGCACATGTGATTGAATTCAGATAAATTAAATGTGTAATTTATGAACAAAGACATCCCGGCAGGTGGGTAGCATCAAGGCAAGCAGGATTTTCAGAGAGGCACACTGAGAACCTGGTGGGACCAGGCCTGGGGGCAGGGCCCTGGGCAAGGCTGGGCCAAGATCAAGAGCAGTGAGTTACTTGAGTGAGACAGGAAGTCCGACACTAGATGAAAAGAAAGGAAGTCTTGATTTTGCACTTTGGCCTGGGATTGCAAAACTCTTAGCCTGGAGCAGAGCCCAGAGGTGTGAAGTGGTACAACTTGTCCCACTGTAGAGCCCAGGTTATACCTGCAGGCTAACCGTAGTGGTGGGGGCGGGGTGGGGGGTAGTTGACAGACTGGAGGGACAGGCAGCATGGGTGAAGGGAGTGGCCCGGCATGACCTGGAGGTGGGGGACCATGAAGTGTGTGCACCAGGTGGTGAGGAGCTGCGTTTGGCTGGATCACAGAGAACATGGAAGAACGAGAAATTAAGAGGGATAGACAGTTTGGAGAGTAGGCTGAGGAGTGGGCCGTGGGGAGCTTGTGAAAAAAATTTTTTTAATTGGGGTTTATTAATAGTTGCTTTACAATCGTGTGTCAGTTTCTAATGTACAACGAAGTGAATCAGCTATGCGTACACGTGTGTCCTCACCCTCTTCAACCTCCCTCCCACTCATCCCCATCCTACCCATCTCGGTCATCACAGAACACCGAGCCGAGCTCCCTATGCTATACAGCAGGTTCCCACTGCTGCTGCTGCTAAGTCGCTTCGGTCGTGTCCGACTCTGTGCTGCCCCATAGACGGCAGCCCACCAGGCTCCCCCGTCCCTGGGATTCTCCAGGCAAGAACACTGGAGTGGGGTGCCATTTCCTTCTCCAGTGCATGAAAGTGAAAAGTGAAAGTGAAGTCGCTCAGTCGTGTCCAACTTTCAGCAACCCCATGGACTGCAGCCCACCAGGCTCCTCCATCCATGGGATTTTCCAGGCAAGAGGACTGGAGTGGGGTGCCATTGCTTTCTCCGAGGTTCCCACTAGCTAGCTACTTTACACATGATAGCTTGTGTACGTCAATACGTCAATGCCAATCTCCCAATTCATCCCACCCCTGAAAAGGATTTTAAGCATGGAAGTGATAACCTTCAGAGTTTGACTGCAGAAGGCACCCTCTGATGAAAAGGTAGGGTAAATGGATCACTGGAGGCAGCTTGGGAGACCATCCTTTGGGCTGGGTGATAAGCATGCCAGGAAGACTTGGTGAGTGGATAGAGTCTGTGGAACTTGGGGCTGACCTAATGTCAGCAACAAGGAGGACAGCTAAACGAGAAGTACTCCAAACTTGAGGGGCTTCGTTCACTGTGCCAGACCCTCAAAGGCCTGAATCAGTCTTCTTCGCCTTTCCATCTGTCGTGTCTAGCCCAGGGCATGGCACATGGTAGGAGTTCAGTAAATGTTCAACAACTGAGTTAATTCATTGGGAGGCTCATGGTATCATCATTGGAAATCCAGTTACAAGGAAAAGGTTTGGGAAGGGAAGGTTAATGAGTTTACAGTTAATTGTCTTATAAAATTAGAAGCAAAACAGTGCTCGGAGTTCTCTCCCTTCCCACAAAAGGCAGGCCCAAGCCATCCACTGTCAGTGGTGCTTCCTTGGGGGAGTTGATGGAGACCCCTAAGAAAACCTGCAGCCTGCTGTCCCTCCCAGGGCTAGAACCCCTTCCACCAGGGCCATGAGCACCAGTTTTTGTTCACGGAACACCGTCACTCCAGGTGCTTCACTGCGTCTGCTTAACAGCCTGTCAGGTATGTGCAACTATTACTCTCATGTTACAGAGGAGGAGACTGGGGTTCAGAGAGGGTGTTATTTACCCAAGCCAGTCTCTGGTGTAAGCAGATTTGAGTGTGAAGCCCCAGATTCCACTGTATCATAACAGCATCTGGTGATTGAGAACACTTGGCCCTTAGCTTGCTCTCCATTGACTCAGGTTGGAGTCCCTGCTTTTATATGGTTCAGAAAAGGCTGCAGACAAATGAAGTCTCCTTTTTGTTGGTTTCTTTTGTTTCTGTTCTTAGGTGCTTGTGACTAAATTCACTGATTTCACTGGCTGTCAAGGCTGTGTTAAGGAAAATGGGTTTGAACTGCTGTGGTTTTTGAGTACTGGACTGAATGTCAGAAGCCTTTGCCATCACGGGAGATTCTGTCACTCTGGATTTACTGTCTGTTCCCCACAGCCGAATTCCTCAGCAGTGTGCTTTAGCACTCTGGCTCCCCATCAACCAGTTTTGGCATTTATTTGAATGCATTACCCCACTGGTTTCCATAAACTATTTTACAATTGTTTAAAATAAATGACTGTTTATTTCCACAAAACCATCTGTATTTCTTTACAGAGCAACAGATAACTGTATGTTAAATTTGGTAATGTCACAGTGACTTGAGTTAAGAGAAACAGATTGGGTTGAAAAATTGGACACTAAGGGACAGTGTTAAAGGTTTCCATTCTCTCTAGCAAGTGATATCTGGATTTGAAGGAAGAAAAAATATTTCTTTTTTTTACAAGTAACATCTGGCCTCCTTTCTCCAAAAGGAAGTACACCCACACCAGCTGGGTAGGGACAGATTATGGACTCTCGGACTTCTCAGGATGGCAGAGTGTCTGGCCCTGCACCACCCTCCCTGCCTGAACTGATGTGTGGAAGGCTGCTCTCCAGTGGCTTCCAGCCTTTTCCATGTTCTGAAGTTGTAGGTTGTCCAGGCCTTCCCTCTTCTCTTTCTGATGTTCAGACACAGTTGCTGTGGCTAGAGAAGACGGGTCTGGGCGAGGGAACAGACTCACTAAGGGGTAGAACTGGCCTGGGCCAGTGGCGGTCTTCTGTTCTCCAGCCAGTATCCGAAGCAACCACGTGGCTCAGCCTTATCCACCCTAGCTCCATCCATCCCCAGGAAACCCATTCAGGTTTGGGGCACTGCTGGGAGTCTCCAACCAAAGGGGATGTTTGGAGTCCAGTGGAGGTGGAGCTTCAAGTCAGATGGTTTGGATGGCGGGCAGGCCGGCTGAGCTTCAGGTTGATCATCAAGTACAGCCATCCTGGTGCCTCAGCCATCCTAGGAATGCAGGACCGTGGAAATGTGCTCCCCTCAGCCAGTGGGCGTGTGGAAAGGATGAGAGACAGGCCCACTCAGAGATCTTTTTAGAATGAGCCTCACGGAGAAGTCAGGCAGGGGCACCTGGGCAGAACTTTGACTCCTCGAGCGGGAGAGCATGAGTGCTGGAAGAGTGAAGTAGAAGTCATTCCAGACAGAGGCACAGTGGGCTGAAACGGCCCAGTTCTAGAGGATATTTCTAGATTATTATGTCATTAGGTGGGAGGTGGAGAAGAGGGGAATGAGACCAGTGTGGCACACCTAGAGGTTGCAGCCCCTTCTGGAGAGCTAGAAACACCCGCTTCTCTCTCTGTCTCTCCGAGTGCTGCTTGGAAAGCAGAAGCGGCAATCCAGGCACATGACTTAGTGGATTCTTGAACAACTCTTAAGAGCTAGGTTCCGTTGTTATCCCCCTTTTACAGATGTGAAAGTCAGGCACAGAAAGGTTAAGTAAATTGCTCAGGGTCACACAGCTAATAACTGGTGAAGCTGAAAATTCAAACCCAAGCAGTTTGGCTTACAGCTGTTACACCATACCCTCTCAAATGGTTTGGGGGTCAGGGAACCCCTGGACGGACACACACACACAGTTGAGCCTAGAGCAGGAATCAGATCAGACCTTCTCCCTACCCACCTCGTCTCAAAGGCTGAGCTGAGGAAGGCATCAGGACTGCCCCAGGAGGGGGTTGAATAGGCCAGACAGACAGTAATGGGATCCCTGCTGGTTTTCCACAATACTGTCTGGAATCCACGAGGAGGACAGGGCAGGCATGGGGTGGGCGGTGTGACCCTCAGTCTGTGGTCATTGGCTCTCTTTGGGAGTGGTCTCTGGGCACTAGCAGGCAGCCTCAGATGCTTCATTCATCTTCACCTTTGCTGCCCAGCTCCTTTGAGCAGCTCCAGAAACCCCTGGGGCCCACACCATGGCTTGACTTAGGACCACGGGAGCTGCTAAACAGGCTCTGTGCCATTTTAGTTCCTGGCTCTCCAGCAGCCACTGAGCCCACATCATCTGAAGGGAGGCTCCAGGGGCCTCAGTCCCTAGTCTGGTCCTGCTGGAATCATCACTAAGGTTATTCAACCTCATTTTTTAAAATTGGATTTTTAATGACAGTAGTATTACTAATATATGCCCTCTGTGAAAAAGCCAAACTAGATAGAAATCTGTAAAGAAAGCAAAAGCCTTCACCTTTGCTACTGCCTCACCCTACACCTGATGTAATTCTAACAGAATAACCGTGAGAACAGTTTGACTCACAGCCTTCCAGATTATGTTTGTATGTGTATGTGTTATCAACAAACATGCAGCACACACAGGCGATGAAAGACCACTTCTTCATTCTGACAGGGAGTCGGACAGGGCTGCAGAGAGGAGGGGAGCTGCCCAAGGGTGTGCCTCCCGACGCCTCCTGACACCTCCTGACACCTCTCATATGTAAATGCACATATGCAGCTGGGGTTTTACTTTATTAAAATGGAGCATGTGCTATACCTTATGTATCTTTTTAGATTTAGTAGTATATCAAAGTAATCTTCCCATGTCTTATTAAGCTTAATTTTTTTAACAGCTCCATAACATCCCAGTATACAGATATATACTGTATTTACTTTCTAGTTTCCTACTAGAGGATATTTAAATTGTGTGCACTTTTTAGCATTAAAACAGTGCTACAGTGAACATCTTTGAACACACATCATCGTGTGCTTGGAGTCATGTTTCTTAGGCCAGATTCCTTGTGGGTCATTGTTGTTGCCCAGTCACTCAGTCTTGTCCAGCTCTTTTGCGACCCCACTGACTGTAGCCCATGAGGCTCCTCTGTCCTTGGGATTTCCCAGGCAAGAATACTTGTGTGTGTTATCACTCAGACAAGTCCGACTCTTAGTGACCCCTTGGACTCTAGCCCACCAGGCTCCTCTGTCCATGGAATTCTGCAGGCAAGAATCCTGGAGTGGGTTGCCATTTCCTTCTCCAGGGGATCTTCCCAACCCAGGGATTGAACCTGCGTGTCCTGCACTGGCAGGCGGGCTCTTCACCACTGAGCCACCAGGGATGCCCTTGTTGGGTCAGGGTAGTTCAGTTTTAAATGGCGCCTTGTTGCAGTCGTTCTGTTTAACAGAGGAAACCACCACTACCCCCGAGCACCTACAAAGAGCCCATTGGCTGTGCTGGAGCTCTGGGAGTAGAGTTGGGGTTTTAATTTTGTTGTTGTTGTTTTTCCTTTCTTTTACTGCACTTTGAGGCATGTGGGATCTTAGTTCCCAACCAGGGATCAAACCTCCACCCCCTGCATTGGAAGCATGGAGTCTTAATCACTGGACCGCTGGAAGTCCTGAGTTGTATTTTTTAAAAATCCCTCCCATCTTCGTCTTCAGAGTGCCCTGACTCGGGGCAAGGGGGCGGAGGAGGACAATGACAAATAGATATCAGTGCCTCTAATACAGCCTGCCCCGGGCACTGAGAGGAACACCGCCCCAAAGAGGCGATGAAAGAGCGCTTCTTAATTCTGACAGGGAGTCAGACCGGGCTGCAGAGAGGAGGGGAGCTGCCCAAGGGTGTGCCTCCCGAGGCCTCTCAGGAGCCCTTCTGCGAGGCTGGGTGTTCAAGAAGAAATTTGTTCCGAAGAATTATGGTGCTCTTGCATTTTCTCCTACACAAAGAAGAAAATCTCAGCTGCACGCCCTTTCCTTTCCTCCTCTTGGCACTTTCTGATTGATGATTGGAAATGATGGCAATACATAAACTATTTTTCTTTTTATTTTATGACCTGGTAATAGCAGTAACATATTTCCAGTAAATGTTTTCTATCGCAATAAAAAAGTTGTAACAAGACTAGAAATGGGTATAGTTAAACCCTAAAGAAATCACACTTTCAGAACTGTGGATTGAGGCAGTAACTCTGTAAATCATTTAACTTGGAAAGAGGCCCCCTCCCCCCGCCAAAGTCGGGGCACGCAGGTGGCACTCGCTTTGAGCGCTCAGCAGATAGGCACCCGCATGAGGGCTGAGGGCTCTCGGTTTCAGCCCCACGAGACCCACTGCCCACTCTCTCTTCTTCCTGGTCTCCCACCCACTGTCTTCACTCCTTTCTGAACTGATAAATTCTCTCAACCTTACAATCCTTTTTTTCTAACCCCAAATTCAAGAGGATTGAAGAAAGCTCTTCCTGGAACACAGCATAGCAGTGTGGTTAAGAGCACAAGCCTGGACTCACACACCTGGATTCTCCTCCTGGCCTCACTTTGGACACGTGGCTTAACCACTCTGCGTGTTTTCCTCCTCCGTAAAATGGGCTTAGAATAGGGCCTGCCTCATAGTTTTATGATTCAGAAAATTAATGCAGGTAAAGGACTTTGTTAAGGGCCAGGAGAGTCCTCAATGTCTGTCACTGTTGTTATACTCTAAAAGAGCAAATTGATGATTTTGTTTAGATTTGCATAGCAGTATAACAGCTGACATTTGCTGAGTGCTTATTACATCCTAGCTACCGTGTTCTGTGTAATCTTTGCAATTACTCCACGAAGGTTTAGACCAACTAATTTGCCTGATGTCACAGAGCCTTTGTAAAAGAGCCAAGATTTTAACCCAAGTCTTTTAAACTCCAAAACTCAAATTTTAACCACCCCGTGTCCACCTTCTAGGATTAGGTGCTCACAACAAGAACAGGGAGGGTTATGCTTTGTTTTTGCCTCTTTTTGTTTTGAACAGTGAGTTTCAGTTCTACTTGGGGATCTTATTGTCCCCTGGCAGACAGCCTCTCACCTAGCTCTGAGGAACTGCTCTGAAGAAGTACGAGAGGAGCCAGGATACATATGAATTTTTTGGCTGGGACATACAAGTAGTCATGTACACATCCTGATATAAGATTACTGCTAATCACAAAAAAACAAGAACAGATCTATCAAGATGGTTACACTTTGAATAGTTCTGTCTCACACCAGACATGTCCTCCTTTGTCTGGGAAAGATTTAGAGCCAATAATGTTGAAAGCTTATGCTCTCAGAACTCCAGGGCCAGGCAAAAAGAAGCACTTTTTTCCCCCTGTTTGGAGGCAGAGTTGCCTTTTCCCCAGCTGGAGCTTGTTTAGGCTCTGTTACTCCTCAGAGGATGGATGGCTGCTGCTTCTGTGTGTCCAGTATCCTTAATGTGCTCTAAAAATTAGTCCTTCCCCAGCCTTTGTCTTTAATTTCTGGTTCTAGCTGACACCTTCATTAATGGTCCGGTGCAAGCTTTCTGTCGACGTGAAGACGACTGTGTGAAAGTGGTTTTGCTGCCCTATCAATAATGGTCATAATTTCCCCAATACTCTCATCAGCAGTGAATTGAGTCTTGCAGCAAAGAAATGGAAACCCCAGTGCAGTGGTTTTAAAGCGATTTGTCTTGTGGACGGCGTCTTATTTCAGTAAAATCAGGTCAGTGCAGCACTGCTGGGTCAGATCTAAGTCAGATACAAATTAGTTGGAGGAAATTGATCATTCCAACCTTTAGGTTATTTTTAGCTTCTGTAGCTTTTTAATATCTCTTTTTTTCCCTTTATTTACCTTTGCGTTCATAAAGCTTAATAAAGTTTAAATATCTTCTCAGTTTCCACCAAGCCTTTGACAATAGGAAAGCATGCTATCTCTCACCCCGTGGTAGCAGCCTTTCTTTACAGTTTTGGGGGTTCACTCCAGTTACAATGTTGTTTGAACACTTAAACCCACTCCTGCTCATCCTCTGTCTGGCCAGCCCCCTTTCTGGGGTTTGTTTATTGCCCACACTGGCCCCTCGACCGGTCTGTTCTTCATTGCTATTGAAAGTTAATGGGGGCAAAATTGCATTCCCAAACATTTGAACCTGAAGTGGCCAGGCCCGAACTTAGTTGATCTCTGGTGATCGGTTCAATTTAGTTACGATTTTTTGCCATTAGGCCAGGGCTGAATGATGGTGATTTGGTTGAGGCCAAATGTCTGTAGAAAATTGGCTCTCTGATAAGAGTGCTGTTATCAGAGGGGGCTACCTTCTCATTTACATTTAGATGAGTATTGATTATTTATTTACTCAGAGAAGTGAGATTCGTTTCCAATCTTATCTTTCTCGTCTCTGCTTGTCAGCAGAAAGAGAGATAGAGCTCCTGACATCAGGCCAAGATAACAGCACTTTGTAGTAAAGATAAAAGTTGGAATGGGCCTTTTTCTAGTCTTGACTGAAAGGATAAGTTTTAAAAATTAGAACTGATGGGTCATGCTTTCAAAACCTTTCCTGAAGGTTTTGCAGTTTAACTAGGCGGGAGAATTGGTTTATTGGAACAGCCTTGGTCTTTCTTCTTTTGTAATAGGAATTGTATTTAATTTGATTATATTCGGCTGTTTCACTGAGAGCAAATTGTGTATTGGCTCAGAAGAGGCTGAAGTGTGACCTTATTGTCATGTCAGCTTGTTCCTTTCTTATTATTTAAATTCTAAATGATCCAATCCAAGCCTCAGAGGGGGTATAAGCTACAGTGGTTATCACTTGAATATAATTCAGTTCAAACAGAAAATGACTATAGTCACTCCTAAAGGAAGAGTTACAAGCGATGGAGCTGACACTAAATGCAAACATTTTAGGGTAGCTGGTGTTGGTTCTGAGCTTGAATGTTGACAGCATCAGCTTGTCGGTGATGGCTTTGGCTCAGTGAGGAACTCGGGATTCAGCCGGCCCCTGCCACAGATCAGACAAGGCTTGGCACAGCTTGCCTCTTATGGGTCTCCCTGCCACCAGTCTTCTTAGCCCACTGTTGACAGAGCCAGCAGGAGAGGTGTACCACAATATAAAGCTGACTGTGTCACTGCCCTGCTCTGTTAGCATCTGTTGCTTATAAGAGAGAGCTTGGACTTTGACCAACATTTTGGGCGAAGCCTCCCAGCCCCAGCTTCCCCTTGAACCCCCACAGAACCGAGGCCTTTTGTCCACCTTATTTCCTTTGGGCCCCGGGCAGGGGGCTCTTCAGTACTTCCTTGCCTTTGCACATTCTGTTCCTTCTAAAGGAATGCGCTACTTCCCCCTTCTCCCGGCTCCCAGCTCCGCTTCAAGACTCAGTTCACATGTGTCCGCCTCAGAGAAGGGGCAGTTCAATGTCCCCTCTTCTGGATTCCCACAGCACCTGTCCTGACGTGGGGAAGAGCACTGGCTGGGGCTCTCTGATAGTTTTATCTGCTCGTGTGTGTCTTGCCACCTCCCCCAGCCTGCAGGAGGTCAGGAATCACCGCTTATTCATCTCTGTGTCTAGGACACTGTTGTTGCTTCTAAAAGGTGAGTGTATGGATGGCATGGCAACATCACATATCTTTTGGTATCTGTGCTGCCGTGGTTTATTTGATGGGGATGGTAGGTACTCATCATTTTTAGACTGTATTCTTAGGACCTCAGAGACTAAGGAACTTTAGGAATCTTGGCTGCTGAGCAAGTCTCTACTCTCAAATGCTGCCTGTAGCTTAAAAGCAAGCTTGTTTAAATAGATCTGCCTGCTCTCCCACCCGCACTCCTACCTCAGACACAGGTGAGAAAGGATGCGGACGTCTGCTTGATGCCAGCATTCCCCACCACCCTGTATCGTCCCTTAATGGGGCTGTTAGCTTGTGACTCTGAGGCTAGGAATCTGCCTAAGCCTCCTGCAGCAGTTCCTGCTCCATCCAGCCTGTTCTAGCAGTAACAGCGGCTGCCACTGAGCCCCTCTAATCCTCACAGCACTCTTCTCAGGTACAATACGCAGAGATTGTTACTTCCCCAGAACGCATAGTGAGAGGGTACAGACACTGGAGTTTTCTTTTCAAAACCCAGCCCTTCCTCTTATTTGTTCATACTTACCCCACCCCAGTACTCTTGCCTGGAAAATCCCATGGACGGAGGAGCCTGGTAGGCTGCAGTCCATGGGGTCGCTAAGAGTCCGATACGCCTGAGCGACTTCACTTTCACTTTTCACTTTCATGCATTGGAGAAGGAAATGGCAACCCACTCCAGTGTTCTTGCCTGGAGAATCCCAGGGACAGAGGAGCCTGGTGGGCTGCCATCTATGGGGTCGCACAGAGTTGGACACGACTGAAGTGATTTAGCAGCAGTAACTTTTTCTGGCTGCAAGCAGCTCTTTCAGATTAAAGCTGCTCTTCAAGCTAACAAATGAAAAATAACATGAAGGCACATCCCTGAAAGTGTTCAGCCTTTTCCTTTATCATTCTCCAGATAGGTGGGCCTTCAACCTGTTCTGATGCTCAGCAATAATAAGGAGAGGTTAATTCATTTATATCCCACTTCAATCTGAAAAGCAGTTGGAATAGACACACTAAAGGGATTAAAAAAAAAAACAAAAACGCATGAATTGGAGAACTCCCTAAAAGAAAAGGAAAATAAAGATCCGGAGGTTTAACTGACCTAGAAATGCATGTTCAGTCATCACACATTTAGTGCTGAGCTTCCTCGTAGGCAAAGGAGAAAGGAACACAGTATCAGTTAATTGCCAGATTTATGTTAAACTGTCTAAAGGTACAAACAAGCCAGTTGCTCTGAGGAACTACAGCATTTCCCGCTAGATAGATCTGAAGGAGATTTCTTCCTTGGGTCTTTAAAAGTAAGATGCAGAATGATAGTGAGTGACGATGGTGTGGCTTCTCTCTCTCCACTCTTCAGGCTTTTACCCTTGCTTCTCGTTGTATTTCAGCCTTCAGCTGGCCCTCAGCTGTTAAGCAAGGACATGCCAAATGCTTTTACATTTCAGGTGAGGATTAAAGAAAAGGCATCAAGGAAGCTGAACTGAGCATATATCCACCATTCAACAGGTACTACAGATTGCCTTTGAAACTTACATGCGAAGATGTTTGCTTTGGGTTTACAAAATCCCATAAAAATCCTGCCTGGGTATTATAACTTCGAGCCCTCTCAAAGTGCCCAGAGCAGTATTTTGTTCCTAGACCATTCAGTGACATGGTTTTACTGCAATAAGTACATCATCAGACTGTCCAAGCAGGTTTTCTCATCTCTGCAGAGTAACTGCTTCCCACAGTCTTCCTTTTGCATTCGTCTCTGCTGTGAGGGAGAGGGGATGGAGCTCTGTGCACAGCTGTGACATTTCACAAACCTCTTTCCAAAGGGTGGATGTTGCCTTGAAAACGATGTCGTGTTTGGTGTGAAAGAGCCTCGTATTTTTATATAATCACTTCTTTGGCAAAAGTATGTTAATGGAAACTGACCTCACAGCTTGTCTTTAGAAAACGGCTTTTGGCTGCTGGTTTTCCTATCCTCCTGTGTCAGCTGCCTGAAAATCAAAATAACATTTGATAGAAACTAGTGTTTGATATATAGTAGGTCTGGGTTGTTATAATCTCGATTATCATCAACAGACATTTATTAAGAACATACAAGTGAGACACTACGTCCGTGTGTAATGTGTAGACTGCAAGCCTGGGCAGTCTGAGGTATGAAGCCTAATTCCACCACTTCCTGTGGAACATTGAGCAAGTTATTTAGCCTCTGTACGTCATGATTTCTTCCTTTATAAAATGGAATTTGTACTCTTTACATCCTAAGATAATCAAGAGTGAAAGAGATGAGGTATATGAAAGGCCGACCACAGTACCTAGCAAATGGTAGACCTTGTTCTCTTCTGTTATGATCTCTTCTAAAAGTCTGATGATGTGAATGACCATAGTGGAAGCTTAAATAACACTATTAATGTTCTGTTCTAACTGCTTTATAACTATTAAGTTACCGAATCCTCAGACCTATAAAGTAGTAGCTGCTAGCATTATCCCCATTTTATAGATGAAGAAACAGAGAGGTTAAGTAAGTTGGCCCAAAGTCGCAGAGCTACGTTTCTCAGCCAGGACTAGACCGAGGCAATCTGGCCCCAAGTGCGTGCCCTTCATCATCAGGCTATATTGGTTCTCATATATCCTCTGCCTCTCATTACACAGTATGACCTAAAGTTTATCAGTCTGGCCTTTTCAGAGGAAAACGTGTAAAATGGTCTTTCTTTATGAGCTGTCTTATCCAGCATTCAGGCAAGAATCATGAGAGAAATTGAGATTTGTAATAGGCAGTTTTCTATTTGGGTCCAGATCTGGAGTCTCATCTACAGCTTAACTAGCCTCCCCTCCTCAAAGGTAAGACCCATCTGTCCTTTGCCAGGTTCAGAAGTGGGTTAGCAAGTTGTTCTTAGTTTTTGTAGATGACCCTGGCGAACTGAGAGCAAAAGATGATGCTTGACATATTAGTTACTTAAAAAACTGGACATACATAGGAATATTCTTAAGAAAGATGGGGAGAGGATCTTCCTGGATAGATGGCAAAATAAGGTTAGCCTGTATTCCTAAGGAACCCGGATAGAGCATGGGATACTTAGCGCTTGTGAATTTCACTAAAATAATTATTTCAGATCGTTTATTGTAGAAATGAGTGTATGGAAACCACAAGTAATTTAGAACCCAAATGAATCCACAGAGCTACCAAAAATATATACTTATGGTATAAACCATGGGTTTGTTTTTTTTAATATAGGTTAGCCATTTATAGTTTGTTAAAGGAAGAAAGCTTCAAAAATACATAGGCTTTAGTGCCAAAGACCCTTGGTTACATTCCCCCATCCTGCTTCCTGCCTGTGTGATCTTAGACTGGTTGCATGATCCCTCGCTTCAGGGTCCCAGTCTGTCAAATGAGGGTGGGAATATCTGCCTCTCAGAGTAGCTGTGAGGATTTAGTAGGGTAACATATGCAGAGTGCTTGGTGTATAATGGCCATGTGGCAATTTAGAATCGTCATGATACTAGGCTCAAGGAGAAAGTCCTCCAGCAACTTTTAGGAAACAAATTGTTTTTGTAGAAAAATCTACAGAACTCAAGAAACAAGACAGTAAATCTGGAATGACGGCATTTACGGCTTAGAGAGTGATGCAGGGACCTGTGTTTAGTGATAAGGGAGCCTTTGGAGTACTCCCTGCCTCCCCTGGTTTCCCAGGCAGCTGCAGAGACCAAAAAGAAAAAGTGTACAAAGGAGACCAGCCTGAAATGCACTCTGAAGCAGCCAGGCCTTGGCTCCCAGAATCAGGAAGGGGGTGGCTTGCTTACTATCTGCCTGTCAGGTAGGCAAACAGCTCTGGATGCCCAAAACCCTATATGCTGTGCTCAGAGTGATCATGCCAGCTTACAGGGTTACTGAAGATGAAAGCATTGACCTAAATAAACAGATAATGTCTAGTTTTGATTAAAGTATTGCAAATGAAAGACTTATTGGAGATGCCACAGTGTGTGGTAGTTACAGTATCCTCAGAAAAATGGCATAGTAAGAAACTGGAGGACTTATAAGTATATATAATGTTTTTAAAATGATAAATAAAAGTAGCTTTTATTTAAGTTGTTACAGGAAATTTGAAAAATACAGAAAACCACTAAGGAAAAATAAAAACAGTCATCATCGCACTCTCCAGTATAATCACCGTTCACCTTTTGGAAGTAACCTTCCAGTACACCCTCCATTACTTTACATATATTTTTCACAATTGAAATCATCTTACACATGTTGTGTTATAATTTTTCATAAACTAGCACATTATAAATATGTTTGATAAAATCAAATACTTTCGCAACATCACTTTTAATATCTTCATGGTATTTCACAATATTTTGTTTAACCAGCCTCCCTGTTGGAGTCTCAGAGATGCTCAGTTGTGTCCAACTCTTTGCGACTCCCTGGACTGTAGCCCATCTGGCTCCTCTGTCCATGGAGTTCTGGCAAGACTACTGGAATTGGTTGCCGTTTCCTTCTCCAGGGGATCTTCCCGACCCAGGGATCGAACCCAGGTCTCCTGTGTTGCAGGCAGATTCTTTATCATCTGAACCACCAGTTGTTAGGTCTGGGTTATTCCCACATTTGACTGTCATTAAAAAAATGAATTATTACAGCTAAACTTTGTACCCAGATTTTACTGTAAATTCACAGGAACGAACGTCAGTGCATATGCATTGTGTTGCTGGGAGATACCAGGGTTGTGGGAAATTAACAGGCCAGTATTTCAGAAAGCAGCTCCCCAAGTTTGGTGGTGGCTCTCTTCTCTCTAATAGGCCGAAGCTGCCCAGGGCTGTGAAGTGGGGAGGAGGTTGGGGAGGGGACAGCGGCAGGTGAGGGGGCAGGGGAAAGGGATCTTAGGACTCTCGCAACAGCTAAGTTTCCTTCAAGCTTAGCTGCGTGTGACTTCCGGTGACTACTTCCCACCAGTGAGTATGAAAGCATCCAGTGACAGCAGCAGGCAGGCTCGGTAGTTGACAGATGCTGGCACTGCCGGGTGATGGCTCACGGAAACTGAGAAACATCTGTATTTCCATACCTTCATTCGCTTTATGTTTTTGGAACTAAAATTGAACTGTGTAGAATGTTGAACTGCAAGGCATTCTTGACCTGAATACAGTGTACTAGAATTTATCAGAACCGTATAGACTTCTGATCATGCATGTCCTTACATAGTTGTATGTGTCTTGAGCATTGTTAACTTAGTGCAGGCTTAAAACCTCTAAGTAGTGTAAAAAAGGACTGAACGTATGTAAGGATTCTGATGATCGGCAGAAATGCTAGTGAAATTAGAGAAAAGATCAAATATAGAGAAAAGTTAGAGAAAAGATAAATATACCGAATATGAGACTGAACTGCACCTGCAGTGCTGTGGATGAACTCAGGAGCATGGGAGAGGAATGGCTGGAGGTGAGTGAAATGCCTCCAGACTGACGAAGGAGAAGCGTTGGATGCGAATAACCGACAAGATGACGACCGCTGAGGAACATGTCTAAAAATACGTGTTCTGCCTGGGAGCCCCGCAGGGCCTCTGGCGCTTCCTCAGATCTCTCCCACCTCCTGTCTGACCAAACATGCCTTTCATAGTCAAAATAATCAGTTTCTTACACCTCTAATCTTTTCAATACCCATTAACAACAACAGGAACAGTCTTTTGAATCCGATCATTGGATCGTTAGGTGTTACCTGAGAAGAACAAGATTGCCATATGGCTTGACAAAGAAATACATGAATAAATGTATAAAGTGCCCCAGTGTTTTAAGATCTTTCAGAAGCCCCTTGAGATGCAGGGTAGCTAATATTCCTGGTCTTCAGTATTATTGAACCTGTGCCTCTTTTGTGTTTTCATAAATATTTCAACAAAAACATGAGTCAACAGCTACTATCCTTCTGTCACTATAACCCCCAAACCTGGAGTTTATATTTTACCCTATCTGCTTTTTAAAAAGTTTTTCTGCATTTTTGGGTTCTAAGCATACTTTATTTCTGCTTGTAATTGGTTATTCATTATCATATAATAATTATAATGTTGTAAGAGTGCCTCCTATGAGGCAGGTACATTACTAAGTATTTTTCCTGTTTCATATCTAATCTTCACAATACCCTTCAAGGTATGTGTTCCCACATTACACATCAGGAATCAGAGATGCAGGGAGGGGAGGGTACCTGCTCCTACCTGGGAAACCATTGTAGCCACAGTGGTGGTTCCAAGTCAGTCCAACTCAAAAGCCTTTTACTTCTCATCTCGATTAGGGGAGAATTGCACAAAAGTAGACCCGATAATAGGAACAGACAAGTATGTGAAACCTTGTGGGGAAAAAAACTCAGACTCTTCCATCTTGGATAGCTAGATGCCAGGCAGACCTCAGTGTTTTCCTAATGCATTGTCAGCTGTTCGCCGGCGTGTGGTGTTTTCTCAGTGTTCAGTGAACTGTTTCAGCCTCCTCCCCTCCTCCTGCCCCTTTGATCTTCCAGGCCCTCAGTACCGCCTGGAGAAGCAGAGCGAGCCCAACGTCGCCGTGGACCTGGAGAGCACCTTGGAGAGCCAGAGCGCCTGGGAGTTCTGCCTGGTCCGCGAGAACAGTACGTTGGCCTCCTCGCTCCGTGTCTGCTTTGTCCGTTGCGACATGCTCACTAGTCCCGTGTCTGGGAATGCTCAGTGGTCTGGCCTCCCTAGGCAGATTTGAAGTGACTGTTTTCCAAAGCAGACCTCAGCCTTCACGCCAGAAGTGTAATCCCAGGGTGAAATGATTGATTTCATGCTTTTTGGTAAAGAGTCTGCATCCTGCTTGGCCCTCTGTGATTAATATTTAATCTGTTAAACTTGTCTTCCTAAATTAGGAACAGTCCTGGAAACGGCTTAGAAATGTAAGGCCTTTTCTGTGGCAAAGGCTATTTTGTATATAAAGCATCTGGCCCTGTCAATATCACTGGTCAGTCATCAGGTTTTAGAAAATTCTTAGCATGTTCATACTCTTGGCTGGAGGCAGCATAGGGTGGTTCCTAGTGCTGTGTAGAAAGCCTCTTTGCTGCTGCTGCTAAGTTGCTTCAGTCGTGTCCGACTCTGCGACCCCATAGATGGCATCCCACCAGGCTCCCCGTCCCTGGGATTCTCCAGGCAAGAACACTGGAGTGGGTTGCCATTTCCTTCTCCAAGAAAGCCTCTTTAAAATTTAGTTAATTTCTTTCCTTTTCTTTAGAGTTTCAGATTTGTGAATTTTGACCATTCATCTCCTCTGTACCCCAGTTGACTTAAGGAGCAACATGTGGAGACTGATCTCAGCAGCCAACTCTCCCTCATTCCTGCTTCATTCAGGGCTTTCACACAGGCAGTTTCTTCTTTCCTCTACTCTGGTTAACTTTCTCATCCTTCTTCTCAGTTAAATGTCACCTTAATAGAGGCCACCTGTGATCTCCATGTTCCCTCATTGCCTAAACCCCATCCATCCCTCACTTTGGGTCCCCAGCTATATTCCATCATAGAGCATACTACTTTTTCTTCGTGGCATATATTTCTGTTTATAATTATCTATTTTTCCAAATGAATGATTGATGTCTGTCTCTCCCACTACACTGTCAAGTCTTTGAGGGTATCAGTTCAGTTCAGTTCAGTTCAGTTGCTCAGTCGTGTCCGACTCTTTGCGACCCCATGAATTGCAGCACGCCAGGCCTCCCTGTCCATCACCATCTCCCGGAGTTCACTCAGACTCACGTCCATCGAGTCCGTGATGCCATCCAGCCATCTCATCCTGGGTTGTCCCCTTCTCCTCCTGCCCCCAATCTCTCCCAGCATCAGAGTCTTTTCCAATGAGTCAACTCTTCGCATGAGGTGGCCAAAGTACTGGAGCTTCAGCTTTAGCATCATTCCTTCCAAAGAAATCCCAGGGTTGATCTCCTTCAGAATGGACTGGTTGGATCTCCCTGCAGTCCAAGGGACCTTCAAGAGTCTTCTCCAACACCACAGTTCAAATGCATCAATTCTTTGGCGCTCAGCCTTCTTCACAGTCCAACTCTCACATCCATACATGATCACAGGAAAAACCATAGCCTTGACTAGGCAGACCTTAGTCGGCAAAGTAATGTCTCTGCTTTTGAATATGCTATCTAGGTTGGTCATAACTTTTCTTCCAAGGAGTAAGCGTCTTTTAATTTCATGGCTGCAGTCACCGTCTGCAGTGATTTTGGAGCCCAAAAAAATAAAGTCTGCCACTGTTTCCACTGTTTCCCCATCTATTTCCCATGAAGTGATGGGACCAGATGCCATGATCTTCGTTTTCTGAACGTCGAGCTTTAAGCCAACTTGTTCACTCTCCTCTTTCACTTTCATCAAGAGGCTTTTTAGCTCCTCTTCACTTTCTGCCATAAGGGTGGTGTCATCTGCATATCTGAGGTTATTGATATTTCTCCCGGCAATCTTGATTCCAGCTTGTGTTTCTTCCAGCCCAGTGTTTCTCATGATGTACTCTGCATAGAAGTTAAATAAGCAGGGTGACAATATACAGCCTTGACGTCCTCCTTTTCCTATTTGGAACCAGTCTGTTGTTCCATGTCCAGTTCTAACTGTTGCTTCCTGACCTGCATACAGATTTCTCAAGAGGCAGGTCAGGTGATCTGGTATTCCCATCTCTTTCAGAATTTACCACAGTTTCTTGTGATCCACACAGTCAAAGGCTTTGGCTTTGAGGGTATACCTGATCCATACCAGATTGACCTTTATTAATTCACCTAATATTCACTCCTCACCCATTATGGGCCTTGTGCTGTAACGTTGGAACTCTGTAGTGGATTCTGTCTCAAATTGTTGACTTCTTGTTATTTGAATAAGATAAAAGATTGTTAGGATATTGGTATAGACTTTGGATATATAATATTTAGATATGCAAAAAAATTTCAGGTAACAAAGTATAATGAAAATCTTTAGCCTCCCTTCTCTCCCCTAATTCCTTTGCAGGAGACAGCAGTTGTTCCCAGTGTCTTTGGTATCTTTCCAGGGATCATCTAAGCATATGCAAACATATTCTGTATATGTGCATGAATACACCCACATAAAGACATATATATACACACATTTGGGATCCCTGATAGCTCAGCTGGTAAAGAATCCGCCTGCAATGCAGGAGCCCCTGGTTCAATCCCTGAGTTGGGAAGATCCCCTGGAGAAGGGATAGGCTACCCACTCCAGTATACTGGCCTGGAGAATTCCATGAACTATATAGTCCATGGGGTCACAAAGAGTCGGACAGGACTGAGTGACTTTCTTCCACTAGGAAAGAAAAGCTATAAGGATCAATGGATAAAGTTTTGAAATCTGGTCTCTTGTTCTTACTCTACTTCCACGTCCAAGTACGAGCATAGTCTTAATTAAGTTGCATGACCTCTGTTAGCCTCAGCACCCCCATCTTAAAGGATTCACAAGGTTCTTTCAGTGCTTGCCTTTGAGTCAAAGTCACTTTGTTAGTGAAAGAAGACCATGCCAGCATGTACAGACTGTGCCAGGTGGTCAGTGGTTTGGAATCAATGGAATATTATAACTAGTCTCTATAAAATGGAAGTAAACCATAAAACTATTTCTTCTTTTTTATAGAAAAGATTTTTTTTTTAATTTTAAATAGAAATATCAATCAGGAATGCATATTGTTCCCCAGTAGCTACCTATTAAGAAGTTGTACTGAGACAAAGAAAAATGTTTCAAAAACAAGATTTTTTTTTCACTTCTGTCACTGTATTTGATCAGGACGGGCTTGCTATCCTTAAAGCCATTTTAGAAATGAGCTAAATTATAAGCATCTATCATGCAGTGTTTAAGGGAATACGCTGTCGAGCCAGACCCTCAGTTCACATTCTGGCCTTGCCACTAACTGGCTGTGTGACCTTGGACAGCTTACTTAACTTCTCTTAGGTAGCTAATTTACCCTCATAAGAATGATGGGCAGATTCATAAAGCTCTTAAGATGGTGCCTGGGACGTAATAAAACACTCAATAAATATTAACTGTAATTAATAAATAACAGCAGAGCAGCATTCCGTGGCTCATAAAGCAGATGAGGCATGGATGTGGCAGTCGGAAGCACTGAAGCTGTCTGGGCCCTCAAGGAGGTATGTGGTGGGGGAGGGAGTGGTGCAGAATGGGAAAGGAGAGTGGGGGCCAGGGCAAGAGTGGAAGTGTGTGTCGCGGGGCCAGAGAGCTCAGAAGCAGGCCGCTTTCCGGCACCTGTGCTTTGGTGTCCAGAAGAGGTACACCTGTAAGGAAAAGCACTTGATGGAGAAGACTGCCGTAAGAGCAGGCATAAGCCTCTCAGACTTCCTTCCGCAGAGGGTCAGGGCATGGCTTTTTATACCAATCACATCAAAAGATTTTTTTTAAATTACTCAGACCTGCAACCGTAAGGCTCATGCTGTACATGTTGCCCCCTCTTTTATAATTGTCACAACCACCTTTCAAGGTGCTTTTCTGATTGTAGAGAGAGGTTGTGACTTGTCCAGTGTTAGCTAGTCACTAAGTGACGAACCAGAATTCTAAGTCACCTGTCTGATTCGAAAGTCTACCCTGAGATTGTTGATTCAGCAACCTAAATTTTCAATCCTAAGAAGGGTGATGACAATTGTCTTTATGTACTATTAAGAGAGAAGCTTGCCAATGAAGCTAACGTGACAAGAGTTTCTGCCTAGGGACTGAGAGGCAACATTTGTGCTTGGATCTTGGCCTAAATAAGAAAGCGACGAGCCAAAGTCCTTGAGCTTTCCAGTTTGGATTCTCGTCTGATAATCCACTGCATCCTTCAGCCAACTGTCTGCTCAAAGCTGGAATCAGCCCAGAAGGAAGCCTGAGTACATTCTAGAGAGGATGTAACATTAGGAGATTTCCATTCTTGTCCAAGTGCCTATATAAATCCTGGCAGCAGACTGAACCTCATTTTCCTTTTCTACCAAATGTTGCCAGCGACCTTTCCCTTTACCCACTCTTTGTACATGGGAAGCCCATCCAGAGCCTTAGAAGAAAGATGCCACGTATACCAACTTATTGTTTCCACAGCTTTAAGAGAGAAACTTGAAAGTTCCCATCATCAGAGCTGAAATAGACCTGAAATTGAACCAGTTTTATGGAGTACCACAAAGCGTCAGACACTGTGTCCTCCCTGTTTTATCGCTCGCTGGTCTGCCCACATGGCAGTTCAACGTAGTGCTTAAAGCATGGTGTTTAGAATGAGGCAGACTTTAGCTGGACACTGCCACCTCTTACATCAGACAAATCAGGTCACCTCTCTGAGCCTCAGCTTCCTGTGTAAATGGAAGTGGTTGAATCCATTTCACAAGGTTGTTGTAAGGATTAAATGAGATGGAGGTGCTGTTATTCTTAGGCTTGTGTGGTCATCATCTTTGGGCTTCCGAGGCAGCTCAGCGGATAAAGAATCTGCCTGCCAGTGCAGGAGATGCGTGTTCGATCCCTGGGTCAGGAAGAGCCCCTGGAGGAGGAAATGGCAACTCACTCCAGTATTCTTGCCTGGAGAATCCAGTGAACAGAGGAGCTAGTGGGCTGCAGTCCATGGGGTTGCACATTGTTGGGCACAGCTGAGCAACTAGGCATGCACGGTCATCATCTTTATCTTACAGAAGAAACTAAGGCTTTAAGAAGGTGATTTGCTCATGGTCACATGAATTAGGGGACCTAGAAAAATGTGTCTTCTGTCCACTAAGTCTAGTGAAAGAGCTGAATCTAATTGTTTCCTTAAAGAAGTTGCATAGAAAGAAGATTCTTTAAATACCTGTTTAATCTCCTTTGCTCTCCTTTTCTTTTCAAGGAGACCTTCCCTTATTTCAGTGCCTTAGTGAAGTCTCCTTAATTTAAGGCTGCACTGAGGAAGAGCTTCCCCTCAAGGTGGGCAGACCCTCAGATAGCTGGACTGCAGCAGAGGAGCGTGTCTCAGGGTCTCAGTTTTGGGGAGTCCTCTTTCACCTCCTCAGTTTCCCCTTGAAGACCCAGGAAAGAAAGCACCTCCTTCTCAAAGCGTCTGCAGACTGCCTGGCCGCCATTCCCTGGGCTCTGGTAGAGTCCTTCTCCTTACCACTGTCTGATACTGATTCCACTAGGTGGATTTCCCCACTCCCACACTGGACTGTGACCACTCACCCCCGCCCAAAGGGCAGGGACTGGATTTGAGTTCCCCCTACATCTCAGTGCCCGTGCCCAGATGTGGTTCATTCCTCAGGAGGGAAGGGAGCCTTTTGAGACCCCAGCATCACCAGGCTGCTTCCTGGGGCTCCAAGGTATAAGTGTGTGATGACATTTAAAAGGAACTTGGGTTTGGGGTTAGCATCTTTAGATTTGAGAATTTCATCATCTTTAGGTACTTGGGATTTTCCCTCCCCCCTGCCCCCATCAACATGCTCAGACGCTCAGTCGTGCCTGATTCTTTGCGACCTCACGGACTGTAGCCAGCCAGGCTCCTATGTTCATTGGATTTCCCAGGCAAGGATCCTAGAGTGGATTGCCATGCCCTCCTCCAGGGAATCTTGCTGACCCAGGGATCGAACGAACCCACATCTCAAGTCTCCTGCACTGGCAGGCAGGTTCTTTACCACTGGCGTCACCAACTCCCATCAATATTACTCAATAAAAAACAACTGCAGACGGTGAATGACTGCTTATACTGGTGTGTTTCCGTCTCATCTTCTTGGTGCGTATTCTTAGCGGGCCAATCCCCCCTCCCATGTGCGCTCTGTGCCAGCCCTGGAGACTCCCTCGGGGTTCTCCTTGGCTTCTGGAGGGTTTGCCTTCTTCAGTTACAAATGACTAATCTCTCCAATTTCTATCATGTGACTTAAGTACCAGGGCTTTAAGCCTCTTTTATTATACCACAACAGCAATCCTCAAAAGCAGGAGAAAAAAAAAATGTGATCCTGCAAATAAACTCTTATTTACAAATGGTAATGACTGTGGTGTTCGCGGTGGATATCTTAGGTTGAATTACTGCTGAAAGCTGGTTACGTGTCTGCCTCTGGTGGGGGGAAATGTGTTCCCTGTAAGGAATTTTCTGTATGGGTGAGAATTTTTTCAAGTAGATATTGGATAATAGCTCCCTGCTTGCTGCACACTAACAGAATTTAAATGAAACAGACACGGTATCCCCGAGGCCAGAATACCTGTGTCTCCGCCTCTTGCTGTCTGGTTGCCTTGAGCTGGTTGGCAGTGTGTTGTAGGGGAAAGGCAGGATGTTTGGGGCCCCAGCATGTCCTTAGGCAAGCCCTCCTCTGAGCTCCATTTCCCTATCTGTAAAACCCAGTGGGAATCCCTTCCCTGTGGAGCTGTTTTAAGGATTAAATGAAATTGTGTGTATTAAATACATGTGGTAAAGCGCAGTGCCCAGCACGAGTCCTGGCCACTTGCTGTGCTTGTGTGTCCAGACACCCCGGCTAGTCTTCGCTTGGGCACGGTGGCCTTTTACCTCCCTGTCATTCCTCTTCTCCCTCTAGATTCTTAGACTTCCTGTGGGCCCCTTTGGGCAACAGCCAGCACCGAGGGTGAGTGATCTCTAGGGCACAACACAGTGCTGATCTGAACTGGAAATAAGCATGTGCCCTGTCCACACCGACTTCTTCAGCAGTGAGTGTCTGCCTTGTGCTCTTTGGGCTGAGAAATTCCACATAAATTGCATTTTCACTTCCCCCCTCTTTGTTGAAAGTCCCCCCCCTTTTCATTTTATCATTAGGTAGTAATTAGTATTCAAGGGAAATTGGTCTTAATATATTAAAATTGGTTAAGTGCATTTAGACCTGTACCACAGCCAATGTCTTATTGGAAAATGTAATTGGGGACTCTGTGTATGTAATTAATTGAATTACAATTAAGAACTTTCATTAAGCGATACACTGGTACATTAGAGCAGTGTGGAAACATGTTTGGCGAGCCACACAGCCCGTACGGGCTCTAAGTGAGGGCACAGAGATTTGCGTCCCTCTGGTGGGCTCCTGGCCCTGGAAGCTGCCCTGCAGCCCCTGCCTGATGGTCAAGTGGCACAGCAGGTGACATTTCTGCAGTGACTCCCCTGATGGGAGGTGGGGTTCTTCCAGCGTGCATGCCCTCATTCTGACTCTGGAGTCAGAGAGATGCCTCTGTGTTGATCAGTTGTTACAGTTCTTAAGATATTTTGTCATGTATATTGTCCAAAATGCCCAGGCTCTTTAGAAGACTCCATTACTTTTCCTGTGTTTTGAACAGGGACAGACAAAATAGAAGAGGAAGTGAGGGGAATCCGGTCATCAGCCTAACTTCCAGGCAGACCTGTAATGAGCGAGTGGTTCAGACCTGTGCATGGTCATGATTGATCCTGTATAGGCCTCACTCTGGACATATATTTCCTCATTCATCCTCCAAACGTGGAAGGCCCCTCTTCTGGGCCAGTCACTGTCCTGGGACAGTAGAGAGAATACACAGCCCCCACATCATGGAGTTCACAGCTGCTCTGAGTGCTGTGAAGGGGGTGAGAGTATATAGGAGGGCTCTGGAGCTGGTGAGAGTAGACCTTGAGGAAGAATGAAAAGGAGCCATTCAGATCATGAGTATGAAAAACGTTCCAGAAGCCAAGGGACTACTTGTCCAAAAGTCTTGAGAAAGAGCTTGGTGTGCTTGAGATAGTGTATTTGAATGGAGTGGAGTGAAATGAGCAGGGGAGAGTGTGCTGAAAGATGAGACTGGGGGCCAGACAGGAGCTTGGACGCAGAGCTTAAACCTCCCCCACCTCCACAATCCACTCTTTTTAGGAATTCTACAAACCTGAAATCGTTTCCTTCTGATCACCTCATAAAACAAGATTATCCTGATTTATCGAGGGTCTGAAATCTCCCTGTGGAAAGACTCTGACTCCAAGAGCTTAATCAATTAGGCAGTGACAGCGCGGATCCCTACCTGGTTGCAGCGCGGCAAATTCAGTGAAGGCCATATCCTTCTGTATGATCCTGGAGGCTTTGAAGAGATTACTGCACGGGGCATGGGAGTGCGCATGTGTGTGTTTCAGTATATCACCTATTGATTATTTTTTAGAGACCAGCAAAAATGACTAGTAGCCAAAGGGAAGTGTTTAATAGAAGAGAAGTTGGGCGCTTATGAGTCTTTGGGGACTTAAAAGGACTTTGGGAAAAAAATGTGATGGATATAGAGTGCTAAAGGAGAGGTTTTCTCCATGACTCACTCGCGTACTGGCTTTGAGTCTCAGCAGAGAAGAGAGAGTTAGGTTTTATCCCTGATTGTTCTGGCAAGGCCAGGCATGGTTGTCTTCTCCTTAGATACTGTTATGGCCCATGAACTTGTACATTCCCAGTCCATCTAAGGAACATTTTTTACCCAAGGGGTTGTGTGGTGGTTTCGGGCACATTTTTGCAGTTAGGCATGGGTTCCTGTCCTAACTCCAGCCTATGTTAGTTGTATGACTCTACTAGCAGGATGACTTTCTGAGCCTTGTTTTTCTCACCTGGGCAAGGAGGAGACTATTAGCCAGCTTAAAGGAGCATTGAGAAAATGAAGTGAGATAATGTAAGTACCGAGCGTAGTGTCTGCCATATAATAAGCGCTCAGTAAATGTTCGTTGCCACTGAAGTTGTTGCTGAGGCAGGGTCCCTGTCTCATAAGGCATCTGCATGGAAAAGTAGGATTGGTGTGTCAGGTTCTAGTAACAGAGGTAAAACACAAGGGATGGTGTACAACTCAGATACCGTTATGGTTAATGTGTGACATCAACCTCATTCAGGCCACCAACAGCGTTTTTTGAGCATCTACTCTGCGCTCTATAGGATGGAATGTTCTTGCCCTCAAGGAGCCCATAGTCCAGAAAGGGAGTCCAGATGCTTATCATGTAAGACACTTATAATGAAAGCCTTCAGCAAAGGGTGACAGGATTTCAGGGAAAAGAGCAGGAAAAGACTCCATGTGGATTAGACTTCTAAGTGTATAAATTTTAGAGTGGAAAGGACATTCTGGCCAGATGGTGTAACTGGAACAAAATCCAGTTTGGCTGAAGCCGGCATCGTTCTATCTGGGGAGTAGCAGTAAGGCTGCAAGATAGAATGGGGCAGAAGGCAGTTTGCTTACTCTTCCATCATTTGCACAACAGTCTTTCACTGCATGTCAGGTCCTGAGATGATAGCGCCTCTCCCTGAAGACTTGTCCCCCCGACCCACACCATTTTATTTTGCACGACTCACCTTCATAGCCTCTTTGCACCAGCCAAGTGCGAACCCTGCTGCCATCCTCCCGTGTCCCCAAAGCACTAGCACGGCTTCTGGCACATGGTTGGTGCTGGGTGACTGGGAGGAGGGGCCACCAGGGCCATCCTGCTTCAGAGAGTGTACATATGAACTACTCTGCCGCTTGGTCACTCGATCGTGTCCAGCTGTGTGCTACCCCATAGACTGTAGCCCACCAGACACTTCTGTCCATGGAATTCTCCAGGCAGGAATCCTGGAGTGGGTTGCCATTCCCTTCTCCAGGGGATCTTCCCAACCCAGGGATCGAACCCAGGTCTCCCACATTGCAGGCAGATTCCTTACCATCTGAGCCACCAGGGAAGCCCACAGATAAGGACATGGCAAAGGCCACTTGAACTTCAGTTGAGCCCTAAAGTTGACGTGGATCTTTTTGGAGGTGAAAGATAGAAGTTGCTTTAACTTCTAACTAGATGAGGCCTTTTAGACTTAGGCCTTTTAGACTTGACCTGAGACTCACTGAATCATAAAATGAAGTTTGATGTTCCATGTAGTTTGTGTCCAGGAACATAAGACATCTGCTGGAGGCGTACATCAAGTTCATCTGAGCTTTAATTTAATCATTAGTGCTCATTTGTCTGAAAGAAAGTTATGTGTGTACTGCCTCTGAGTGTCTCCCTCAGCTCCAGTGAAATCATGTAGTATATGAAAACGCTTCTTAAACAATATTAGTTGTAATTAGCCTTGATCTGACACCTGGCAGGAAGCCTGTTACTCTAACAGTGTGTGTACAGGCTTTCTGTTTGCGGTTGTTGTCAGGGATGTAAGACAGGTACGGAGCTGTACTCGCGCTTTTGTTGCCCATCATGGTTGTCCAGATGGTGTCCAGGGACAATGAAGACATGGTGTGAGAACGAATACAGGCAGCAATTCCCAAACTTTTTGGTCTCAGGACCTCTTTATACGCTTCAAAATTATTGAGACCCCCAAAGAGCTCTTGTTTATTGGGTTATATCTCTTTATGAGGAATTAAAAACTGAAAGATTTTAAATGACTTATGAATTCATTAAAAACAATGGTAAATCGATCATGTGTTAACATAAGTAACATGTTTATTAAAATTTTTTTAATATTTTCTTATAAAAATGTAATGATAAGAGCAGCACTATTTTATTTTGGCTTGGTTTTTTTTTTTTTTTTCCTTTCTTTGAAAAACATTTATTTTTGTACCATCAGGAAGATAAGTTATTGACTAATCTTCTGAACCAAAGGGCAACTGTTTTCTGTTTTTGCAAATTGCTGTAATGTTTGGCTTGGAAGACACCAGGATTTTCATACCTACTTCTGCATTCAGTCTGCTACAACACATTATTTTGGTTGAAATAGTCATGGAAAATTTGGCTAACATAGATCCATTGTTGGAAAAGAGGGGAGTATTTCAATAGCCTTTTCAATAAGGGTGCATATGAATTTTTGTTACTCTACCAAAACTCAAGTGGTAGTTACTTAAAGGTTGGTTGCAATGTGGAATCAGAACATTATCAGTGAACTTATTACTCTGTGCACTTGCAAGATAATAGATGTAAAAGGGCAAATCATGTCTTACTGTCATTATTATGGAAATAGTATTGAGGTTATAGACCCACCTCCGCCCCCGCCCCCCGCGACTTCCTTCACCACGCCTGGGGCCCTGAGCTGACTTAGAGGTGACAGTTACCCACACCTTAGTCCCTGTCCTTGCTGCTGCTCGTAGGAGCGTGGTGACTTGGGAAGAAGGGGCAGGGGTCTTGATGGATGCGTCCCAGCTCTGTCTCTTCCCAACAGTGGAACCTTGGGCAAGCTTCTGGCCCGCTCCGGACCCTCAGTGCCAGAGCTCGGTTTGGCTCTGTGCCTCTGAACACAGCGTTCTGGGCTCTTTGCGGTGATGCCGAGCCCCGAGGCCACACCCCAGCCCTCGTGCTCCCGCCCCCTCGCTCTTCCTTCACCTCCCTCTCTCCCCTTCCTTTTGCCCCTTCTTCCCAGGCCTGGTTTTGCCTTTGAGACAAGTGCTGCTCCTTGTTTTCTCTTTCCTTGTTCCTTACCTCAGCTCCCTCCTCTCTCGGATTTCCTGCTTGTCCCTCGGTGCTTTCTGTATCCTGGAAGTGCTCTCTGTCATCCTTCCAGAGCCTGTTGTCAGTCCATTTGAGCTCTGGTGCTCAAGTCACTTTTAGGCCCCACCCCAAAATTTGATCTATCACAATACATCTTTGAGTTATTGCAGCCTGAGCGTTTTGACACAATACATTATGGTAATCCATGGCACATAGAGACGTGAACACTCCCGACTTTGACAAAATGCATTGTGAAGTCTTTGAAGGCACCATTACAATTTATCTTGTCATTCACGAGGAGACCCAGTTCAGCATTAATGTAGATGAACACAGTGTGGCTTTTGTTTCATTTAATTGCTTGTGACCTTTTTAATTGCTAATTTAACAAAATACCAAAGGGTTATATTTCAATTAAATTAACAGTTTGGGGAGTGGTTTTTTAATGTTTATTTTTAACATATTCAGGTTCTATTTTTTCTACTTCTAGTAGATAAAAATGTCTTCTCTTAACAGAAGTGGTTTTGAAATGCGAAGTTGATCGTACAGTAGTACCTTTTAATATGCACATGGTGCAGTGCCAGACATCTTTCATGTGTGGTTGGACTCACGCCTTTCCAGAAGGATCCAGACAGTAAAGGTGTACATGCAAAGTCAGAATTTGTCTGGTTTAACAAAAAAAAAGCCAAAACTTGCTTTTGCTGTCACAGTCTGCTTCAGATGTGTGCCTTCAGATGATGTGTCTGTCACGTGCACCGCTGGGGACTTCTCTCTGCCTTGGCGTGTTTTCTTGGTACTCTGTAGTGAGTTTGGAAGCTCCTGAAGATCAGGAACCCTGCCTTCTCCTCAAAAGTGTCCCTTCCCAGTCCAGCACGCTGCAGGCGCGGGGACAGTAGTTACAAGTTGCATGGCTGGCTGATCTGTACACACACACATGCCCCCTCCAAGCACAGGCACTCCTGAGCCTACTTTGAGAAGTGGCACCAGAGTTCCAAGACCAGAGGCTGTTCTCATTCAGCAGATAAACCTGCTTTAGGGTAAGTGGCACATGTCAGAGGGGAATGCAGGACTGTTCCTTCCTTCTCCACTTCTCCAGTGTAGTTACCCTTCTGATCATAAAAGAAAACATGCCCCTTGTCAGCCAGGGCCAGGCTCAGAACTCACCCAGGTATCAAGAGGACTTAAACCCCCAAATGGGATATGAATTTACACTGTCAGAGAGTAGAAGGTCAATGCGAGAAGCATTAGTGCATTGAGCCAGCTCCAGCTATCTGCATTGAACAAAATTAATACGAGGAAATTGACAAGCCCTGCTGGTTATTCCATAGCTTTAAGACCTCTACTAAAATCCTATCATCTCATCTGCCCATTATTAACATTTCAGCAAAATATAAAGTTTTCATTAATCTCCCACAGCAAATTTAGGAGTGAAAACTGGCACTTGTTTGAGCTTTTAGGACTACATTAGCTGGTGTATTAAACAAAATGTGTCATTCTTCAGTAGCTTCTGCAAGAAGCTAAATCAATTTCTAGCCATATTTATGCACCACTTTATCTAAAAGCATCTGAATTATCATTTACAGCTAAGATGCTTTATTAGCAGCTGGCATTGAAATTGCTCAGTAAAAAATTATATGTCACGTTATAGTAATTTTTAAATTGGTTTTAATCCAACATCATAAAATGTAAAACTCTTAAGTATGGTTTTTTAAAAAAATAATTGGCATTTTAGCATAAATGGACTGTTACCTCTTTCCAAATCAAATACCTGCAATATTTAGAAAATACTAATTAGTAAAGAAAACAGAAGTTCTTGAGCTAGATTGTATCTAATAATGGCATTTTTCTCAGAAAAGATGGCTTTCAGTGATTTAAAACATGAAAGGATTTTAGTATTTCTCCAAAATTCTCAATTTAGGAGGTTCTAAAATAGAAATAAACACATCTTGGCAGTTCTGTTTTAGTAAAAGGTATATTTAGAGAAAGTGAATAACTATTCAATACCTTAATTTCTCCTCTTGGCTCAGAATGTGGATATTACTAGGGAAATCATATGATCGCAGCATCTCTATCTGAAATCACAAGTGTTCCAGAGAAAGGGGGCAGGGCAAAAGCTGAATGCCACTGCGCCCGCCCTAGCAATGTGACGTTGGCTAAGTCACGAAACCTCTCCGATCCTGAGGATGTAGTGCTTGCTATTCATCCAGTAGATTGCTGTTGAGCTCTTGCTTTATTCTGTACGTGGTAGCTCTAGGAGGGTCGGGGCGATGGTGTTTAATAAAGCAATCACTCTGTCTCTGCTCTTGGGGTTACAGTCTAATGGCAGAGATGGCGAATACTATCTGTGATAAATAACCTGAAGGGAAATGCAGGGTGCAGCGACAGGAGGAGCTGAGCTAGACTCAGGGTTCCTTGGAGTGTCACTTGAGCTAAGCTCATCAAAGGGATGGGGAGGAGGCCTGGAGGAACAGGCCAGGAGGGAGCCGAAAGGGGAGAAGTGACTGGGCAGAGAAGGCAAAATGTGGACCAAGTCCCAGGCATCCAGTGACTGGTGAGGCTTAAAGGTGAGGCTGCAGCCTTTCTGAGGGGAGCACGTCATTGTAGGTGCTAGGATGGTCTAGGCTGGGAAGAGTTGTTGTGTTTGGAAATAGAACATCCAGTTCCTAATAAATCAGTTCAATGTGAAGGCATCAGAAGCCAGCTTTGACTTAAAAGCCTGCCCTGTAAACAATAACTGTGGAAAGGAAAGTGTGTAATTGGCAGGCATAATAGAATTTTCCAGTTTTATGCCCAAACCTAGAGTTTTACATCCCTCCAACCCTGTACCAAGGAGTTCTCTCACAGTTTCCCTGTGGACCCAGCTCTGGGTTCTCATCCCAAGGCCTCGGGCGCCCTTTGGTTGGCCTTTTCTAGACAGGTGTGTCCTCCCCCCAGCAGCTGCGCATTCAGAGGACCACATTCCAGACTTGGGAGTGGGGGGGTGACAAGAGTTCCAAAGCCTTGGCTTCTTCATCTGTATGATATGAAAATTCTAGGAACTACCTGCCAGGCTGTCTTGAAACTTGAATGCATTCTTTCAATACATTTTGATATTCTATGGATGGCGGATTCTAGGGTTCAGAGAAATAGTCACATGTCCAGCATTATTCTTGGCGACAGAGCCAGAAGTTGAGCCCAGGTCTTCCTGGCTCCAGAGTCCAGTATATACTAGCTGCTGTGGAATTCAGCGAGAGCTGGAGTCTGACTAGCCTGGGCAGAGTTTTGACAGAAGGGATGTTCTAGGCCAAGGGTACCACATGAGCAAAGGCCCAGAAGTCGAGAAACCTGAACCTGTACACAGTCTGAGGAGTTTGAGAACTGCTTAGAGAAGGTGTGTGTGAAAAGTGACAAGTGGGAAGTTTTTGTTTCTGTAAGACTGGACAGCCTTGATTGCTTGACTGAAAAGAGTGTGCTTCATTCAGGAGGCCTTGGGAAGCCAGGGAGGATTTCTGAGCTCCAGTGTTCTTATTTGTCCCCAGTATCTGAGTATTTGGTGTGCACAAAGCTCTGACTAGACGTTTGATGAGTGAATAACTGATCAAAGCTTTAGAAAGACAAACTGGGAAGTCCTGTAGGAGCTGGATTGCTGAGGAGCCTGATGGCCAGGAGGCCACTGAGGAGACTGCCACGGCCATCTGGGTGTAAGCAGGCTCGTAGCTGAACCAGTGGAAGCTGTGGGCCGCGGGACACGGAGCTGATAAACAGACGGTTTGAGAATCTTGGAAAGGACAAAGATTCTTCAAGGAGCATGGATTACTCTTATGATCAGGAAAATTATTTAAAAAAGATTCAAGAATCTGAGTAACCATGTTTTTGTGACTTTGACTTACTCTTGTGGAGACAGAGCTTCTGGTGAGCAGGGGTTTTTCTGCCCTCTGTATGGCTGCTGCCCTGCCAAGGGGCTGCCATAGAACTAGGCAGTGTTTGTGGAATTAATTGTTGAGTGATTAATATGTTACCGTTCTCTGTTTACTGGAATGGCATTATTAAGTCATCGCTCAGCCTTTTCTTTTCCAAATTAAATAGCCCATATTATTTTAATTTATCCCAAAGCATTTTAAAGCAGACACCATTTGCCAAGCCTCATGTATCTTTATGTGTTAAACTGCTTTTTCCTCCCCAGGTTCAAGGGCAGACGGGGTTTTCGAGGAGGATTCGCAGATTGACATAGCTACAGTACAGGATATGTTGAGCAGCCACCACTACAAGTCATTCAAAGTCAGCATGATCCACAGACTCCGCTTCACGACCGATGTCCAGTTAGGTAAGCGTGTGGACAGGTGACAGACTTTCTGTAAGTGGTCAGAGTCGAAATGGGGAAGAGAAACCGCCTGCCGCTTTGTATGGCCTGAGTGACGAGCAGTGGTTTGTTTTCAGAGCACATGTTGAAACAATGAAATGTAAAGGCGCTCCTTTTTGCCACCTGAGTGCTCTGTCTTATCTTCTTTTTTATGAAGCAGAAGATTAGAAATAGAACTAACTTGAGACTCTTTTCAAACTGATTGACTTCTGTGGAGATCCATAATTTCCATTCTGTAATTTTCTCACATCCTCTCCTTAGAACTGCTTTGTAACATCACCACTTGCCTGTTCTCATTCCATGAATTCATTGCTATTCATTCATGCCTTTATTCAGGAGGCTTTTTTTAATGATCTCAGAAGCTATATTTGGATCCTCACCAGATAATCTGGAACTAAAATTCAGTTAATATGTGGGGTTAATTTGTTTCCACGAAGCCCTGAATGTCTGTTACGACTTAAACCTAACGAGTAGAAAGAGTGCCATGGTGGTCAGCATGATGTGAACACCACACCATCCTCCTCCTCATGGCCGTTACCCAGAGGTGTCCTCACGTGTGAGTGCTGCACACGCGTTACTAACCTACCTAAAATGTAGGTGCTTTGCTGTCTCCATCTGGCAGAGAGGGTATGAAATAGATGAGGTGCAGAGAGGTGACGTCTCATGCCCACACTCACACAGCAGGTGGTTTCAGGGAAGAATCCTGGTCTGGCTAATATGAGTGCCCCTGTTTCCTAACAGAGGACGACGGGAGGAGGGCAGTGGGTACAGGTACCTGGCTTTCTCAATCAGGGAGCTGGCCTCTTCCCTGGCTCTGCTGGGACCTCAGCCACAGCACCCCTTCCTGGGCATCCTGTACTTCATGTGTAAAGGGAGAAAGCTTGAATTCTAACTCTAAGACTTATGAATGTTCTATTTCTCACAAAGGTTTCATATGTGTCTCATAATAAAACCTTTTCTTACATGGGCATTAGTCCGGCTAATTTGAAATAAGTCTCAAAAATCTCTCAAATATCTCTTACCAGCTTGACTGACAGGAGCTTGAAGTAAGCTGTCAGTAGCTTAGTAATTAAGAGATGAGCATTGGCATCACATCTGGTTTAAATTGTGAGTCTGTCAACAACCAGCCATATTAGGCAATGTCTTAATCTTTCTGAGCCTCGATTCTGTTCTGTTTAAATGGGAATGTGAGTGTGCCAGCTGCTTAGGATTACTGTGGGGACCAAGTCAGATACTCCATCGAGCTTAGCCAAGGCCTGGCAGTTGGTAGACCCTCTTAAGTAAGATCTATTAGTGGAGATGCAACATAGTGGAAGCTTGGAGGACAGACTCAAGAGTTAGAAGTCTTGGTTCAAACCCTGACTCATTCGTTAGCTGTATCAACACAGGCAAGTGATGCAAAGCCACAGTCTCCTCCTTTGTAAGATGAAGGTAATAGTCTCTGTCTCACAGATGGGGTGATTATGGGGACCAGATGTCTTATCACATGTGGAATGCTTAGAAAGGCCCTGGCACATAGCAAGTGCTCAGTAAACATCAGCTTCTAAGATGATGGTGATTATGGCAGACCAAATAGAGAAATTAGCACCAGTATCTTAGAATCAGAACACACAGAACCCATCTTTTTTCCTGCTCTGTAGACCTCTTTATCCCTCCTCACAGAAAACCTCCAAAATGGTACAAAAGGCTTATTTAATGTTGATTGTTAAAACATAAAGTTCTTCAGAGTTTTTCTTCCTAAAGGTGCTTTTTCTGATATCTCTCATAGAAGTAAAAATAATGAGGCTGCTCAAAAACAAGCCAGAACGGGGGTGAAAGTACATGCTGTACGGTTCCATCTATATAATAATATTCAAAAATACACAAAGATAATCTGTAGACGTAATGACAGTGGTTATCCAGGGCTGAAGAGACTGCAGTGACTGGAGAGGGAGCATCTAGGGTGCTGGGAAAGTTCTGCTTCTTGGTCCGGGTGCCGATTACATGATTTCTGTAGACTTGGTGGAAAAGTCAGGTTTTATATAGTCTTAGGATTTATGCACTTTCTGTTTGTATATCCTCAGTTAAAAGTTTGCGAAGATAAAAGTGCTACTCATACATCGTTCGTGCTTGCCTGCAGTTCTTTCTCAGTAACAGAAGGTCTGCTTTTTCTGAGTGGTTCTAACTTTAAGAAGCCCAGTAACTAGCCTGACTGTAGTCGAGATAGAGGTCCAGGGTACAAGGCGGGGATTCTCCCAGGTGAGCATAATCAGCAAACCCATGCCTGCTGTTTCCCCAGGTGGAAAGCAGTGCCTTGGAAAGATAACCGATAGTGTGGACTTCTTTCCCAAAATTTTTTCTGAAGGGTAAAAGCCAAACTTGAATTCATCAGATTCTGATCTGTATATTCATTCAAAGGGAAAAGTTCACAAAAGGATCTGTGCCCAGACACCCAACTCTGCAGGGAACAGTGGGTTTGAATCCCAGCTTTACTGCTTACCTGCAGCCTAAGCTTAGACAAGTTCCTTCCTCTTTCAGTCTTCATGTTTGTCATTTATGAAGTGGGAATTATAATGTTTACCTTTCAGGACTGTGTATGAGCGTGGCCTGCAGGAGTTTATCGTAGTGTTATCCTGTCTTTAATGTTTATTTTATTTGTTGCTCTCTCTCCTGGTCCGCCATCTTTAAAGTATTTAATCAGATCACTCAGAGTAGGTAGTGGCTCTACTGGCAAGGGGCCTCCCTGTGGCTCAGCTGGTAAAGAATCTGCCTGCACTGCGGGAGACCTGGGTTTGATCCCTGGGTTGGGAAGATGCCCTGGAGAAGAGAAAGGCTACCCACTCTAGTAATCTGGCCTGGAGAATTCCATGGACTGTACCGTCCATGGGGTCACAAAGAGTTGGACATGACGGATTGACTTTCATTTTCACTTTCTGTTGGCAAAGTCATGGTGTGGACTTGTCAAGTAGGTGTGGTTGATGCTGGTAACCCAAGTATCTCTCTAGAGCATTGGTTCTCAGAAGCAAGATGACTGGGAAGCTGGTTGCGGTCAGCTCTGGATGTTTCCAGTGACACCCATAGCGCCCTCTGGTGGAGAGTCACAACTGAGGCACTGCTAAAATAGGTATCAGCATTTGTTTCCATTATGAATCTAAATTTAGTCTTTAGCATTATAAACAAAAGCTTCATTAATTAATCTTAAGTACAGTGATTTTGTGACAGTCGGATAACCATGCCAATGAGTACTATATCATGCAGTGAATAAGTCCACTTCCTATTCCCATGCACATGAATTCAGATACACACTTCCTCCTTGGAAAGCAAATGGTAACACCCTCTCATTCTCACATCAACAACAAAAGCCTGCACACAGCAGTCCGGAAATTCTTCCTTTCTGAAACAGAATCAACTGCGAAGTTCAGGGCAGCACACACTCTTTATGAGCAGTCAAGTGAGCAGCTGGATTCTGAGATCAGTAAATAATTTATTTTATTTCAACTGACTAGCCAGGTGCTTCAGATCTTTCCTGACACTGATGGATGGTCTCCTCCGCTCGTCCATCCTGTGTCAGTCAGAGCAGAGATTTCACTTGCCCCCTGTGGCAAGTTCTAAGCGGTAAGTGTCTGTGTGCGGCAGTCACCCCCAGTGCTGCCGATCCCAGAGAAGACCAGCCGTGCACTCTGAGGGAGTGGTACCTGAGAACATGTTGCCGCGGCTCGGCATCCCCGGGCTCCACGGGGCCGTCACAGCGGCCTGCCTCCCGATCGAGGAGCAGGGACCGATGCTCCAGTTTTACCATCTGCCACTTGTTTCTGCAGAAGTCAGGGGATAAGAGACTCAGATTTTGATCTGCAAGACCCCAGATTCAATCGACTTGCCACCAGACTTTTATGTGAATGAAAAACTTTATTGGAGGCCATTCATGAAATGTGGGGCAACAGTCTAATCTTTTTAAATAATATTAACAAGAAAAATTATAATTTTTAAAGTGAAGTGAAAGTCACTCAGTCACACCTGACTCTTTGCGACCCCATGGACTATACAGCCCATGGAATTCTCCAGGCCAGAATACTGGAGTGGGTAGCCTTTCCCTTCTCCAGGGGAATCTTCCCAACCCAGGGATCTAACCCAGGTCTCCTACATTGCAGGGAGATTCTTTACCAGCTGAGCCACAAGGGAAGCTCTATAATTTTTAAAAGCAGATATCATTTATCAAATGCTTGCTATATGCCAGGCACTCTGTTGGTCATTCTTGCATGCATTGTCTCCTGTGATCACAGGACTTTATTAGATAGTACTGATATTATCTCTATTTTTTTATGTGAGAAAAGTGGGGTGTAGGGGAAATCTAGTAAGTAGTGAAGCTGAGATCAGAACCCAAGACTGTCTGAGGCTGAGGCCTCTGGCTAACCGCAGGATCATTCCTTGAAAGCAGATCCTCCTTGCACCAATACTCTATTCCTATAACAACGTATGGTATACAGTGAACTTTCACCCCTTTACCCTATTTAACTGACACAACACATTGACAATGCTATTCCCATTTCATGACAGAAAACTGACATTTGGAGGAGTTAGTGAAATCCTGTGATGTATATAAAGCACTTAGTGCTTACTGGCACTTAGCTGTTACTTAACAAGTACTGTCTTGCCCTCCCCCTCAGTCATCACATACACAGTAGGATATCCATCCCAGGAGCAGAACTGGGACTGAAACTCAATCCCATACACTCAGTCCAGTCCATCACAGAACAGACACCTCGGTCATTAATAGTGTCCCTTCACCAAGGAAGTGATTACTTCTGGTTGGCCCATTCCAAACATTCTGTGCATCCTTCACTATTCTCCCTCCCCTGGCATCTGGAGGTCAGTGTCAGGGTAGCGTGTGTGCTGCTAGTCCCTCCTCCATTCGCACTGTTGACCAATCACGGCACCTCTTCCCTCTGGGCAGACCTGACCCCAGAATCCTTTCCAACACTGCCCAGAAGCAGTGCCCACCAATCAGTTGGTATTGGTTCTTAGGCTGAAATCTGTTTGCCATCCTTGCTCTACCAGCCCAGAAAACTCACCAGACAAACCCATCATGCCTGACTGTTCCTATATTTCCCCAAAACATTTTGGATTTTTTTCATCTTGTCTGCTTCCCTTCCATGGTAGGCCTAAAAGTACAGGTGCCCTTTAAGTGTAGACCTTGCTTGAACTTACACCAAGTTGAGATTTTTTTCCCATTAACTTGACCTCCTGTGTGCTTGACCACAGGATCAGGCACTAAGACATGCTGCTGCTGCTAAATCGGTTCAGTCGTGTCCGACTCGGTGCGACGCCATAGACGGCAGCCCACCAGGCTCCCCTGTCCCTGGGATTCTCCAGGCAAGAACACTGGAGTGGGTTGCCATTTCCTTCTCCAATGCAGGAAAGTGAAAAGTGAAAGTGAAGTCGCTCAGTTGTGCCCAACTCGTAGCGACCCCATGGACTGCAGCCCACCAGGCTCCTCCATCCATGGCATTTTCCAGGCAAGAGTACTGGAGTGGGTTACTAAGACATGGTTGCTACCCAAACATCCCAAGGTTGGGTAGCAGGTTGAAGTAAGTTTAGGGAAATTGACTCTACAAGCGTCAAAAGGTAGACTTCCTTGATGGTCCAATGGTTAAGACTCGGAGCCTCCACTGCAGAGGGGCACAGGTTCTGTCCCTGGTTGGGGAACTAAGATCGCGTTTACCACATGGTGTGGTCAAAAAGTTAAGAAAAGGATCAGATGGCGAATGCCAGCCATGATCTAAGAAGCCCATGGTATACTATCAATAAGTTCTTGTTAGCTGGCTTACAGAAACTGAATTAATTATGACACACCAGCCAAGGGGCTGCCAATAAACCCATGTAAAAATCAAGACAGGGAAGGCCTTTCATTTACATGGTACCCTAAAGCAGCAGTTCCTACCATGACCGTGTATCAGAATCACCACCTCCTGGCCTCTTCCCAGATCTGTTGTCTCAGAATCTCCTCTTAATTGTGCGGTTTGGGAAATGCAGTCTCACAGTATTCAAAGGACTTTCTTGCCCCTTATCTGTTTGTCCAAGGCTTGTTTTTACTGATTGGGCAGGTCAGCCTGGTTTTCCCAGCACAGGGTCTCAGGCTGAGAAGTGTTATGCTGGCCATGCCACTTGTGCTAACTTGCGCCCTTCACCTTCTCAACTGTCAGTATTGACCATCTCCACATCACTAAAAGAATATGGTACTGAACATATAATATACCATGAATTCCATCCATGAGATTATTGTGTAAGATTATAAAATAACCTCTACCAAAAGTTTCCATGGTTACATCCATTCTCTCTTCATGAAATAGTCCATAGGCATAATCACAACACTTGTGATCACAGTAGTTTGTTAACAGAAGTATCAAGTGCAGTAGCACATACCTTAGAGAAGCAAAGAGGGCTTCGTCTTAAACCACCTCCAATCAGGTTTGTAATGGCTGCCTGGAGCATCACGCTAAGGTAGCATCTCAAGCTGCATCTGAGAGCAAGGTCAACTCAGTGATTGATTAAAAATGTCTGCCCTGGGCCTGAACATGACGAGAGGCAGCGTGTTTGCCATCTGTTGTCATTATTTAATCCATTGGTCAGTACCAACAAGCCAGCCCTCAAGAGAAGACCTTATCACAGTGTTACTTTTAATACATAGCATGCAAACTTAAGAAACACATTACAACACAGGACTGCCTGAGTGAAATCTGTATCTGTGGCCTGGTCTTATTACTCCTCAGGCTGACTCTGACACTAAAAGTAGTAACAGGGCATCCCTGTTACTTTCCGCTGGAGTACCTATGGAGTATAGTTCAAGTAATGACACAGTCCTGAAATGTGTGGTCTTAAAAACGGCCTGATCTTCCTTCCATGTTTCCATCTCAGATTGAATACTAAGGAGATAACCCTTCTCTGTGTAGAGACACTAAAATGTTCATGGGGAGACATCCGTTGTGCTTAGCTCCAAGATCCCTGGATCCACTGAGTCATTTGAGAATGCAAATTCTAACGTTCTAAAGTACTTGTAACAATAAGCTAGTAACAAATTCTAGTATTAAATGATGATTCTCTTCCTATTGCGGCAACATTTTCTGAACCAAAAGTTGGAACAGAATTTAACAAATCCTAGTGAACCTGTGAAGTAGCAAGACAGACACCATCAAGACTTCCTCCAAAAAATGTCTTTACCACATTAGTGCTTAATGCAGTGATCAAGTTAAGGGAAAATCTCCTGACGGAAAATGTCAGAAACTCGAGGGACTTTTTCTAACTGTATGCTTTCCTTTCCACTCCCAGATCTTCTCTTTTGAGAATCCCTACTGGGTAATCCAGGATTACTAATGACAATGTGCCAGGCTCCTCCGATGGCTAAGAAAGAATTAAGAACTGGAAAAAGTGGATAACCACTGGCATAGTGAAAATGAATGGGAATCAGATAGCTGAAAGTTGACCAAGGTTCCGTATTCTTTTTACCACTTCCTCATCCTTGGCACTTGAGCTCCACCAGTGTACTGAGTATGGGGAAGATCTGCTATTTCCTCATTCTGCAGGTGATTAATTACAAATTCTCTTAAGAAACAACATTACTGCTTCCTCACATTTAAGTTCACCTGAGGTATAGTTGCTAAGTCGCTTCAGTCGTGTCTGACTCTTTGCAGTCCTTTGGACTGTAGCCCACCAGGCTCCTCTATCCATGGGATTCTCTAGGCAAGAATACTGGAGTGGGTTGCCATGCCCTCCTCCAGGGGATCTTCCCCACCCAGGGAATGAGCATTGGCAGGCAGGTTCTTTACCACTAACACCCCCTGGAAACCATGTATTTACCAGGAGAATATTTAGTTTGGGAACCTAACTTCCCAGTATAAAATCTTTGCAACTGCCTTCTCTACAGCGAGAATTTCACCCTCATCCAAGGATGGGTGTTACTGAGATTAAATAGTCCAAGGTCTTGTTTAGTAAGCGCCTTGTGCTGAGCACCGTACTGAGTTCTGTACAGACATGGTCTCATTCATGGTCAGGCCACCTCTGAGTTTGCATTCCAAGGGTAATGGTCTAGTCAAGTATAGCAGACTTGTCCCCAAGTCTCTAACTGATCATACACTGAAATTGGCCGCATTTAGCTCTGGATCCTGAGTGGTTTTGGGATGTTTATCCACTTAACAGAACCGGTGATCCACTTGATCTCAAGAATGTAAGGTTCTACTGATCTCATTTTGGATCCCTGATAAATTGTCGGAGACTGTGCATTTTATACTGCAATACATTTGATCATTATAAAAGTGCATAGTGAGATATACTGGGTCTTTTTAAGCCCCAGCTTATTTGTTTGGGGATATGAATTATGTTGTAGCTTTGTCACTAATGGGTGACATCAGACAAGGCATATCCTAGCCCTGAGCCTCAGTTTCTTTGTATGGAGAATGAAAGTCCCGGACTGGGTGATCTCTCAGGTCTCATTAAGCCCAAACAGCCTGTGTATCTATCTGATCCTGTGTGTAAATTCAGAAAAGTTTCAAAGACTTCCCTGCCTGCTCTGTGGATGCTATCGATTGCTATATAGATTTAGCAAAATCCACTCTGGCAAGGAGTTGTTCAGTGGCTCTCCCAGGGGGCTTTTCCAGGCTTTCGCAGGCTATAGGTAACCGGAAGACAAGAGGATTGCAGAACTGTGTGAAAAGCGACTCTGGGATTTAACAGTGGTGGGGCTTTTGTAGTCTCAGACTCACGGTTGTAGGAAATTGATGAATGAACCACACCTCATGATGTCTGAGCAAATAAACAGTAACTCGGGAAATACGCTGAGGTGTGGAATGTTAAATGCCCTAATTTTTGCCAAACTGGTGTTTCAGCTTCTCGGAAGGCCATTTTAAGCGTGCCCTGAGTGGGGCTGTGCCTTCTAAGAGTCACGCACGCCCCTCTGGGACGGTAGGGAACAGCTTAGGGGTCAGAACATGTGGACTCAGTCCCATAGTCCCGGGCTTCAGCCCCGACGTCGCTGCTTACTAACATGAGTCACCCTGGGCAAGTATGTCATTTCTCCTTTCCACAGTCATTTTTAGTAGTAATTCTGATACCAGTTGAGCCCTTATAATGTCCCAGGCACTCTGCTCTTTTCTATATGCTTAGGCCATTCTACCTTCATGATTCCCTGGAAGTTGGTACTGTTTCCCCATTTTACAAGGGAGGAAGCTCAGGCTCACCAAGGGAGACTGCCACTTTGCCCAGGATAACATCAGCAGACCAAGATCTCCAGATTGATGACCTGGAGACCATGCAGGGCAGGGGTTCCCTAGCACCAGGGTTTCCACAACTTCAGGTGTGAAAATATTCTTCCTGATTTTGAATTGAACTCTTGGAGGTTGCCAGGAAGAAGTTTGCCCTCTTGGGGATAGGAGGCTATTGCCAGGATTCATGGGGTTGAGAGCATTGGTCTCCGAAATTGGACAGTCATTCTGGATCCTGGTGCTTCTCATACTGGGGTATAGAGTGGCTCCCCAAGAGAATCACCCCCCACCCTCACCCCAGACTAGAGCCTGCCAGGTCCCTTGTTCATACCCCTCCCGTGACTCTCCAAGCTCGCATTCAGTGTCCTGACCATCACCTCTTGATCTGTGTCACACCCCTTAGCCTAGTGCCTGACTCCGGATAACAGCAGTCACGAGAAGCAGTAGCAGGTGTCCCTGTGTATGTGAATTGCTCAGTCTTGCCCGAGCCCAAGCTCAGTCGCTCTTTGCAACCCCAAGGACTGTAGCCTACCAGGTTCCTCTGCCCATGGGATTCTCCAGGCAAGAATACTGGAGTGGGTAGCCATTCCCTTCTCCAGGGAGTCTTCCCGACCCAGGGATCAAACCAGTATCTTGTGCATTGCAAGCAGATTCTTTACCACCTGAGCCACTAGGGAAGACCACTAGCTATGGATTAAGCACTATTGCTGACACTTTTACAAGTCTTATTCATTCAATCCTTATAACAAGCCCATGAGGTGGATTCTATTATTGCCAGTTTTTAGCAAGTTTCCCAAAATCACAGCATTAGAAAATAGGGAAGCTGATCCCCAAAGTCAGAATCAGGAATGTCTGACTCCAGAGTTCCCTGTCCGTAACCTCTATGCCACTGCCTTGAAATACAAACTGGGCTGCTCCTGCCTTTCTGGTAGAAATAGGCTGAGCTTGTGATAAGTTGCTACACATGAAAGGACCCAGCACAAAGGTTGTCCAGGGTAGGTGCCCAGTCTGTGTTAGCAGAAGTAACACATAGGGCTAATTTCCTCTTAGGGAAATCTTTCAGTTAGCTAAAACAGACACAGGTCTCCTGGCGATAACTCTAAGGCCTTGGACAAATCGTCTCCCCAGAGAGTTGTATATACGTTAGAGTTGCATTTTTGTTTATTTTGAGCTGTCTTGTTAAGGAAGGATTTATACGCTGGCGTTGATGTAGGACAGCAATCAGGCAGTGTTTTCTGCTTTGACAGTTGGTGTGATAGTTTGCTCCCAGTGAAGTTTGACTCACTGTATCTGGAAGCTGTCAGAAGTGGGAACATGAAAAGGTCATGACGGATGGCTTTGGATAAGTGGGTTGGGGAAGAGAGCTGGTAAAGGAGACAAATGGCCTCCCTTGTTTCCGAGGGAAGGGGCCAGCCCTAGCCGCTTCGGGCCAGCCTGCGTCCTGTCTTCCTCCTCACTGGCTGAGCCTGCTGGAGTTGAGCCTCCCAGGCACCGTCGGTCAGAGTGGCACCTGCGTTTGCAGCCCTGTGGCTACCGGAGGACTGCTCGGGGGAGGTCGTCTCCAATTTAGGATCACTTCTCATCATTACCAGTTATAGAATTTAACATACTCCTCTCCTCTCATGTTTTAAAAATTAGGTGGCTCAGACAGTAAAGCGTCTGTCCGCAATGCAGGAGACCCGGGTTCGATCCCTGGGTTGGGAAGATCCCCTGGAGAAGGAAACAGGAGCCCACTCCAGTATTCTTGCCTGGAAAATCCCATGAACCGCGGAGCCTGGTATGCTACTGTCCATGGGGTCACAAAGAGTCGGACACGACTGAAGGACTTCACTTTCACTTTCTGAATTCTAAAGTAGAAACCAACCCCCACCAAAAAAGTCAACTTTTAAAATGATGTTTGTTTTTATTTGGGTGAAATTTCCACTGGCCAGAGTTGACTTAACCAATGAAGCAGATCCTTTTGACCTCTTTTCTATAAATATTTTCCCTGTCCTTTTCACCTAGCATCATAAGAATTTTTCCAAATCACAGCTTTTTTATACAGTTTTTCATGGTTGCATTGTATTCCGACATGGTTGTCTTAACTAGTCCTCTGTTGTTGGCCATGTAAGTTAGAGAAATGTAAACTTAATAGAAACCAGCTTTCGCTTCTTTTCTTGGGCATATATTTATCATTTCAATTGCCTGTTAATCATGCATAAACGACACTTCAAGGAGTGCCTCTGCCTTTCCTTCAGAAGAAAGTGAAATTGTTAGTTGCTAAGTTATGTCCGACTGACTCTGTGTGACCCCATGGACTGTGGCCCGCCAGGCTCCTCTGTCCATGACATTCTCCAAACAAGAATACTGGAGTGGGTTGGCATTTCCTGCTCCAGAGGATCTTCCTGACCCAGGAGTTGAACCTGGGTCTCCTGCAATGCAGGCAGATTCTTTACCAGCAGAGCCACCAAGGAAGCCCTTTCTTCAGAGACTTGACACAAAAACTTCAGCCAAGGAAATCAGAACCATGCTCCGCGGTTGAACAGAATACTGATAAAACTTCATGCTTCAGTTTGCCACATATGAACAAAATTAAAGGTGTGCATTTATTGGCTCCTGCTGCTAAGTCACTTCAGTCGTGTCCGACTCTGCGACCCCACAGACGGCAGCCCACCAGGCTCCCCAGTCCCTGGGATTCTCCAGGCAAGAACACTGGAGTGGGTTGCCATTGCCTTCTCCGATTTATTGGCGCATTTGAATATTATTTGTTCCTTGGTGAACATGGAGAGAGAAGACTAAAGACTGGGTGAGGAGCAATGGGGTAAGTCCCACACTCAGGACCCGGATGGCTCTGGGTATGAACACGACTTTCCCACTTAAACCCTCCCCAGCCTTAGACCAGCGCCTTCCCCTCTCCTAGCACGGGTTACAGCACCTCGCACAGTTCTGGGGGAATAATGCTGGGGCTGAGAGGACACGCTCTGGAACCAGGTTACCTGGCTTTCTTCCCATTCTGGCTCTGCCCCTTAGCAGCTGTGTGAACTTGGGCAAGTTACATCTCCTCCCCATGGTTTCAAGTTCCTCATCTATAAAGTAGAGGGAAACACAGGAACCGACCTCATCCGGTGGTTATGAGATTGGCATCAGTGCACACGAGGGGTTCCTACCCTTTCTGGCACAGAGTTGGTGCCAGTTAATGCCTCACCACCCTTTACCCCCGACCTGGCCTGTAGCACCAGCCTCCAAACTGCTCTCCCCTCCACCAGGCTGCCTTGTCCTTTCAGCTCCAGGCCGGGGTCCGAGAGCTCTGTTTGCTTCAGGCTGAATTCTGCAGTGGAGGCTGGGTGTGCTCAGTAAAGTGGGCTCCGATGGTGCTGCCACTTGTCCGGCAGGAGCGAGCAGGGTCCTGTGAGGCCGTGTGCCCCGCTTTAAGAAGCCAGACTCACACACATCTCAAGGAGGGGGAGATTATTTAATGTAGAAAAGGATTTTTCCCATCAGGAGAGATTCCCCTACAGGCTTCTTTAAATAGTGACTCCTCTAGGCAGGCAAGTGTTTCACAGATCATTAACTGCTTGACTGAAAGCCTGCAGGGCAGAGAAAGTTAAAACTAAAGTGTTGGGAGCCCCTGCCAATTACAGATCAATCCAAAATGAAGATAAAGTATCTCTGAAACTAGGAGTCACTGGGAAAATGTGATTTGATTCAGAAAAAATCTGATTTCCACGCAGCTGTTTTGAAATACACCGCTTGTTTCAGTGGTGTTCCACCTGCCTGCCTGTCTTGATCCTAATGCATTCAACTCCCACATCTTCATCCCCAAACCGCAGACTTGGGGGTTCCCCTTGGTGAATGGTGACTGCACACTAACCCTAGGAAAGGGTGTGTTTGGGAAAGTGTTCTCGTGGTGGAACAGAGCTTAGGCTACTGATGCTAAGATACAGCCCATAATGGATGAACTCTACAGGAACAATTTGCAGATAAAAATCATAGAAGTTAAAGTGTACTTTACATGATAAAAGAAAGATGAAAGAGGACGAGAGTCTGTTACATCTGAGATGGTTACAAAAGTCCTGCTTTGTGAAGTAGGCTCTGTTGAAAAGATTGATGCAATGGGGAGTGACCTTGGCTTGGAGCAGGAGCTGGTGATGTATGTATGCGCATCCCTCTGCTAAATGGACCCAGATTTGTAGCACTAATATACATGGGAGCCCAGAACCAAACTCAGTACGGCAATAAATCAACAGCCACTTTGGGTGTCATTTCTGGTTTATATTCCACTATTGTTCTATCACTTTAATTCATGTCACTATCATCTTTTCATCTGGAACAGTTTTATATAATTTTCCAGTGGAGTTACCTGACAAATCCTATCAAATTAACAAGCTACATTAACAATATTGACTGACTACGGCTTCAGGAGTTGCAGGGCCGTAGAACAAAATTTTAAAGCCGTGTCTCTCTGATGACGATCGTCCCCCTCCCTTTCTGAGAAAGGAACGTGGGGCAGAAGAGATACGCACATTTATTTTGCTCTGCTCGTTTTGACTTTTATAAATGTCAAAATAAGAAGCAGAGGAAAGTAGGGAGGGGGGAGCCACTTACAACCAACAATCATGGTGTAAGTACTTTTCTTCTTTCAGGGAACTGTAGAAATGTCCAGATCTTTAACAATTAATGACCAAATTGGAGGGAAGAATGTGACTGGGTAGTCATAATCTATTTTAAGTGAAATGTAATAAAATCAGTCTCCTGATACATTCTCACCCTCCTGAAATCGTCTAGACCTGAACATCCAGAGTCAATTGGGCTGATGACATATGCCTAATTGAAATATGGCATTCCTGAAAGATGCCTAATGACAAATTCCGGCATTCGATTAATTAAAAAAATACCAATTGTTCATCTTTTCCTAAGACCACACGGTAATGACTGGGGTTAAGCAGCTGAACTGCAGGGTCTCCTTCAGATACGGCAGGTGACACGGTGCTGTAGTCTCTCCAGCCTCCTGCCTTTGTCTGGCTGCTGTCTGGGATTTCTTTATTCATAAAATAAAATGGAGACGAGTGGAGTGCATAGCACAACTCATCACTAGGATTTTGTATTTCTGTTCTTTTTTAATTTTAAATGTGGTCCGACTGGTCATTGTGGTCTCTTGGTTTTTGTTTTTTAATGTAGCTATTTTATCTGCCTTATCTTTTGGCCTACCAAGTTTTCTCACGTGATAGTTTAAAATTCCTGAGCGTGATCCATAGGATGAAATATGTTAACTCTTGTTGTCTTTTCTGTTACAGAATGTAGATGCGGTGATTTTAACGGTTTCTTATATCTTCATTTTGCTTGTTCTCACTTTGACCCTGACCTTGAAACTGTGGCTTAAAAATTAATTACTTTTAAGATTCCTTCTGGGGCCCACTCTGGAAGGATATTGAAGGGTTTCGTTTCACTTCATGAACAGATTCCTCAGTTTTCAGTAAAAGGGAATCGAGAGCTTCTAGACTAGATGTTATGTGTCAGGCTGGGCACCATCTGCTCGGAGATCCAGGAGAGCGTGGCTCTGGTTTCCAAGGTGGTCCCAGGACACCCTGCCTCCCTGGCGCTGTCACAGTTCTCCCGACAGCTTTGCTCCCAGTCGCTGCGCAGTGTGTTATGTCTCTCAGGGCTCTGAAAATGAAAGCTGAAGTCCCCATAGTTAACATTCTGGTTCCCTATTAGAAAGCCTTTGTTGGATAAAGTGCATACCCAGGGCTGTCTCCCTTAGTGGAAGAGCAGTGCCTCCACAGCCTGAAGCCGTGCGCTTGGAAGGTTTTACATGAAGCACCTTGTGGTCCTCCTGTGACTTCCTTTAAATATGCTGTGGACAGTTGCTTAGTGTCAGAGAGTTCTTCAGTGAGAGAGAAACTTCCTGTGTTTGGTGTGGAAGATTTTTCCAGGTCAGAAGCTCTTCATTGGTAGCCTGACTGCTTAGGCATAGGTGATTTGACAGCTCTGCCTGCCCAACCCAGATCTTCTACAACAAAACACAGCAGAGACCACTGATGAGAATTGTTTAGATGAACCTTACCTTACAGTGTATTTCACTAACGATACTTAGGTAAGCTTTATATTATATCTTTTCCAAGAAGGAAGGCTTCATCATACCTTCGTATATGGATTTTGGCTGCTGCCCCTCTCCCCACCCCGACCCCGGCTCACTCACCCAGGAAGCCAGACAGGCGGCTTCTCCGTGCCATTTGGAGTCTCCTTACATCTGTCTTAAGAAGCCCATGGCATTCCCCGAAGCCCTAGAGAGAGTTCATGCTCGTTCAGTTTAGGATTTACAAAACAGGTCAGATGATTTCACTGAAATCACTTACACCTCATACTTCTCGTGGCTTCTCTTCTGTCCTCCCCTTGGCCTTACAGGTATCTCTGGAGACAAAGTGGAGATAGACCCTGTCACGAGTCAGAAAGCCAGCACCAAGTTCTGGATTAAGCAGAAGCCCATCTCGATCGATTCTGACCTGCTCTGTGCCTGTGACCTTGCAGAGGAAAAAAGCCCCAGTGAGTAGTGCCTTTTATTTATGTCTCCCTTCTCTCTTCACCCCGCTTCCCCTCTGTGTGCTGGGTGCCAGGAGAATATATTGCCACCGTGTCCTTTTTTCCTTGGGTCTCTTTAATTCATTACCAGAAATTTCTTTTAATCAAATGGGATTGTGTTGTGGTACTGAGAGCCTGACACGGGTCCCTCTTCCGCTCAGTCTTGATGGCAGTAGAGGCGCTCACAGCGGCTCCTGACCTCAGTGCCCCCCCACCGCCACCCCCAATGGGGACTGGGGGCTGGGGGCAGCTTCCTGCCAGGAATCTGCACTCCCCAGAGCCCTCATTTCACTTTATGCTCCCTTCCTCTGCCTGTTTGGGGGGCTGGACCAGTCAGACCCGGACCTGCCTGCCTTCCTGGCCAGATCAAGGGAAGCTGGAGAATTTCCCGTGGCAGCTGAAGACTAGATTTAGATATCCATCATGCCAGAGGTGTCAACACCCTCCAGATTATTGGCAGCTGCATGACCTACCAGCTCGTAATTAAACCCCCGCCTGGTGCTGTGGAAGAGATCACTGCTGGGCTGGCACGCCTCTGGTTAAATTACCAAAGTTGATACAGTCCAAGTGTATATTGTAGCATATATATTTTTGCAGTTCAGTAATTGAGGATAGCCTTTAGATTAATCATTTTTAGGACTTCAGTCCCATGAAAAGACAGAAAGGACACAGATCACACTGATACTCCTCCATGGAAGAAAGGATTTGTTGATTTGCTGGTTCTCGCCTTCAGAGCCTGTTTAGAATGTTGCCACCCAGCACGCACCCCAGTAGCGTAGCTTCCAACTCAGTAACTTGGAGCTCCCAATTTGTGTTAGTCTCCTTGATTCCAGTGTCTGCTAAATTGGGAACAAAAACAGGGAACAGTAAGAAATCTAAAGGCCAGCGAGTGTCTGTAATGTGGCTCCAGTTTTTGAGATGAAACCGACCAGACAGGGGCCTAAAGAACAAAGCCTGGGCCTGGATCCCACCTGGCCTCGTTTATGCGGGGGTGTGTAATTGTTTCGTTGAATCCAGCCGTGCTACATGGTCTCCTCCTTTCAGCTCCATAGCCTACAGCTGAGCAGGAAGGGGGACCCTAGTGGTGCAGGGAAAGGAGGAAGGCCATGCTCACCCCGACCCCCGCACCGTCCCACCGTCCTGTCGTCCCAGTGAGGCCTCGGGGGCCTGCAGAGACAGCATGGCTGCCAGAAGGAGTGTTGAAAAACCGCCTGCTGCTCTGGGGCCCTTGCCCAAAGACCGCCAGATTCCCTCCTCCTTTAGACAAACATCTTTTTTCCTAATCCCTCTCCCTCGAGCTAGTCAGCCAATAAAGATATCATCATTCTAGCGTCTTTCTTCCCAAGAACTCAAGATGCTTTGAAAAGTAACATTTTATAAATGCGCCATGTCTCTGAGAAATGAGAGGCAGTCCACTTACATGTTACATAGGGGGATATGCTGGAGTGGAAAGGTTAGGGAAAGAGCTAGAAACAGGATTCAGATTTCCCTTATATTCCTACCAAGACACTATGCGAGCTGGGCTGGGCTTCAGGCATCAGAAGGTAAGGGATGTAACACGCCCAGCCTCGTAGGGAATAAAGCAGAGATGGACAGCCACACCCTCCTGTGGCCTCTTGAGGCCACTCAGCCAAGAAGTACTTCTCACACATCTCTGAGGGTGAGGCCAAGTTCCAAAGTCTTAGGGATCCAGAGCAGACCTGGGCCCCGCCATTTCAGTACTGACAGCCCAGCAGGAGAGTCTTTGTCGTATGCTCAGACCTACTGGATGGTTCTGTGTAAAACCTGCACGTGTAGGTTTTGTTAGAGGTTCCCCCTCTCACTCTAGAACTGTGACCCTTTGTGAGCAGAGAGGTACACTGCCTGCCCCAGTAAAACACTTCCTGAATCCTTGTCTCCATCACAGCACTTTCAAACCATGTCCCTTAAAACTCTGGGTTCTCGGGGAACTGCCAGGGCCTATGTGTGTGTCTGTGTGTTTGTGTGTATATGTATGGGTGTGTGTGTGTAGGGCAGAGTTGGGCATGAGGCTTCCCCTTCACCCAAAGGATTCTGCATTTAACTCCAACCAGTTTGTGGATTCTGCACTTGAAAAAGTCAATTGATAAAAAGGATTTTGCTGTTTTTAAAATATATATATATATATTTGAAAGTTGCAGGTTCACAAAATGAAATTCAGACATTGACTATTTCAGGCTAGTGGCCCATAATTTCCCGTCCTGAATTTGGACTGTGGTCTCTTTGAACTACCAGCACACAATCACACGTGGAATTTTGTGCTTCTGCTCTCCCCTCTGCCTGGAATACGCCTCCAACCTGACCCTTTCTCTCATTTATGGACACCTCCGTTTCCTCACACACGGCCCCCTCATTTGTCAAGATCCAGCTCCCAGTGTCAAGACTTTTTCTGTAATTCTGCCCCCTGGAGTTTGCACACACCCCTGGTAAAGCACCTCACATACACTGTGTGTATTTGAGGTCTGACCCTCTCTCCTACCCCCATCTCCATGCTGAACTCACAGAACAGAGACTGGTTTCCATAACCTTGTCCCCTAGCTCAGCACCTTCAGGGTTGTTCTTGGTGAGTGTTTACTGTCGTGAAATAGAACTTAATGAGGCCACAGTTTAGAAACCAAAGTTATTCAACGACATTTATATTGTAAAGTGTCCAAACAAAGGTGTATTCAATGAATCAGCTTGATGCTGTTACTGTTTTATGATTTCCAGTATCTCCATCAAATTAATTCATTGACTTAATCTAAAAAGTTCATCTTCAAAACCATCATCAGACCACAGAATTAATCTATGGGGCTGCTGCTTTTTTTTTTTTTAAGGATTAATGGTAACCCTTTTTTATCTTCTCTGTCTGTTGAACCTTAGAAAAAAGTTATTTTAGCAGCACTAAAGAAATGAAAGTCACTATATTTCATAAGTTTAGCCTGTGATTTTTATCAGCATAGTGATGTATGTTTGTAGCTGAGTTTACATCAAAAATTATTCTTGGGGCCTTCTTGAATGAATTATGGCAAAGAGAGAGAGTCTAGAAGTAGATAAGGTTTTTTGATTTCTGCAATATATTTCCTTTTTCATGTTTTTATCTCTTATAACACAAGTGTCTTGCCGAAGACTGGAACGTGTGACCAACTGGAATAATTTAGTTGTGAAAACAGAGCAGATGTGTTATTAAACAGCCCTCTTTACAAAAAGGCAGTAAGTGTTTGGAGGATAATGAAGTTGTCCCCAGTCCTACTTGAGACATGTTTGTCAGAATTTTGAACAGAAAAGAAATGGTTCTTTAAAACCTTCGAATATGGCCAGTTTGCAGTATTTATTGAGAAAGCTGCTGTCAAACCATTAATTTGGTCGTCATAAAGAACACAACTCAAGTTTAATTGATGCCGAATCCAAAATGTATGAGAATAGCTGACTTGGCAAAGGGACTGAGCATTAAGAGCGCCTGCAGTGAAACACGTAATTACATACACTGTGGCATCAGAAAGACCCGGGCTCTGAAGCCCTGCTCCATAAACAGGCATGCTATGGCGCTCTCCTTCCCTAACTTCTCCCTCTTTGGCCGTGTTCTCACAGGGATGATTCATTGCTCTGTCCCTGTGAGTGTTTAAGACTTGGAACTTAATCACTAAATAGATACATGCCTTAAAAAAAAAAATGTACATGTAAATATGGACTCTTAACAAAAATTAGTTGAAAGAAGCAGTGTGTCCACAGCCCTGAGAAATTAAGAATAAATTCTGCCTTTCTGGATTTTAAAAAATGCTGTTTGCCGCTATTATTATTCAAATCAGTGATGTCTAAGTCAGATTTTGCCACTCCTTAGGGTATCTTTTGCTGTTTTGAAGGATATCACTGACCTCTCAAAGATGAATTAATGTGAATTCATTTTAACTGAACGAAGATTTGTATACACCGTATAGAAGAATGTTTCCAACAGAAAAAAACCACAGTTGAATTGTCTCAGAAATAATTCTCCATCCTTATAAGGTCTAGACATAGGCTTTAAATGTGGTGGGCGCCCTTTTTAAGTCCTGGTTTCAAATTTCAACAGTGAAACAAAAGCAAGGACCCTTTCTGTGAAATTAGCACCCATCAGGGACTCTGAAGCTGTATTTAAATAAAGTACCAGACTCAAGGATGCCACGTCTGGTTTTATCATAAGAAGGTTGTGCAGGTTTAGAGTCTTTAAAGGAAGCAGCCTATCATTAAGAAATCAGATTTAAACTTTAATAAAGTAGCTGTCGTCTTTATAGCTGAAAAGAGCTCTGTATCTCAATTAAGTATAGATGATATAAAATCTTAAGGAAGCAACATAATAGAAGTAACCTGATTACGTTCTCTTGCAATAGTATAATTTAAAGGAAATCAGATTCCGTGGATGCTGGTTGTGTTGGGGGGTGGTGGGGGGATTGTTTGGGGTTTTTTTGGTTGGGGGGCACGGGGGCAGTGGTTCAAACCACTGTTTGGATCCAGGGCAGGAACTCTTTGAGACTGTGAGTTAACCAAACTGCAGGAGACTGTTAAGCCCTGGTGAATAGAACCTGCTGGATATTTGAGCTGAGATTCAGTTAAGGTTTGGAGTTAAATTCGCTGGGTTTATTGGTGACCTCCCACTTAAATGAATCTTTCTTTTCATAAGTACTTGACAAGATCTGTAAAGTAGTGTATTTAATTTACTAATTAAATTAAAGCTACTGAATAATGATTTGTCCACATTGATTTAGCTTAAATAGGAAAGATCAGCATTGTTGTGATCTTCAGCAGCATTAATGGCCGAGCCAGTTAGACACAAAGGCCTCTTGTGTTTTATAGGTCAGGAGTACATAGGTAAGCCCTGGCTATAATTGAATTGCCTGCACTGCACCCTGCCGTTGCAGATTTCCTCTGCCTCCCCGTTCCATTGTTGCACTGGGGCTTAAGAGAATGTTAACGCCGTAATAGGCACAGGGCCTTCCCCATTATACGTCTTGCTATCGAGCGGTTCTGCATGACTAGTTAAAGAAGATGGCAAGAAGATTAATGAAAGCCGGGCTAATACAGAAGGGGGTACTTTTGCAAGACTTCTACCGAGGAGATATTAGAGCTGAACCAGAGCTTGGCTTTTTCTTTATCCTGTGACCTTTGAACCTGCCTGACTGTTGAGAGCTGCCAGGGAAGTCGACATTTTGATTGATGTTGGTACACGAGTCAGTCTTTCCCACTGAATTCCACATCTGCACAAAAATAGCTTTTCCAGCAGAATTCATACTGGCTCGAAGTGATAGCCCAATTGATGGCTGAACTGCTGTTATGTAGTCTTCATTTAAACCTAAAAGTATCTGATGGTTTAATTCACTATCCAGTTTTCATAGATTATAAGCCTTCACTTATATGTTCTTAATGGGTTTATCAACCCATGGTGAAAGAGCAGTATTAAGGAGTGTTCAAAGATTTGCAAACAGAGCTCCAAGGAGGCTTTATGGGGGAGTAAAAGCAGTCATCAAACAAACCCTTCACCATCCTTAAAAAAGAAAAATCAGTCTGAGGGCCCAGGCAGACTGACCTTCAGGTTTTTGTAAATAAAGCAAAGTGTCTGTTTCTGGAAAGCTTTCCATGGGGGAGTCTGGAACCCTGCCTCCGCACTCCACCTGAGCCCCAGCTTAGAGCTGCTCTTGATCCAACCAGATGCTAGTTTCCCTGAACTTGACCTTGAGACACTAGCATTCTCTCCGAAAGGGATTATTATGGTCTGCTTAGAAGACAGTACGGTGCAGAAAGGAACCTCTTCATTTGTTCTCACTAATTTTGTTACTTTGTTTGTGAAGCTGCACGCCTCGTGTGTGTGTGTGTGTGCGCATGTCTGCACACACGCGCATCTGTGTGTACAGCCCCCACCCTTTGTCCCAATAAAGGCAAGTGAGGAGACTGGCAAAAGGACTCTGGTTTTGTTACTAAAATCAACTTGGGCACGTTGCAGCTCATACATTGAATCCTCTGACCACCTGATTTCTTGTCTCCCTACTTGACAGGAGTAACTCTAACAGACACACACACACACACACACACACACACACACACACACGTTGATGTGACAAGTATCCTAGCTCCTAAAAGAGGTGGGACCCAGGAATTGTGTCATATTCTTTAGAGGCCCGTGAGATTGTGGGAGGGACATGAGGGTGAGCATTCAGCTACCGCTGGGTGAAAGAGCTACACCCCGAGGTTTGTGGGTGGGTGGGTGTCCCTGACCGTGCAGGTGGAGTCCTTGCCCCAGTAAGTAAGGCACTTGCGTTCATAGCCACATCCTCAGACTCTGTTGATTCCTAGGAGGTCCAGGATACTTCAGACATCAGGTGGGCAAGCTATGTTGCATTTTTACTCTCTGACAAGGACTTATTTCCTAAGTTCCAGATCAAATACGGTAAGTACTGCTCGATTACAAAACACAGCGACTCTAACATATTAAATGCCCCAGTTATTGAATCGCCTTTTCATAAGAGTACTCTGGAGCACAATCAGGAGCAGGCAGTGCCTCGTCCTTTTAACAGATATGTTTCCTAGCCCTATTAAAAGGGGTCTTCATCTATCCTGTCAAAGGGAGTCTGCTGGGGTTTTTTAGTTTAATTACACTATCCAATTAAAACTCCTTGCTGCATTTGGATGCGCCTCTCCTTGGGCCTGAGTGGATATGACATTTACAAGGCTCGCCTTTCAAGCAGACAATAGTGTGATTGATGAGGTGCACGTTCAGTGAAGGAGGCGAGTGCCTGTGGAAGTGCTGCTTAGTGCATTTTGATTTATTTATCATCTTCTTCCAAAACAAGGGAGCTGCCGGGGAGATGGGTTCTAGGCAATCGGGGGGGACCACCTCAGTCTTTCCAAGTGTGTGGTAAGGAAAGGCCTGGAGTGTGCCATAGGATAAAGGTGGAGAAACCCTGTGAAGCGTGGGCCCAGCTTGCATCATCGAATGCCAGGCTGCATTCTTAGGTTCTCTGACCCAGTTTAGTTTCCAGTACCCTCCAGCTGTGATGTGCTGTTAAGTAGGCCATCACTGTGTTTTAGGGAACAGTTGCTGGGGCTGGATAACATTGGCCAGATCCCTGAGAACGCAGCCTGTGGGAGCCAACCCAGCGTGTGTCCTGTTGACTGGCCCAGTCATCATTAGCTGGAACCGGACATTTGTAGTGGGCTTGCCAGTTTATGTTCCCAGCTGCATCCTCCAGCAGCCCAGCAGCTTCTTTCCAGGAGTTAGCAGTCAGTGGCTCTTGCTCTAACTCTGCCCGGCCACACTGAACATTTAAAAGTTGCTTCTTGAATTTGGAATTGGCCAAGAGCAGGTGAGGCTCTTCAGCAAAGACATATGGAGCCACAGAGGAGAACTTCTCGAAAGCTGTAATGACAGGGCAAACCCAGCACCTTGTTCCTAACGTGCTCTTCTGCATACCCTCAGCATACGGTAGTCAAGACTAGTGTGCTTGTTTCTGTGGTTCCTGGAAAAGAGGTATTTAGTACAGTGTGGGGCCTCTGAAAGGGTCAGCACTCCTGAATTTAGGAGGCAGGTGATTCTGCTCTGAGCCCTAGACAGATGATAAGAACAGTAAACCTCTCATATCCATTATCAGTTGCTCATGGGGAGCTGCTGGGGGCATGTCTGCTAAGTTTGTAACATACAAGAATGTCTGTGTTTGTGAAGAAAATTGACTGGTACTGAGACACTCAGTGGGTTTTCTTATACTCTATAAACTTTCTTCATCTTTCCCTAGGACTTACTAATAAACAAGAATTTCCTTGTGTTGATTGGAATATTGGTATCAGAGTAAAAGACATTTGGGGGTATCACCTTTTTTTTTTCTCCTGGGAGAAGCCTCCTTTTTGCTATTCAATCTTCACTTAATTGTTGACTTGGGCCTTATAGACCTATAATTTTTTTAAAAAGAGTTATATAAGTATAATGGAAAGTTTGCATGTATTTACATTCTCCTTGATTTTAGTTATCATTTCCTCGAGTTTTTTTTTTTTTTTCTTGATTGTAACATCAGAAGAGATCCTAATTGAGAAGAAGGTAAAGGCAGAGATTGTTTCCTACCGAAGAAATCTGTGTGAAAGATTTCTCAGCTGGATAAATGATTGGAAAAATCTGTTTCCCTTGCCTCCTGCCAAGCTCCAAACTGTGGTTTCATAATAAATAAATGGAGTGCTTAGATTTTAAATTATTCCTGTAGATGCGGAAAAAGTAAGGCATTCTTTCATTAAAATCAACATATGTATTGCTTACAAGACTCCCATAGGCAACTTCCAGGACAGGGTAACTGTAACCAGATTAGCTCTTCTATCATAAATGGCCGGAAAACCGCACAGAATGTAAGAAACTGTTCTCGGACTTTGGAAAACAAGCAGCACAGGACTGTGAACCCCAGGAGAAGGGAAACAAGTGAGGTGAGACCTACGATCACTTCAGCTTTCTTCCAGCCTTTTCCAAGGAGAATAGAGCAGTCTCACTGAGCTAGGAGACACAGATCAGAGTTAGGAGAACTAAAATTGAGTATGGAGATTGCCTGGAGTATCCCAGAGGAGCCTGGCAGGCTACAGTCCATGGACTCGCAAGAGTCGGATACGACTTAGCGACTAAACCGCCACCACCACCAAGTATGAAGAGGACGGAGCTATACTGAGAGCTCTAGAAGCCCTTTAAAGCCCTTTACTCTTCTGTTGTATACTAAGCTATGCGTGTCTGTGGTGGGATCTCACGAATCTGGTCAAAAAACAACTACTGGGAGCTAGGAACTAACATTCTGGCCAAAACTCGAGTTTGTAGCTCCCCGGTCGTTGAAGCATCCAGGACATTTCGTCATGACTCTGGAAAGGCCATATCTTAGGAGTAAGGCTAAACTAGCCCTAGATTAAAGACTGCTTTAATTCTTAAGAAAGGTTTAAAAGGAGTCTTAAAAGGATCAAACTGATCCACATGTAAATTAACTGACTGCCAGAACAAAGCCCAATAGTCTCTAAAAGATGGTGACAAAATGCAGAGCATAACGTTCACAATATCCAACTTTCAGTCAAAAATTACACGGCATGCAAAGAAGCAGGAAAAATTTGTCCTATAACCAGGAGAAAAATCAATCAATAGAAGCAGAGTCAGAAGTGGAGAGAGAATAGAATTGGCAAGTAAGTACTTAAAAATTCTTATTATAAATATGTTCAAAGACTTAAAGCAAAACAGCTCAGAAAGAAGAGAAATGGAAACTTTAAAAAGAACCAAATGAAAATTCTAGAGCTGAGGAATACGGTACCTGAATCAAAAAACTCCCTGTGGGAGCACATCAGGAAGAGAAAAGGTCAGAATGTTAGTTATCTGTTGCCACATAACAAATTGTCTCGAAACTCAGTGGCTTAAAACAACAATAACACTTATCATCTCGCAGTTTTGTGGGTCAGGAATCCAGCACAGCGTAGCTGGGTCCTCTAGCACAGGGCCTCTCCTCAGGCTGCAGTCCTCCTGTCAGCCAGAGCCACAGTCATCTCAGTGTTCAGCAGGGGCAGGATGTGCTTCCAAGCTCACCGAGTAGTTACTAGCAGAGTTCATTTCTTTGTGAACACCCTCAGTTCCTTACCACATGGGCCTCTCCACAGGGAGGCTCTCACAATGGCATCTGGCTCCATCCAAATAACCAGAAGCAGGAATGTGCTAGGAAGAAGTCACAGTGTTTTATAACCTAATCTCAGAAATACAGCCCAACGCTTTTGCTATACTTTATTCATTGGAAGTAAGTCACTAGGTCTAGCCCACAAACAAGACAAGGAGGTTACACAAGGCCCTGAAAAGCAGGAGGTGGGATCCTTGAAAGTCATTTCAGAATCTGCCTATTGGAATCAGTGAACTTTAAAGGACAACAGAAAATATTCAAAGTGAAGCACAGAGAAGAAACGGATGAGAAGAACAAAGGCTGTGGAATAATAGCGAATGTTCTAACATACATGTGTTATGACTCTCAGGGATGGTAGAGAAAACTGTTCCAGATTTGTTTAAAAACACCAACCCACCAACCTTAGAAGTCCAAAGATGGCCAAATAGGATAAATATAGAGAAAACCACATCAAGGCACATCATAATCAAATTGCAGAAAACCAGTGATAAAGAAAAAAACTTATAAGCAGACAGAGAAACCAAGATAAGAATTATTTCCCACCAGAAATAATGCAGTCCAGATGATGGAATGGCATCGCTTGCTAAAAGAAAATCTTGTCAACCAAGATTTCTATATTCAGTGAAAAAAATCCTTCAGAAATGAAAGTGAAGACATTTCCAGACATTAAAAAAAAAGAAAGAATTTGTGCCATTAAACCTTCACTATAAGAAACATGGATGGCTAGAGGTGGGGGAAAAGTTGCTGGATACAAACCCAGATCTACACAAAGAAATCCAGAGTACACAAAATGTCACCATTAGCAACTATACAGAATGAACAAAGGAAAAGGAAATAAGCCAGAACTCTTTGAACAGAGATTGACAAACTCTGGCCCACAGGCTGAATCCAGCCCACCACCTATTTTTGTATGGCCTGTGCACTAAGAATAGTTTTTAATGTGAATATTTGCAATTGATTTGATGATATGGAACATTAGTTTTGAATTCCATTTTTTAAGCGAAACATCATCTCCCCTCAAAAAAAAAAAATTCTGTCCTCAGGAACAGCTTGTAGTACCCCCAGAAGATACATTTGATAGTTATATTTTGAATTTTTTAATTTAAAAATGTAGAAATTCTTTTTCTCTTGTTATAAAAGTCTCTATTAAAGAGCCTTAACTTTGCCTGTTGGCCCACAAAGCCTAAAGTATTTACTGTCTGGAAAAGTTTATCTTGGAGAGTGAGAGTGAAAAGACGAAGAATCTACCAGGTGTCAGGCACTGTCCTGAGTGCTTTATACGCACTGCTTAGTTCTTGCAACAACTCTCTGAGGTTTATGTGCATGTGTTATAGAAATCTCAGTTGATTTTATCCTAGGATTACTTAATCTTAGTAACAACTCTGTGAGACAGATATTATTCCCATTTTATAAGTGAGGAAACTAGGACTCAGAGAAGTTATGTAACTTGTCTGAAGTTATGTATAAATGGTGACAGAGGCTTATATTCTTCCCTTTGCACTGACGCAAAGCCAGGGCACTTAAACCTCTGTGCTTTTTGGATGGAAGAGTATCCCTAGGCCCCCAACTCATAACGTCTTTCCCTCTTTTTCTTGCAAAATACTCTTTATTGACAAATTTATTGAATATTTTGAGGACTTTGGATTTTATTTTTAATTGGATAATTACAGTGCTGTGCTGGTTCCTGCCATACATCAACACGAATCAGCCACAGGTATGTGTCTATCCCCTCCCTCTGGAACTCCCTCCCGCCTCTCGCCCCATCCCGCCCCTCTAGCTTGTGACAGAGCACTGGGTTGGAGCTCCCTGTGTCATACAGCAAATTCCCACTAGCTGTTTATCTCTTAACAAATTTTAGCTATCCTTCGTTATCTGGTTTCTCCTCCTAGAGGATATTAAATGCAAAAAAAAAATAAGGGGCAGAAAAAATTACAGAACTTAATAATAAAGACAGTGGAAAGTGAAAACTGACAAGAATGAAACAAAAAATGTTAGAAAGCATCCAAACCAATAAGCACAATAGTGTGGCAAGATCTTAACTATTTTGTGGTGAGATGTAGGACCTTTTATAGCCCTGAGGAAATCATGATATTCAATATTCATAAAGATGAACATGGTAACACAGTATTTTCCTTCTACTCTAATACAGGGCTTCCCTGCTGGCTCAGATGGTAGAGTCTCCTGCCTGCAACGTAGGGGACCAGGGTTCAATCCCTGGGTCGAGAAGAACCCACTTCAGTATTCTTGCCTGGAGAATTCCATGGATAGAGGAGCCTGGCAGGCACTAGTCCGTGGGGTCATAAAGAGTTGGACATGATTGAGTGACTAACACTTTCACTTTCATACTCTAACATGGGAGGAAATTTTGTAATCAGAGTTTTTATGCTTAAGATGGAAAAGGTATGTTTTTTGCATAAAGGTCACTCAAGCTCTCTGCTCCACGGGTTGGACAGCTGAGATTTTATCTAATTTAGCCTCCCAAGAGAACCTGCAAATTCAAACTTGTTACAAACTGAGGACAGAATTTCCAGATACAGAATTTGTCTCTTGCTTGTCTGCCTCTTTAAATGCTAAAGAATGAAACTCAACCAATACTTGGTTACTGAAATGCCATATGACATTTTGTTAGAACAACTGACACATGAAGCATCAAAAGGCCCCATAAATATTGTTTAATTCCTTGCTGACATACACCTACTGCATAGGAGGGTAGAAGACGTGTCTCAAAGAGAAGGACTTGTGAAATTGTGTGAGTTGCGAGCTGAACTAACTATTCATTTCATGGAACTCAGTTTATACTTGAAAGAGCAACTAACAAACTATAGTTACTCAAGCCTAACTATTTAGCATATATTTTCTTGAAAATAAAGGAAGTAATCCTGACACTTCACGGAAAGTAAGTTAGTATTTGATGCCAGGGATGAAATTCAGGCTTTTGGATGAAAATTAGAGTCTCAGAAAATTTGTATCCATCGCTGTGAACTTCACTTCTCATTACTCTTCTGAAGAGATCAGTGGCGATAATTAATGAATATTGAGGTTTTTTTATATTGTATAATGTGTCAACATATGGAAGACCTGTGTATTTTCTAGACTACTGCATGATGTTACAAAACCATCCAAGAGTAGAAGCGTCATTTAGGGGCTTTCCTGATGGTCCAGTGGCCAAGACTCCACACTCCCAATGCAGGGGGCCCAGGTTCAATCCCTAGTCAAGGAACTAGATCCTACATAGCGCAACTAAGAGTTCACATACTGCAGTTAAGATTCCAGACGCCACAACAAAGACTTGATGCAGCCAAATAAATTAATATTTTTCTCTTAAGAGTCATGAAAAGTGCAAGACAGACCAATGAATTGAAGTGTAACAGTACAAAAAGTTTATTCATGTGGTTTTAGATTCCACATTGCAGCTCATCTTTAAGGAGATATCATTTATCAAGTTTTGTATTATATCAAAGAATATTTGCAGAGAATATTAAAAATATTCCTTTATCAAAAACGTATCTATGTGAGGCTTTTCCTCATATGCTTCAACCTAAGCAGTCACAACAAATCAAATGCAAAAACAGAATATAATACAGCTGTATTCTATCAAACCAAATGTTGATATTTTATAATTTTCAAAACTATACAGTAATGCCAGGTTTTTCATTAAAGCTTTGTTGTTTGAGGAAATATAAGGGTTTCACCATTAAAAAATACATTGTGTTAACTTGCAGTAAGTTTATTATTTTTTAATGGATTAATAATTTTTAAATTTCTCAGTTTTAATTTCTAATATAATAATAATAGATATAATCCACATAAAAGCTTTTAGGGCTCCTCAGTAATGTTTGAGTGTAAGGGGATTTGAGGCCAAAATGTTTGGCAACTGCTAATCGTAGGGTCTCGAAAATCATCTAAGAAGTTTGGACTTTATTCTGAAGACAGTAGGGAAAGAAACACTGTAGAGTTTTATGTCAGGGAGTAATAGGACCAGGTGTGTGTTATAAAAGGATGACTCCTCTAGGTAGACCTTTGGATCTGAAGACAACGTGACCTAAAGGAGGCAAACCAAGAAGCAGCAGTAGATGGTCAGGACTGGGTGGAAGGCTGTGGTCACAGGATGAGAGGGATAGAAGATAAATATATGAAAACTATTTAGGGGAGCAAATGCTGGGAACTTGGTGAGCCCTCCAGTTGCACTGACAGCTTTGAATTTTTTTTTTTTATTTTTTGGTTTTTTTTCTGCATCAGGTCTTAGTTGTGGCATGCAGGCCTAGTTGCCGCGGGGTAAGTGGGAACTCAGTCCCCTGACCAGAGATCGAACCCCCGTCCCCTGTATTGGAAGACAGATTAACCACTGGACCATCATAGAAACCCCCAGAGCTTTTTATTTAAGGGGAAACGTAGACTTCAGTTCTGGACGTGCACCACTGCAGGCCATAGAGGATGGTGGCTATGGTTGGCTCTGAAAGTCTGAAGAAAGGTCTCAGCTAGACACCTGCTTTGGGATCCTCAACATCTGACTCTGCTAAGTTGCTTCAGTCGTGTCCGACTCTTTGCAACTTTAAGAGTGTAAGGAGATTCGGAGCCAAAGTGTTTGACAACTGCTAATCTAGGGTTAAATAGATTTAAGGGACTATATCTGATAGACAGAGTGCCTGATAAGCTATGGACAGAGGTTCGTGACACTGTACAGGAGACAGGGATTAAGACGATCCCCATGGAAAAGAAATGCAAAAAAGCAAAATGGCTGTCTGAGGAGGCCTTACAAATAGCTGTGAAGAGAAGCGAAGCGAAAAGCAAAGGAGAAAAGGCAAGATATTCCCATCTGAATGCAGAGTTCAAGGAGAGAGAGAAAAGCCTTCCTCAGTGATCAATGCAAAGAAATAGAGGGAAACAACAGAATGGGAAAAACTAGAGAGCTCTTCAAGAAAATTAGAGATACCAAGGGAACATTTCATGCAAGATGGGCTCGATAAAGGACAGAAATGGTATGGACCTCAGAGAAGCAGAAGATATTAAGAAGAAGTGGCAAGAATACACAGAAGAACTGTACAAAAAAGATCTTCACAACCAAGATAATCACAATGGTGTGATCACTCACCTAGAGCCAGACATCCTGGAATGTGGAGTCAAGTAGGCCTTAGAAAGCATCATTACGAACAAAGCTAGTGGAGGTGATGGAATTCCAGTGGAGCTATTTCAAATTCTGAAAGATGATGCTGTGAAAGTGCTGCACTCAATATGCCAGCACATTTGGAAAACTCAGCAGTGGCCACAGGACTGGAAAAGGTCAGTTTTCATTCCAATCCCAAAGAAAGGCAATGCCAAAGAATGCTCGAACTACCGCACAATTGCACTCATCTCACACCAGTAAAGTAATGCTCAAAATTCTCCAAGCCAGACTTCAGCAATATGTGAACTGTGAACTTCCAGATGTTCAAGCTGGTTTTAGAAAAGGCAGAGGAACCAGAGATCAAATTGCCAACATCCACTGGATCATCAAAAAAGCAAGAGAGTTCCAGAAAAATATCTATTTCTGCTTTATTGACTATGCCAAAGCCTTTGACTGCATGGATCACAATAAACGGTGGAAAATTCTGAAAGAGATGGGAATACCAGATCACCTGACCTGTCTCTTGAGAAACCTGTATGGAGGTCAGGAAGCAACAGTTAGAACTGGACATGGAACAACAGACTGGTTCCAAATAGGAAAAGGAGTACATCAAGGCTGTGTATTGTCACCCTGCTTATTTAACTTCAATGCAGAGTACATCATGAGAAATGCTGGGCTGGGAGAAGCACAAGCTGGAATCAAGATTGCCAGGAGAAATATCAATAACCTCAGATACGCAGACGACACCACTATGGCAAAAAGTGAAGAGGAACTAAAAAGCCTCTTAATGAAAGTGAAAGTGGAGAGTGAAAAAATTGGCTTAAAGTTCAACATTCAGAAAACGAAGATCATGGCATCTGGTCCCATCAGTTCATGGGAAATAGATGGGGAAACAATGGAAACAGTATCAGACTTTATATTTTTGGGCTCCAAAACCACTGCAGATGGTGACTGCAGCCATGAAATTAAAAGACGCTTACTCCTTGGAAGGAAAGTTATCACCAACTTAGACAGCATATTTAAAAGCAGAGACAATACGTTGCCAGCAAAGGTCCGTCTAGTCAAGGCTATGGTTTTTCCAGTGGTCATGTATGGATGTGAGAGTTGGACTGTGAAGAAAGCTGAGTGCCAAAGAATTGATGCTTTTGAACTGTGGTGTTGGAGAAGACTCTTGAGAGTCCCTTGGACTGCAAGAAGATCCAACCAGTCCATCCTAAAGGAGATCAGTCCTGGGTGTTCATTGGAAGGACTGATGCTGAAGCTGAAACTCCAATACTTTGGCTACCTCGTGCGAAGAGTTGACTCATTGGAAAAGACCCTAATATCGGGAAGGATTGGGGGCAGGAGGAGAGGGGAACAACAGAGGATGAGATAGCTGGATGGCATCACCAACTTGATGGACATGGGTTTAGGTAGACTCCGGGAGTTGGTGATGGACAGGGAGGCCTGGTGTGCTGTGATTCATGGGGTCGCAAAGAGTCGGACAGTACTGAGCAACTGAACTGAACAGAATCTAGGGTCTCGAAAATCATCTAAGAAGCTTGGACTTGATTCTAATGACAGTAGGAAAAGAAACACTGGCGAGTTGTAGCCCACCAGGCTCCTCTGTGCATGGGATTCTCCAGGCCAGAATACTAAAATGGATTGCCATGCTCTCCTCCAGGGGATCTTTCCGACCCAAGGATGAAACCCACATCTCTTATGTAGCCTGTATTGGCAGGTGGGTTCTTTACCACTAACACCACCTGGAAAGCCCCATCAACATCTGGGTAATAATAAAAACCCGATGAGTGAACCTGACAGAGGAGAAATGGAATTAGAAGTGATGAGAGTCAAGGACAGGACACTGGGGAAGACCATCATTTAAGAGAGAGAGAGAGGACAAGATGGCCACAAAGGGATGTAAGAGACGGATTGACGGGAGAAGTCAGCTGAAGAATCAGTTGACTGTGGCTTCATGGGAAGAGAAGTATCAGATACAGCTGAGGAGCCAAGCAAAATAAAAGCCAAGAATTATCAACTGGATCTCTCAACATAGAGGTCGTAGTGACCTTAGCAAGAGTGTTTTCAGTAAATTAGAGGAAGGAGGGAAATCCCATTGCCATGGGAGTTTTTATAATCAGCTTTAATTATGTTTATAGGAGGGAGCCAAAGAGGGGAGGGGGTGAATGACTCAGGCAAAAGTGTAAGTGGATCACTCTGTCCTGCTCCAAAGGTCAAGGAGCTCACTCCAGTTACTGGGGCCTCTGCCACTGTAGGGGGCTCGGAAAAGGAGCACCAGCCTTATGGGTTCAGTTAAACTGAACTGAAGCTCATATGGGCAGCTGGGCATGCTACTTGCAGTGGAGGGTTTTCAGCCCAGAGACCAAAGCATCCCAGGCCTTCCATTTCCCCCAAAAAATCCAATGAGAGTTTCCACCCACTTCCAGGCCAGAGGGACCAGAAAAGCTCAGACCCTGAAAACCCACTTCTTAAAAGTATCCATGTCTGATGTAAAGGAATTCAGAAACAATCCAAATGCGCAGAGATGTCCTTCGTAGCCTTACCTATAATACTGTCAATGTTATAAGTAACTTAAATGCCCAGCAGAAAGATGGTAGCTTGAGCCATGGCACATACCTACTTAATGGGACAAAAGGCAGCCGTTGAAACAGATGGTTGTGGAGACGACGTGTCAACAAGGGAAAGGCTATCGTAAGATGTTAACAGCAGAAATTATCCCCCAATTCTGGTATACTGTCTGATTACAGTTGCGTAAAACAGACATGAGAATGACCGGAAAAGAGACCTTGCCTGTCACTGTGCCGGTGTTGGTATTAGGGGGGTCGAGGGTGGAAGTTTTTCCTCTGTCTTCTCAATGTCTCATAATTTTAAAATGCATTTTATATTTTTTAATTGAAGAAAAAAAAATTCAAATTTACTTTTGGCTTTCCTGGTAAGTAATGGCCCCTGGAGGGTTTTGGACACAGGTGGGCTGCCAGTTCGATTTGGAAGTCCCAGCTCTGACCCGTCATTGACGGCTACAGTCGGTGCCCGCAGGTCGTTTAGAAGGGAGCCTCCTCTCAAACCACAATCTCAGGACCCTTGGCAGTGGAGATCTGGGAGCCCTTCTTTCAGCGGGAGTGTGTAAATTGCTGGCCCTCTGCTTCAGCTGTCCCATCTTGTGACAACAGCTTTTTCTGAATGGCCACTCCCCTCCATTGACCAGAAGAATCTGTTTTTCAACACAGCCTTTTGTTTAAGTTAAAACTCATAATGCCGATGATAAATTACAGCACAAAAGCTCAAAGATCTCCGTTCCTGACATCTGTGCTGCTAATTAGTTTCTGTTCAGTGTTACGTTCCAGCTTCTCTGTTTTCCTTTGGAAAAAAAAAAAAAAAACAACACGTAAATGTAAATACATTTTCACATATCCAGACTTTCATTTCAATATTCAGAAGCAGATGTATAGTTTCAGTGCCCTGAGCAAATCTGGATATGTGACCGGGGCTTGGATACTTCATTTTGTATTCCATTATATTGCATTTTTATTCCTAAAGCTCTGAAAGCAAGTCTGCTCAAAGAAGGCCCAATTAAAAACCAGATCTTCAAAATAATGAGAATTTTAGCTTCAAATACCAGTTCCATCACAGTTGTAACAATGACGGCCACCACCCGCCTTGAGCCCCCTCTGCACCTGAGCACCGTGTGAGATGTCACGGGTGCTGTCTCCTCCCAGGCAGATCTGGGCTCTGGGGGCAGTGTCTCCCATGGTCTCAGCACTGGAACTCGGCATACCCGGACTTCTTCCCAAGTCTCTGACCAGCGCTCACAGTCTCCCCCTCTGGATCCCAGGCTTTTGTTATGCTTTAATTTCCAAACAGTTTTAACAACCCAAGCAAAATCATTTGGACTAATTGGAATATCAGACTTTGTGTTCTCTTTTACGTCATTACTGATACGCAGGCATGCCTCAGAGGCATTGCAGGTCGGGTTCCAGGCCAACCATAGTAAAGCAAGTCACACACATTTTGGGGGGTTTCCTAATGCATGTAAAAGTTATCTCTACACTATATGTAGTCTGTTAAGTGTGCAATAGTAACATGATGTCTAAGAAAATAATTTACATAGCTTAATTTTAATACACTTTACTGTTGAAAAATGCTCACCATCATGACAGTGCTCCGTTGCCACAAACCTTCAATTTGTTTAAAAAAAAAAAAAATGCAGTATCTGCAAAGCATAGTAAAGGACATCACCATATAACAGCGTCATTCTTCCTCAGCTGGCGTTTGTACAGTTTGCCCCTGTGGCTCACTCCTTCCCTATGAGAGCTGCTCATTTTCATTGAGTTTCCAAGAGTAACCTGCCCGCCTCTCGTTCCCTCTCACATCCCAGGACAGACGCCCTGGAAGGCTGCAGCCAAGGAGGGCGCTTGACCCCGCTTCCCCCTTTACCTGAGGTGAACCTCGAGCCGCCCGAGGCTGAGGAGGGCTTGATGACAGACTTCTGTCACTTTGTGTTTCTGTTTTGTTCAGTCGGTGTTGAAATGCCAGTGATTCCATCTACCCAGACACCGCTGGTGGAGATTTACCATGTAGCATAAACTACTCATGGTTATTGATAGATTCATTTCCAGAACTAGGTCAATTAACTTGTTTCACTTTAATCTGTGGGCTTTGGGTTGGGTGAAATTATACAAGTGTGAATTCTGCTTATTAACTATTCTGTTGTGAAAGCATTTCCAAGTCCTGTCACAGTTCCTTCTCTGTGGTTCTCAAGTCGATCCCTTTCTCAGCATCCTTTTTGCCCCCCATCTAGCTCAAAACCAAGTGAGTACGCTCCTACCCAGAGGACTGTGGCGGTTGGTCCCCCAGCCTCTAGTCCCTGGGGAGTCAGGGTGAGTGCTGCAAATGACAGTTTGCGTTTACTGCCCCACTTAGGGCCCACTAGTGGCTCCCTCCCCAGCCCTGCAGTCTGCCCTGTGTCCCATCACGTCCTGCCTGTCCGCTGCTCAGAGCGCCATCTGGAAGGCCTGCTGCCTTTTGTCCTAGGTTGCTCTGTCCTTACCCTGTTACATCCTTCTCCACTCCACCTCTACCCAGCTGACCCCCCTTCCTCCTCTTGGACAACTCAGACAGGTGTCAGCTTCTCTAGGAAACTGCCTCTGATGGCCCTTCTGCCTCCAGGCCAGCCCGCTCCCCTGGGGTCTCCCTGCCATCTCCCTGTGATCCCCTTCCTCGTCCTGCTCATCGTCCTTGTCTCTCGGTGTTCCTGGTGTCCATCCCTCTGGCCCAGGCACTCGCCTGACTCCTGGCAGGACCTGAGTGCGTCAACCTGCCCTTCTGGCCACCCAGCAACACAGGGATCCCTGGAGCAAGGGGAAGAGCCGCAGAATGGAAACTGCTGGAATGCCTCGACTGCACGCCCCAGGGCTCCAGCAGGGGTGACAGCGTGACTCCAGGTTGACTCGAGCTTGCCGCCCCCCCCAGTCCTCCTACTGAGCAGGAAGGGGCTGTCTGCGGGTATGTCCCCCCACACTCTAACGCAGTTGTTGGCTCTGTAAGAGTCGGTTGAGGGCCGACTTGAATTCTGATGCAGGCCCCCCAGATAGCGTTCTCTGTATCCTCCTTCCTCGGTGATGTGAATGTTTTCCTGGAAAGGACAGCCAAGTCCGAGCCTTCAGCGACATGGGGTGCACTCTACATGATTCCTGCTTGCTTCCCTCTTCCTTGGGGGTCTGGAAAGAGCACTGGGGACAGACAAGGGATGCTCACAGCCTCCGAGCTCAGCACAATTCACATGGGGGTGTTTGTAGTCTCCTGACCCAAATATGCTGCCATCCCAGAGACTTGCTGTGGAACGATAGTTTCCTTTTGCCCTGTGACTGGCGTGTAGGTGAACCACAGGCCTCTTTCCGTGAGCCCGTATGATCCCGGGGGACAGTGTGGAGGCTTCCATCAGAGGCCCCAGGCCCCTGCAGACCGCGTGTCACATGTGCCGTGTGTAGGTTTGGCTGTTTCTGAAGAGCACCTGCCAGACAGGTTTTTAATGGTGCCTCGGTTGTTCAGGCAAAACACGCTCTAGTGACAGGAGGTGTTGGTTTTGTTTTGTCAGTGACGAGTGGGAGCAGGTGGGATAGACAGTCCGTGAGATCACTTATCAGAGTGGTCAGTGAACCCCGAAGCTTCGGGTCCATGGGTCTCCCTAAGACCTTCTGGCTCTTTGCAGCCCCAGGCACTGGAGTCTGTGTCTGTCAGGGCCAGGCGTCAGCAGAAAGGCCTCCTGGAGGGGGCGTCTCTGTTTGTCCTTCACAGCCCTGTGACCTTCATAGACATCTCCTCTTGGTCACAGCACAGCCATCAGAGAGATCCGCAGTGTTCTAACACATGGCAGTCTCACCACCGAGACTCAGATGGCTCCGAGCTGAATCCTGTGAGATCAGGGGATACACATGCGCGCACCCTGACATACAGATACACCCTCTCAACGTGAGATCCGCTTCTCAGAAACAGGCAATTTATACATTCACAAAATGATGAACTTTCAGCTAAGAATTCTAACATTTCAGTACCACGATTGAGAACCAGGCTACATTTGTCAAGTGACCGAAAGCAAGGTTTTTCAGAAATTATTAGCTAGTTTTTTCAATATTGAATTTATAGGCACGATGAGTATATTACTGTGATGTTTCCAGGATAAAATAGCGGCACTTTCACTTTTCTGGCCCCAGATGTTCAGCATATATCAGTGTATTTGGGGAGATCTGAAGAATTAGCTACTGTAAATAAAGTTTCCAAGAAGGTTTCTCCGGGAAAGAGGTGAACTTACAGTAATACGGGTGATATATTATTAATTAATAACTATGACCAGCCACTGTTTCAATTAAAAGGACAACGGATGAGAACGCCTAACAGAAAGGATATGCTGAATCTTAGTCTCAGGAGCACCAAAGTCTGCAGAGCAGACGGGGGGAGTGTTGTTTCTGGGGCTGGTGAGCAGGAGGCCTCTGGGAGCGAGGTGTCACAGGCTGCCCCTTGGTCTGGGAACGTTTGCTGAGCTCTGGCTGCACGTCTCTCTGGAGCAATGCTCCTTTGGTTGCCAGAAGCGGAAACCCACTTCAAAACAGCTCAAGGAGAAAGAGGACTTTCTGGGAGGGCCGCAGGGGTCTCCCAGAACCCAAGGACAGCATGCCCTGATGGCCAGGGAGAGAGTCACGTGGGGCTGACGCGGGCAGGTGCCTGGAGGAGGGAGTCTGATTGGCACGTCTGGCCCCAAGGACAGCCACGGGGGTGTGGACTCGGCTGCAGGTGCTGTGACACGTAGGCGGGTTTCTCTGACGGCCGAGCACTGTGTGGGAAGACGTCTAGGAATGTGTCCCATGGAGGTGCTGGGTGAGCTGGAGGGCCAGCATGGGCAGGTCTTTTAGAGAAGTTAACAAGCGAGGACATCCCCGGTATGGACAGGTGGGTGTGTGCAGTGCCCCGGGCTGGTCTGTGGCACCAGAGGGTGGTAGAGTGCGATGAGGCCAGACCAGGAAGCAGTCCCAGCAATGACGGGGTTGCCCTGAGGGTGGTAGGAAAGGGGTGCGGAAGAATTCAGATCTCTGGGGGTTCGAGTGTTCAGAGGATCCGGCCCCCCGAGGTCAGTCTGCTGTGTGAGGCGGCAGCTTTCAGAGCAGCCTCTCCGTGCGCTCCTCTACCCCGACCCCACCCATCCTCCCAGGAAATGACCAGAGGCCTTGGGAGCAGCCTCCACACGGGAGGGGTCACACGACCCGGACTCCCCTCCCTCAGGAGCCGGCCCTGGAGACCCTCGTAATCGCGTTACTATCGGCCTTTCCCCTTCCTGTTGCTCATTTATTTGACTTTAAGCACAGTTATTTTATTTTTAGAGGAATAATTTGGAGTTAATTGGCCTTCTGCCTTAAAAAATACCACCATTTCCATGTAATGATCGTGTGGGAGTAGTTCTGTAGAGCCTTACACCCACCCTCTCCGCTGTGGAGCGGGACCTGACTCTCCCCCCAGCCCCCGGCCTGTGATGATGAGGTGAACCGCTCCAGGAAGAGTGGCTGCTGGGCAGCCTCCACCTGCTGTCCCGGGAGCTGGATGATGAAAGGAGAATCTGGGGGGCCGCCCCCGAGGTGATCTGCCAGAGCCCCTCACCTCGCCTTTTCTCTCTCCCTGCAGGTCACGCAATATTTAAACTCACATATCTAAGCAATCACGACTATAAACACCTCTACTTTGAATCTGACGCTGCTACTGTCAACGAAATCGTGCTCAAGGTGAGTGTTCCTTCTCGGCCTAGGCCTGGGGTGTGTGGGGCTGTGTGCCCCCTCTCCCACTCCCATCCCGCAGTACCAATGAGGCTCCTGGGCCAGTTTTGCAGAGACGCTGCGCTGGCTACAGGTCGCCCGGCTGGTGCGCACCCAGGCCTGGGCCACATCATACGTCAGCTGCTCTTCACTGAGGGGCTCCCACCCCTCCAGTGTGTGACTCTGGCCAGTCACATCACCTCTCTGGGCCTCTGTTTCTCCTCCTGTAAAATGGGGATCATGGTAGCTACCCTGCTCCACCCCACCAAAGGGCTGCTAGAGAGAATATTAAATGAGAATATTAAATGAATATTAGCTAGGTAGGTGAACCTACCTAGCTAAGTGATCATTCATTTTCCTTTTAAGAGTAGACATCATCAAGTATTAATAATAGTAATAAAAGTACTAAGATCTACTGAAGGGTCCAAAGTGCAGGATCTCAGCCAGGCCCTTGACCTGTCCCATCTCAAGGAGCTTCACACCTCTGTGAGGTAGTGATATAAAATCATTCCCATTTCCTAGATGAAAACCGAGGCTCAGGGGAAAACTAACTCAGCCAGGATTGGGACTTGGCAGAACCACAACCTGACCCCAGGTTTGGGGGATTCTAGAACCTGTGCTCCTAAGGCCCCAGGTGTGCATGGCATTCAGGAATTAAACAGATTTCAGTGAAATCAAATTGTTTCACAGAAACATTTTGAGTTTACAAAAGATTTTCAAAAGTGGTAGATGAGAATCAAAAGGATAAAGCTGCCAGGAGGAGAATTCAGAGCCGAGACAAGAGTAGCGTGACCAGTTGGATGGAAAGCAGAGGATTTCTAGATGACCCCAGGTCGGAGCCCATCAGAACAGCCAGCGGGCCGTGCCTGCCTGGAGTCCTTGAAACCAGTGATCTAAGAGTTACCTGCCCGCATCACCAGGCCACCCAGGGAGCTCATGCCACACTCAGGGGCCAGGAAGAGAAATATTCCCATTACCCCGTCAGGGCTGGCCTTTTTTTTATAGCCAACGTTAAAATATTCAAGACTTGAGAAGGATTCTAGTAAAATTATAATCCTGTGTTTGACATCAAAATAATTTTCACAACAGCAGATTGATGACAGAAACACAGGTTTATGACTTCAGTGCGAGACTGCGGAAGAACAAGTGCAGAGAAATCATTTTCCAGGACCAAACGCTCCCTGGAAGCAGATGCTTTTCTGCAAAATCCCTGAGGCCTAGCGCCTTCCCTAAATTGTCTGTTTTCATATGAAAATGCTTGTAGAAATATTGCATCGTGCTTGAGTCTCCAGGAGAGTCCCAGCCTGATTTACTTAGAGAAGCTAATGGTCGTGATCCTGATGGAAGATTAAATTTCACATCTCCGATCTCTGATTTCTAAAGCAATTTAAATACTTATCCTGATCTGCCATTGCCAGTGTTTTCATGGGGCTTTGCACTGATATTCAGTGACTGTGGCCCCACTTAGTGGAAATGCTTCCATCAGAGGTTCTTCTCAAGTTGGTCATAGATACCAGCATCATATGTGGTGGTTCTAGAATTACGGAGTTTCACGTAAAACAAGAGCTTTAGACTGAAACTGAAAGGAGGAAACAAGGATGAGAGGCTGATGTCAGACCATTACAAACAGGCAACCTGCCATCAAATTATGTTTATCTCATTGTCTTTTTCCCATGGGACCCATTTATTGAGCACCAACTGTCTACAAGGCCTTTGATGTACGTGATCTCATTTCACTCTCACAACTGCCCTGCCGTGTGTAGACGTTATTGTGTGTGTGTGTGAGCTCAGGTGTGTCCGACTCCTTGCACCCTCATGCACTGCAGCCTGCCAGGCTTCTCTGTCCGTGGGATTTTCCAGGCAAGAGCACTTGAGCAGATTGCCGTTTCCTACTCCAGGGGATGCTCCTGACCCAGAGATCGAACCTGTGTCTCTCGTGTCTCCTCATTGGCAGGTGGATTCTTTACCGCTGTACCACCTGGGAAACCTGTGGACACTATTACCCCCACTGTATAGATGAAAACACAGAGGCCCAAGCCTCCAGAGCGCCCAGAGGTAGAGTGTCAGCTCGAACCCAGCTGAGCAGTCCCAGACTCCCGCACCCCCACCCCGCCTGAGATAGAGTTGAGCTAAGCCATGTGTGGTCCCTAATTCTGCAGGCTTCGAGATGAATCTCAGAGGAATCATTGGTCTCTTCAGGTTGGGTTCTTCTCATGATCGAGTGATAGAGGCTGTGACTTTATTGACCATGAAAACTCCCTATATTTTTATGCCTTAAGCTGTAAAATGCATTGAAAGTGAAACACTCTACAGTGCATAAAATTGTGCAAGTTTTAAGCCACAGCATATTAACCAGCTAATGGCAGAGCAAAGGGCGTTTTTATCTTTTGATTATTACATTAATCTTCCATTAAAATTATCTATGTGATTATCACAAAGCATTGAAGATAATAAATTTAGGAAATACTTGGCCTGTTAAGGATCATTTTTAAATGCTTTTGTCAAGTTACATGTGCCAAAAATACACTGAAAACAGGCTAGCTGATTGTGCAAACAACTGAGTCCAAAGATTGCTCTTATTAAGAATGATACAACCCCTTCTTCCCATGCATCGTCTGTGGTGTCCCACGTCATCACCCGGCCTGCCGGCCTCGTGATTTATTGCTCTCAGCTGGTAACTTGGCGAGGCAGTGGGCCGAGCGTGTCAAGCCTTCTGTACTCAGACACCAGCCCTTAATGCCTGCTGCCGGCGACTATCAGAGCAGAAAGTTTGGAGGGGATGCGGTGATGGAGCCCCGGCCCCACACTAACCAGGCCATCTGAACTGCTTCCCCCCGCACCCCCATCACCTCCGTTCTTCCTCACTCAGCAGAGGCCTCTCCCCTCAGGGCAGGACACGTGGCCCTCAATGTAGAATCAACAGAAGGGGTGGCTCAGTTCTCTAGCCAGGAGTATTCAGGTTTCTCAACTTTCCGATCTTTGAGCTTGGAGAGGAACGGTGTTGGTTCACAGACAGGCCCAGCCAGAGGGCTGCTGGGGCGGTGGGACAAGGGGAGTCTGAGGAGGTGAGGGGTGGGGGTCTCTGAGAAGCCAGAGAACTGATTCAGGTTCTAACCCGAACTCTGACAAGCCTCTTGGCCTCAAGTGAATGACATTGCCATTCTGAGCCTCGGTTTTCTCCTCTGTACAGTGGGGACAACAGTAGCAGCCACCTCCTCCTAAGGCCCTTGTTGTCGTCTAGTCGCTAGGTCATGACCGACTCTTGGCGACCCCATGGACTGCAGCACACCAGGCCTCCCTGTCCCACACCATCTCCTGGAGTTTGCCCAGGTCCATGTTCATTGAATCGGTGATGCCATTCAACCACCTCATCCTCTGCCGCCCTCTTCTCCTAATGCTGTTGTGAGGATTAAATGAGTTTATCCTTGAAAGGTGCTCCAATCACTGCTGCTGCCCTGTGGCCCTGCCCAGCCAGGGGCACACCCTCGCGCCGGGCACAGGTCTGATCACAGCACTGCTGCCCTTCCCTGGCCCCTCCCCGCCTCACCGTGTCTGGCCCCTCAGCTTCTGAATGGCCATGAACACCCCCTTGCTGTGTTCCTCTGTTGTGCCTTGATGCACACTGGTTCTCCCCATCCCTTGTACACCCCAAACTCCTATTTATCCCTCAAAACCCAGCTCCTTTATCCCCTCGCAAGACTTCCCTCCCCACATGTTCCCTTTAGTTACTGTCCGCATTCCTTTCTGCTCCTTCTGTATCTGTTGTCACACTTGTTCTGTTGCTCACTCACTAGGCTGTGAGCTCCTTGGGTCAGGAACCAAGTCTTAATTTTCCCTCTGCCACGTGAGCCAAGCATGGGACGAGGCTCAGACAAGACAGGGACTCAGTGCCAAAGGTGATGGTGGCAGTGGCCACCCAGCATGGGGGGATCTGAAAAGAGCCCAGGAGACCTCAGGGGCAGCAGTAAGGCTGACACTTGGGAGGCAGCCCAGCTGTGCCCCTGCCCAGGGTTCCCATGGTGCCTGTCCCAGCTTTGGCCGTGACCTCTCGGTAATCCAGGGCATCTTGGTCCCCTTCTCTGAGCCTCACTTTGCTTTTTATCAAATGAGCCATAGCTAGTGGGGCCCTTATGAGCTTGGACGTACCCCAACTGCTGGGAGGCTGAACACAGAGCCTTATTTTGGTTTGGTTTTCATCCCTGTGATGTCTTGTCTTTCAGGCAACCTAAGCAGGGCTCGGGGAAGTTGTGTGCGAGCCCAGGGCCACATGGCAGGTGGGGACAGAACCAGGGAGGTTCTGGGAGGCAGCACGTGGTAAGGAGGGAACTCAGGCTCAGGAATCAGAACAGCTGCACCAGGGACTCAAAGGCCTGCACAGCCACATGTCTTCTACAGACCTGTTTCCCCGTCGTGCACTGGGCTTTGAGCCCACCCTTCAGGGTCGTGGTGATGACCCGACTCTGTGCTCAGGGGAGCACCGGACCCAGGAGCTGCCCAGCCCAGGGCTGGGCTCTTCCCTCGCTCGTCCTGGGTGAGCAGAGGGTGGCTGGTAAGTGACTGGGCTGTGTCCTCTTGCTTTCTAGGTTAACTACATACTGGAATCGCGAGCAAGCACTGCCCGGGCTGACTATTTCGCTCAGAAACAAAGAAAACTGAACAGACGTACAAGCTTCAGCTTCCAGAAGGAAAAGAAATCAGGGCAGCAGTGACGGCTGCCTGCAGCTTCAGTCTGTTGCCAGAGCTCAGAGCCGCCTGCGGGGCCAGGTGGCTTTTGCCCACCCTGTGTCCTGCGGTCCTCGGACACGCTCCGAGGTCCAAGCTCCCGGCTCATGGGGACAGGGCTGGTGGGCTCCAGGGGAAGGGGGGCACTCCCTCGGACAGAGCTGGGGACGTTTCCACGGGACTGAAGCCTGAGTGACAGTGGCTTCAACAAGCAGTGCCCGGGGCCGGACGACACGGCAAGGAGCCACGAGAGGCCCCGCCATCTTCACTGCCTGATGGCCCCGCGCAAGGATGTACATAGCCGCGCCCAGACGTGTCCTTGCAGCTTGATCAGATTTCCTAAAACAAGCCAAGAACAAAAGTGTACATTTCTGTTTTTTTCTTCTTCCTTTTAATAAACTCTTTATCATGGTTGGTATGACGGACCATTCTTTGGGGCAGGATTGATTATGTTATTCTCTTTAAAATCTGCTCCCCATATTGAACAGGCAGATTGGAAAAGCTATGGCTCGATTTTTCAGAAGAAATGTTTAGGGTTTAGTCAATAGTTTTAACTATGCCATTTGTTTAAATGAGCGTGTTGCTCTGAGGATAGCATCTTACTGAAGTTCAGGAGGGGACGTAGTGATGTGTGTCCAGGGCTGCACCACCCACCCCTTCGGAAGCCTTCTCTCCTTAGCCACTCCAGCACCTCTGACTTCAGGAAGGCAGGACTGCACGTCAAGCTCGGGGCGCCAGGAAACGGGTCACACCGAGCTGCTGTTTCCTCAGTAGCCAGGCTGAGTTTGAGCCGACAGTCAGACCTGCACGTGGGCATGCCCTGGACTCTGAAGACTCCTCTCTTCACAGTGCCTGCCCCCTGGTCTCAGCGGCAGGAAAGCCACTGCTTTCACTTCATCGGAGACCTCGGGGTGGGGGAAGCTGCTGCCAGGGGTCCCACTCCCGGGGGTGGGGAGCAAGGGAATGGGCATCTGCTGACCCCCACCCCTCAGGCTAGCCTGCTGCCTCGGTGCTCCTTACCAGCCTCTCCAGGGTCTCTCCCAGGGTGACGTCCTTTCGCTCAGTCCCCGGCCAGGGTGGCGGGGCCAAGGTTTCACCGAGGAACTGCATTTCTAAAAAAAATTATGTTTAATTGTGGTACAGGAAGCGACGTTGCTGAAACAGCCTCTGACAGTCGAGGGTCCGTTTGCACAGGGGCGTCCTAGTGAATTCCTCCTTCATTCTGATCTTTGTTCAGCCAACAGAAGCACCCTTTTCTAATGTCTTCCACTGCTACCCACCCCAGAAACAAATATTATTTGTAGCTTGCTATCTGTTATTTGAATTTTTAGCAATTTTATATTTAGATATCTTTGAAAAATATAAATGACTAATTTGGTCATTAAATCTTGTGACATATTCAATATTAAAAGTCATAAACACCTTCTTCTGCGTATTGCTTTGAATTCTTGAAGTCTCGAGCACATGTTGGTAAAGAACGGTGACCACCAAGAATCGCGCTGGGTGGTGACATTTGCTGACAGTTGATGTACCGAGCGGCTCTGAAACGCTCCATGGGTCTCCTTTAATCCTGAGCAAGACAGGATGATCGTCTTCACTCAAGGGTGACATTGAAATCATCACCTCCTTCCATTACAGAAGCAACACCGTTCTCGTATCATGGAATACAGCTCACGTGCAGTTGACACACAGAACACACTTGAAGGAGTAATTTAAGAGAAACACTAACCATTGCCCAGGTCCACTGAGATGGTTAAAATTCAGTTTTTCCTCTGCTTCTCTCAACCCACACCTGGATTTTAAAGAAAGACTCCGAGCATCTCTTACCTGTCTCCCGGGCTTTACCAAGCAGCTTGGCACACCCAGGTTATACTCAAGTGACCCAACAGGCTGTGCCCCCACCTCCCAGCGTGTCCCCTGACCTGGCCCCAGAGTGGCCCTCACTAACTTGATGGTAACTCAGGACCAGGCCTTTACCAAGTCTGGGTGGCTGACAGGCCCAAGCAGTAGTCCCTGGAGCCCTGGCCTCCACTGGTTACTGAGCTGCCCCCATCATCTGGGGCAGGCTGTGTGCCGGCCCCTTGTGAATATGCACAGGCCCAGGTCACTGCAGCCAGCCTCAGGCAGGTCACCACCACCATTCCAGGGATGAGGACTCAGGGCTTGGGAGGGTCCCACCTTCCATCCAGGACACAAAAGCGAATGAATGGGATCTGGCCCTGAGACTCCAGGCCTGCCCTCCACGGCCACGGACTGCAGATCTGGGCGCTGCCTCCCTGGGGCCTCGGTTTCCTCATCTGTTAGTGCAGGTGCTGGAGTAGGTGGTCCCTGCAATCCCTTCTGGAGAATGAGCCCAGACTTACTTCCAGAGGTTTCTGTCCTGCACAACCTGCAGGAGCGCCACTGTGTCTGGACAAGAATCCTAAGAGCTGAGGAACGCTGAGCTCGCTCCGTCCCGCCCCCTCCCTGGAGCAGCAAGTGGACGTTCCCTCCCAGGTTCTGGTCCTCGGCCTGCAGACAGCATGCTGCCCTCGGGTCAGCACTTGCCCTTGTTGGCCTCTTTGGTCTTCCCTCCCCAGGACTCCTCAGCCCCACGTGCCAGGCCTCGCTCCCCACCCGGAGCAGCGGCTCCTCCTGAGCCCTTTCCTCCCTGGTCCCCAGGACCAGTGTCCCTGCTGCCTTGGGAGGCCCCTCAGCTAGGTGGAGACCACGCTGATACCCCTCCGAGTCTTCTCTCCATGGATTAAGAAGCTGGAAGAGGCTCCCGTCCGCTGTCACGTCCCTCAAACCTGCCAGCTGCCCCCTGGGTTCCCCAGCTGAAGGACTGGGAGACCTCAGGATAGAAGGGAGCAGAGACCCGACCCGGTCATCGTGACGCTCGCAGCCCAGTGAGGCCAAGGGATGGCGGGTGACCCCCCGGGCCGCCCCGCAGTGAGCACCATGCGAGCCCCATGGGGACCAGCCTGGGCCTGGCAGGTGCTTGTGGAGAGACGGGCAGTGGGAGCCACAGGAAGGCTGGGGAACTGGGGACCTGAGATGGGGGCAGCAGACAGTGCCAGGCCGGGCCATCTCGTCAGGCCCCTTGGCAGCCCTGCTGAGCAGGACAGGCTTGGCTTCTTGAGGCGCTGCAGCTCCCAGGAGAGAAGGAAGCCCCCTCTTCCCAGTGTCCCCGGGAGAAGACGCTGTGGCTTCACCACTGGGCCCAACGTCAGCAGTGTCTGAGCTTCCCTGACAGCAAGGATGGCACAGCCACGAGGGCCAGAGAAGGGGCCCTGAGACGGGAGAGGAGGCAAGGCGGGGATGAGGGTTGGTGCCTCTGCCCCCCCTGCCCTCAGCCTGGTCCCTGTGCCCACATTAGCGCCCCGAGGGACCACCGCAGCCTCCTGGTAGCCCTGGCAGGATGGTCCCAGCTCCTGGCACGGCTCCTACCACCTCCTCTGGTGTTTCCTAGGGCTGTGCGCCTCCTCCAGAAGGAGAAGCCGGAGGAAAGGAAGGAGAAAGCAGGGGCTTCCTGGCTCCATGGGCTGAGCCTCCTCACTGGGCACAAGCAGCAGCACCCACCCCATAGCCTTGCAGGGACCACGGGCTGAGTGTGGGCTGGGTCACAGCCTCCACGGCCTGGCCTCAAACCCAGCCCATATCCCAGTCCTGTACTCCGCCAGATCCTCTGTGCCTCATCTGTATGGTGGGTTGAGATGCCCACTTGCAGCGCTGGAAGCAAGACAGTGAGACAGCACGTGCCCAGCGCATGGTGCGTGAACCCCTGATACATGGCCACACGATGTTGGCGTCCGTCATCTCACTTAGTCCAGTTGCCCAGATGCCACGTTCTCCTCTAGCAGTGCCCACTCTGAGAAGGGACCTGGTCAGGCCTGAGCTGTCCCCTCCTGGAGTTCCAGAGTCCAAAGAAGCTGCCATGACAACTGCCAAAACCAGCTTCCTCGGTGTCTGGAAAGGGGCCATGCAGGAGCCGGACTTCAGCCCTCTGCCCTGGGGACAGACGGCTGAATTTGGGGGTCCTGCTTTGCAGGCCTGCACCCTGCCCAAGTCCCAAAGCCAGCCTCGAGGGCCCTGCCCTCCTGTCCTTCCTTGCCAACTGATTCTGTGACATGAACGCTCACTGAGCACCCTCCTATAAAGCAGACCCTGGGGTCAGGCAGCAGTGCTCAGATTTCAGTTGTCTCCTGGTTGGTGTGTCCTTGGATGAGCTGCATTACTTCTTTGAGCCTCAGTCTTCTCTTCTGTAAAATGGGACAATAAAGCCTTCTTCAAAGGAGCCTTGTGAGAACTGGATGAGTTTACTAGGCCAGACGGGCTGGGCTACAGTGACACCAACAGCCCAAAGGCCCCAGTGGCTTTAACACAGCAAAGGCTTATTTCTCGTCACACAGAGTATGGTCCAGCCACCCTTGGTCTTCCACTGAAGCCTGGGTAGGGGACAGAAGGGCTAGAGAAGGGCAGCAACAATTAGATGCTGTGGTTCAAAAGCAGTCCTTCCCACCTTTGTTCATATTTCATTGAACAGAATCAGCCACCTGGGGCTGCCTCCTTCAAGGGTCAGAGGGGTGTGACCACCCAAGGATGGGGAGTCACAAGTGCTTATAAGCAATCACAATGTCTGCCACCAAAAATTCCCAATCACAGGCTTCCCCCCAAGGTTGCACCTCATCTGCAGTGAAATATTTTCCCTTTAAACTGATCCAGGCTAATGCTGTTCTCTACCTTGAAGTGTTAGCTGCTCAGTCGTGTCCACCTCTTTGCGATCCCATGGACTGTAGCGCACCAGGCTCCTCTGCCCTGGGATTTCCCAGGCAAGAATACTGGAGTGGGTAGCCATACCCTTCTCCAAGGGATCGTCCCAATCCAGGGATCAATCCCAGGTTTCCCGCATTGCAGGCAGATTCTTTACTGCCTGAGCCACCAAGGAAGCCTTCTCTACCTTAGAGTGAAGATTGCTCAGCCGTGTCTGACTTTTTGCGACCCCATGGACTAAACAGTCCATGGAATTCTCCAGGCCAGAATACTGGAGTGGGTAGCCTTTCCCTTCTTCGGGGGAATCTTCCCAACCGAGGAGTTGAACATGGGTCTCCTGCATTGCAGATGGATTCTTTACCAAATGAGCTATCAGGGAAGCCCTAATAAAGCCAAGGAAGTTTCTCTACCTTAAACTCCATCCTAAACAAGAATGGCTGTGGAGTCACAGATTCGACGTGCAGCATGTATGCATGTTGGTGTACATTATAATAAAAACAGCTGGGACTTCCCTGGTGGTCCCGTGGCTAAGACTCCAGGCTCCCAATGCAGGGGGCCCAGGTTCAATCCCTGGTCAGGAAACTAGTTCCCACACGCTGCAACTAAAGATCCTGTGTGCCTCAACTAAGACCCAACACCACCAAATAAATAACTAAATAATACATACACACAGAACTGTTCAAATCGAAAAATCTACCTCGTACCTACCCCTGAAATCATGTGTGGGATCACAGTCACGCCTCCCACGCTGACGAACATAAGCTAATTTCACACTTTGTCAGTGCCGGCCCCCTGCCTCTTATTAGGCTCTTGACCAAGGTTGCTATTGCTGCTGCTGCTAGGTTGCTTCAGTCATGTCCGACTCTGCGACCCCATAGATGGCAGCCCACCAGGCTCCTCCACCCACGGGATTTTCCAGGCAAGAGGACTAGGGTGGGGTGCCACTGCCTTCTCCAATGCATGAACGTGAAAAGGGAAAGTGAAGTCGCTCAGTCGTGTCCAGCTCTTCGAGACCCCACGGACTGCAGCCTACCAGGCTCCTCCATCCACGGGATTTTCCAGGCAAGAGGACTGGGGTGGGGTGCCACTGCCTTCTCCGCTACCAAGGTTAGCTACTATTCTATTCACCGTTTCCTTGGTCTATCCTCAGGCCCACCGAATCCCCATTTTATAGATGAGGAAACTGAGGCAGAGAGAAGCCTCAGCTGAGGCCATGCAGTTGGGAAGTGATGGAGAGATCACCCACCCCCCACGCTGTCCCCAGCCCTGTTGGGCCTCCATCTGACGTGACCCAAATGCCCTGGATCCTGAAGGTTCCCCCGAGGCCCCATGGAGAGGCCCCTGCTCTCTAGAAAGGCAGGCAGGAGAGGGAAAGGGTTAAACCTGTCACGTTGTGTTCCCACCAAACACCTCTGCTTAAACGCAGAATCCCAACAGGGTGGTGTTTGCTGTAAAAGCTCTAGAGTGATTTGTGAAGTCTCGAAGGCCCGTAATCTCGTCAGCGTAATGGGATTATATTTCAAATCACCCTGGCCTGTTCATTACCCATTTAAAGTCCTCTGACAGAGGAAAACTTACATAAAACGCACACGGCAGCCCTTGCCGACTTCCCCACTCTCCTTCCTGATTAGACAAACAGATGCTGAGGTCTGGAATGAAAAAATAATGTGCCCATTTATTCATTTTTCTGACAAGTCACAATAGATTTTTAACTGCCAATGAGTGACCTCCCAGAGGGGTGGTGCCTGGGAGGTGGCCGCCAGGCAGCAAGTGGTCATTTCCTGGCCTGGCTGGCGATGTCTCCCGGGATCACAGCTCAGCCAGGCTGAGCCCCTCTCCTCGCCCTGTCCCAGTTGGGGTGGGGGACTGCCTGCTGGGCCGCTCGGCTGTCACCACCCAGAGGGGGCTGGGGAGCTTCTGAGGGCAACCAGGACGCAGCCACGGCCTGAAGTCACAGAGCCCAGGCAGGAATCGCAGCCCTGCCTGGATCAGCAGGGTGACTGAGGACACTTGTCATCTCTTGGAGCCTCAGTGTTCCTGTCAATAAAATGCAGACAGTAAGACAGCTCATCTCGGAGGTGCGGGCTCCGGGCACGGGGCTTCCCGGGAAGACCTCCAGCCGGCGCCGCCGGCCGCACCTGGCCCGCCTCCACCGTGACCTCTGGCGGATGGGGTTTTGCTGTCACTTGCTGAGTCTGTGTCACTCTGCTCTGAGACGGTGCCTGGAGCAGAGGTGGGCGGGCAGAGGGGCAGCTGAGTCAGGGGCAGCTCTGTCTGCTCCCCTCCTCATTCAGAAGCTGGACGCTGTCCCTGAAGACTGGTGGCCAAGCGGCCACCAGCTAGAGGGGCCCCTGCGGCAGTGAACAGAAAACGTTTCCCTTCCCGTCTGTCGTCAAGGCCTCCCGCCCCCCCCACCCCCTGCCCCAGGACTCCGTGGGCTCAGCCTCAGCTCCATGACCCTCGAGTCACCTGGTTACTGGAAGGACTGATGCTGAAGCTCCAATACTGTGGCCACCTGATGCAAAGAGCCAACTCATTGGAAAAGACCCTGATACTGGGAAAGATTGAGGGCGGGAGTTAGGGTGGCGACAGAGGATGAGATGGTTTGATGGCATCACCAATTAAATGGACATGAGTTTGGACAAACTCTGGGAGACAGTGAAGGGCGGGGAAGCCTGCTGTGCTGCAGTCCGTGGTCAGAGAGTCGAACACAACCTTCCGACTATACAACAACAAGTAGCCTTGGAGATGGTGCCAAGTCACGTACTGAGAACAAGGCCTCCCTTGCCAGTAGGCCTCAGGGGCATCTCCAGAACCCAGGGAAGCTCCCTGACCCATCCAGCTGGGGGCCTAGTCCCCCCTACCACCAGCCCTCTCCCCTCATCGGCACTGCCTGCCTCACTGAGTAGCCCCAGGCAGGGTTCTTATCTTCATGCATTAACTCTATGAATACGTAAGAAATACTGTGAGGCTAATTCTTTTTAAAATGATAAAATTTGTCTATATTATAGCATTCCAGCCCCCAGCTTCCTGAAAGCTAAAAATATTTTAATGTCATATTCCCATGTAAATTTCAGTTTAGAATTTAATACCCTTTTAACATACATTAAATTTTTAGCATTCTTCAAGCCCTTGGTTCTTCTAAGGGCTTATCTGCTATGCGTTAGAGGAAAGGGCTGGGGAAGGCTGTAAATTAGGAGAGAAAGTTCTAGAATTAGGTTACCCCCAAAACTTTGTGCCCACCCCCATTGTAGGAGTTATTCCTCTGGGCTGAGGAGTATCTGAGCCAAACCCTGGAGTCCTGGGAAGTGTCAGAAGTCTCAGTTTCCTTGCTGGAGCAGCTGTGATTTTATCAAATAAACACAGGGGTGGCTTTACGGGAGGACTCCTCACAGCAGCCCAGGTCGGGGCGCCAGATGGCCGGGCGTCGGCCACAGTCAGAAGCCTGAGAGCTGCAGTCCAGTTGCCCAGCTCAGACCCGACTTCTGCCACTTGCCTGCAGGTGACCTGGACGTGTTCTCTGTGCCTGTTTCCTGGCTCCAAAATGGGGCCATGTCAGAGTCAGTTCACAGACTATGTTATGAAAGGGAAGATTATCAGCTTTGCAGAGGTGACCGCCAGGATGCACTGGCTGGCCTGGCTAAGGGCTCCAGGGTGATGACGTATGGGGGCCGGAGCAGATCATTTTAACTGGTCCATACCCCAACTCCAGCTCCTAGACTAAGACCTCATCCCCCAGCCACAGGATGCCCGAGGGTGTCTCTGCAAAGCCCCGGGATTGGCCCATGGGCTGTAGCTTCCCACTAGTCCCACCAGTTCCCTCTTGGAGCAAAGCCAAGGGCAGCCAGGGGAGGCTCTGAAAATGATAGGGAGGAGTGTTCATGGCATTCTAGGTGGAAAGCAGGGTGGGGACCTCATGCCTCCCTGGGCTCAAAGGCTGAGGGCTGAGGGCTGCCTGGGGCACCCGGCCCACCAGCCTTGAAGTCTGGAGTCTCGGGCTGCTCTGGCCCACCCACACCCCCTGCCGTGGGTCACCACGCCAGGCTCCTTGAGTGAACCCCTCCATGTCTCTGAGCACCCATCTGTGAAATGGGGTCAGAAATAACAAAGCCGTCCTGGTGAGAGGACCCAGCACGGTAGGAGTCATCACTCACAACTCAATGTGTGGTGAAAGGCTCGCCTGGCCATCCGTCCAAGCAATCATTAACCAGAATGAGAAATTTACAGTATGGAGACTTGAAATCCAGTGAGATGATGTCTCTGCTTTCTAATCACTTTCAGGGGATGATATAATGCATTGATCGAAGGAGGTGAACCCCACTTTGGGCTCCAACCAGTGTCTGCAACAAAAGCAGCGGGCTTGTTAACCTAGATTTACAAAATCTCCAACCTGGTGAGAAGGAAGGCCTGGTGGGAGGAAGATGCTGCCGGTGTGTGATACTGGGAGGACCCGGGGACCAGGTAAGGATCCCCCTTGAGCATGCCCCAGAAGGGGCCCAAGGGATCCCTCTCCAGGCAGCCACCAATGAGTTAGCTTCCCGGTGCGGAGTGAGTTCCCCGACTCTGGAGGAATGTGAGTGCTCAACCTTCAGTCAAGAAGTGTCCACTAGTGCCTACCTTGTGCCAAGCCCAGCTCGGGCCCAGAAGGTACAGAAATGACCTGACCCAGAGCCTCTCTTTGGGAACTCATGGACGACAGGGCCAAGAGAGTCTCTAGAGCTTGGGTGACCGGAGGTGGAGCTAGAGTGGAGGCAGACACGTCCTTTCCCTCATAGCCCTTTGCAGCTGGGGGCTGGGAACACTCCTGGATCCGGTGGGGCCAACTGGAAGCTGGCAAGCTGGTGGACGCTGGGGGAGGCCAGATTCTGAGGCAAGAAACCCCAAGAGGAAGGAATCAAGCAAGTGGAAGGAGAGAGGCCAGAGAGTCCAACCCCACCTGCGTGGGTCAGTGGGTGAGAAATGTCTCCTTGGCTCCCTGTGGGCTTAGGGATCCTTGCTGCCGGGGCACCTTGAGGCCCGGGAGCTCAGTGTGCACAAAGACCTCTTCCAAATGGTCGTGTTGATCATTACCCAATAAATCCTCCCTGTACTGTGGAAGGTAGGGCTCCTGAGGCCTTCTGCCCTGATCACTGTTCTCTGCCATCCGTGTCAGGAAAGGAAGCCTTCGGCTTTGCAGAGGGTCTAATCTGTGTCCCCCTCTAGGATGCTGTGAGGGGCTCTTGGGAACAGGACCGATGTCCTAGGCTCTCACAGAGCAGTGCTCAGCTGACACTCGCCTCCCATGAGACCAGCCTTTCATCAATGTGTGTGTCAGCAGAAGACAGACCCTCAGCCGACGCCTTGATCACCTGCAACTCTGACGTCCCATCTCTGGACCTCACTCGCTGCCCCTGAGAAGGGCATCCTCCAGGTCAGCTCCAGACTGTTCCAGGCTTTGGAACCTCAGAAGGAGGGACTTCTTATCCCCATGCCATATACACGTGACAGGACAGGGGTCTGGTTGGCCTGACGGCAGCCACATGTTTATCCTCAGGCCAATCCCTGTGGCCGGGGGCTGGCTGCCGTGTATGGCAGCGCTCCCAGGACACAGCTCAGGGGGTGGACCCCAGTCGCCAGAGCAGAGGAATTGGGGCAGGTAGAGTCCATGGATCTCTTCAGCAGTTGCCGTGTGCCAACCACTGTGCCAAATACCTATCCAAATAATATTCTCCAAATTCCCCTGAAGCAGAAGCTCGTGGCCTCCTTCCACAGTAACAAGACCTAAAGGCTGAAGAGGCTTTGCCCCGTGAGGAGGACCCGCTCCTGACTCCAACCCCAGTGCTCCCCCTCAAGGGCCACCTCCTCCACATGGGCACAAGGGAGGTGAGGCTTCCCACCAACCACAGCATCTCTGGGGAATGGTGCGCTGTGTGAGGGTATGTGTGTGTGGTGTGAGTGTGTGTACAGTGCACGTGGTGTGTAAGGCGTGTGTGTGTGGTGGGAGTGAGTGTGCTGTGTATAATGGGCAGTGTATCATGTGAGTGTGTGTGTGGTGTGGTATGACTGTGTAGTGTGTGTGATGCTTGTGTATGGCATGTGTGGCATGAGCCTCTGGTATGTGTGTGAGATATGAGTGTGTGTGGTGTACACGGTGTGTGTGGTATGTGTGGTGTGTATGTGTGTGTGAGGGAGCGTTTACTCCATGGGCCGCCTGCCCCTGCCCATCCCCACTCCCCCCGGGCAGGGCGCGCGTCCTCACACACCTGTGCTCGGGGCACAGCGAGCCTGGCGGCGTCTGCTCTCGAAGGAGGCCATGAGGGTCTCTAAGCAGCCCCTTCCCTACCGCTGAACAGCTGGCCACCATCTTGGCACACATTTGCCTGTCACATCTGATTTGCAAAGTCATGTCTGTAACAGACCCACAGGAGCGTCCAGTTGGGGCTTTTTCAGGTCAAGGAGTATTTTACAGAGTCTCTAGTTCTTCAGAGGGGAAAAAAAAAAGTGTGAAGAGCCCTCCTTCTCCATTGCCAGACTGACACTCTCAGCGGTGGAATGGTCCTCCCAGCCACCCTGGGCTAAAGCCTTGAGAATCATCTGAGGTTCTGGCATGATCCCATTTTACAGATGAGGAAATCGAGGCTCAGAGGAGTCCTGTCACTTCCCCAAGGTCACATAGTGACTAACAGCAGAGCCAGGATTTGAACATGGCCCCTCTGGCCCCTCAAGCCATAGCTCATCATCCTCATGTCCACAGCCTCCCTGCAGATTCCTGAGCTGAGCTGTCCTTGCTGGTGTGACTCCAGGACCTCCTCCTCCAGGAAGCCTGCCTGAGCTGTCATGGTCCTCCTTGGGCCTTCGAGCTCTTACCACTGACCACTGACTAGAGTCTCTGGTTTCCAGAACATTCTGGGAGGGGCCCACCAGAGCTGAGCACTTTGATCCCCTGAAGGCATCAAGTTGGCCAAGGTGCTTCCACTGCCTGGAGCAGAAGCCCAGGAGGAGGCAGGCCAAGCAGGTTCTTCTCCTGCAGGAACCCCCAGAGCCCTTAATGGGTACCAAGTGCCATGCGCCAGGGAGGAGTGACGTACGCAGTGTTTCCCAAACACCTTTTTTTTTTTTTTTGGCCAGAGCCACATATGGGTCGCTCAGAACTTAGAGTGACAATGCTGTTTCAGGCAGCTCAAGCTAAGCAGGGTCAGGTGCAGACTGAGAGCAAACCAACTCTGCCACCTACTAGCTGTGTGACCTTAGGCAAGCTGCTTTACCTCTCTGAGCCTGTTACCCTGTACACTTCCACGTGGCTCATCAGGGCCACTCCATCTTCATCCTGGCAGCCATGATCACCCTCCATCCAGCAAAAGCCTCTTCCCAGGCCTCTCGCTCCTGTCTGTCTCTCATTCCCAGGTGTGCTGTCTGGGCCTGGAGGACTGAGTTTGCCTTGCTCTCACTCACAGTAACTCCAGCACCAGAGCAAGCCTGGCACAAAATAATGTTTGTCTAATGAGTGAATGGATGGAAGAATGAGTATTCCTATGCGAACGCTCTGAATTTAATACGGGGCAGGCATGGCCCGGCACAGCAGCCCATAGCCACTCCCTCTCTGACCCCCATCCCTATCCTTCTACATTTCAGTCTGCTTTGAACCTTAAAGGAAGTCCAAGTCTCATTCAGCAAACATTTATTCAATTTGAGTAATTATGTCCTGTTGGGAGTTGGCAGATGGCAAAAGATGACTGGGAGAAACTCTTTGTCTTCTCATATGAAAAACAGCCTCTCTCTCTCTAGAGGAGCCTAGAGGCTCCCAGCCTGGGCTCTGCCCCCCCAGGCTTCATGGGCTCCTTGCCTCTACACTACGCCACCATGGCAGGACCATAGCACCTGTGCCCATTGCACAGATGAGGAGAGTGAGGCTCAGAGTTCTCAGTAACTCACCAAGGTCATACAGCTAGGGGGAAGTGGGGCAAAAAATTTGACCAGGTTTCATCTGATCCCAGACCCTGCAATCTCAACCCTTCATAGTTCTTGACTGAGAGGCATGTGACATTGTAAATAATGCCATTCTGTCCTGGGTTGCCTAGCTCTGCCTCACTCCCTACTTTTGTGTGACACTAAGCCAGTCATTTCTCCTCGATGAGCCTCAGTTTCCTCATCTGTAAAATGGGGCTAATAATCCCTCCTCTACAGTCATGACAATTACATGAGCTAGTATATGGGAGCTCAGAACTGAGCAACTTCACTTTCACTTTTCACTTTCATGCATTGGAGAAGGAAGTGGCGACCCACTCCAGTATGCTTGCCTGGAGAATCCCAGGGACAGGGGAGCCTAGTGGGCTGCCGTCTATGGGGTCGCACAGAGTCGGACACGACTGAAGCAACTTAGCAGCGGCAGCAGTAGATGGGAGCAAGATGTCAGAGGCAGAGCCAGTTTTGTGACTGTGGTCAGAGGGGCAGAAACAGCTGGGAAGTGGTTGCCTCAAAGATGAAGCTCTTGGCTGAGTCTGAGTGCCCAGTGCAGTGGCCAGCATAGAACAGGTGATCAATAAACTTTGATGGAATGAGTGACTACCTTCTGCTGGTGCTGCCAATTGTTCTGGAATGGACAGAGGCACAGAGCTTGAACCAGGGTTCCCTTGGATAGACACTGAGAATACAGGGGATGCAATGGAGCAGGACAGCCAAGATCCATTCTCCAGCCTAGACCAGGACAGCCTAGACCCATCCTCCAGCTTCATGGGCTCTGCGTGGGCACATGAGCCTTGGTACACATGCCCAAGACAAGTGCCACACAATCAAGATGGCTGCCTCAACACTCAAAGATGGCCACCACACTTGACAAGATGGCTGCCACAGCTGCCCCAAAAACCAGTGTCCACAAGGTACCAAGAGCCCCGCTGTGACTAGATTCAAAACAAAAAAAGCATTAATTGTTAAAGTGTGACCAGATTCCAAATAGAGTGAGTCAAAACTCAGGCAGGGCAGCCTAAACTCTCTCAGGAAGAAGAATCCAGTCAGCTCATCCCTGTGCCCCTGAGAATGCTGGGTAATTACTTTTTCCCTTTTGTCTGTTTTCTTTTCGCAGAACCACCAAGAAGCGGCCTCAAAAATCAGTTAAAGCTTCCAAAGTGCTTCTTTCCCCAGAAATCTTTTATAAAAGGTGAAAGATTTACAAGACCTGGAGAGCAAACCAAGCAGGATAATTGTTTTTGGAATGACCCCAATATTTTCACCCTGGCGACCCCAGCTGGGCATCTTGCCCCATATTTATGATTCCTGGTCCTCTGCGCACCACCGAGTGACCTTTCTGAGCCCCCTCTGTGAGCCCCCAGTCCCTTATCGGGCCTGTAACTCACCCTGACGCTATCTCTCGGGAGGGTCTTCTGCACTTTAATTTAACTCCCCTCATCGTTATTTCCCGGACTTCAAGGTTTTCTCTTTCGAATTGCCCTTCCCGGGACAAGCATAATCTGTTTGCCATCAAGCCCAATAAATATGTTTGTGCAGGAGATGGAACCATATGGGGAGAGCGGCTCGGGCCCGGGAAGCCGCCTCCGGCTCTCAGCCCCTTCTGGGCAGCGATGGCTGGTCTGTGTGTCCTTGAGCCTTGGTCCTGGCGGGAGTCACTGCCTCAGTTCTGAGGCCGAGTGGCTGGTTGTAACAAATAAGGATACAAGACACCTGGTTAAATTGGAATTTCAGATAAACAATGAATTTTTTTAGCATGAGTATGCCCCATTCAATATATGTTTTTAAAAAATTCTTCACTGTTAATCTGAAATTCCAATTTAACTGGGCATCTTGGGTTTTATCTGGTATCAGCTTCTGGGGGCCATCTCACTCACTTCCCTGAATTAATACACTGGAGAGTGTTTACTTACCAGTATTGCCAAAACAAAGTACCAGAGACTGGGTGGCTTAAACAAAAAAAAAAAAAAGAGAGAGAGATGTTTTTCTCATACTTCTGGGGGCTGGAAGTGCAAGGTCCAGGTAATCAAGCAGGGCTGGTTTCTTACAGAGTCTCTCTCCTTGGCTTGCAGATGGCCCCCTTCTCCCAGTACATGTTCATACATGGTCATCCCTCTGTGTGTGTCCTAATCTCCTCTGCTGAAACAGTCCTGTTGGATCAGGGCCCACCCTAGTGACCTCACTGTAACTTAATTGCCTCTTTGAAGACCCTGCCTCCAAATACAGTCACATTCTAAGGTACGAGGGTTGGGCCTTCAACACATGAATTTTGTGGGGACACATTTCAGTCCACCACGAAGGGCGTTTAACTCCCTCCCACCAGAAAGCTCCAGAGTCTGGGCTTACTTCAGGGCAGCCCTGGAAGACAAGAACCTTGCCTGTCCATCCACCGTAGGTTCTGCAGGGCCCTGGCTCAGAGCAGGCCCAGCACGAAATCTGTCAGGGTCCTGTCAGATTCACCCCACTCTCTCCCGACCTCACCATCCTGGCAATACTGAGGGGTGCCCCCACGACCCTGCAAGCAGGTACCATCAGTCACGGAGTGCAGAGCAGGAATGAGGCACAGGAGCACAAAGGCAACTTGAAATTATTGAAATTATCCAACCCTAAAGTTGTTCAAACCTGCCTACCCTGGTGTTTTGATACTGTATCACAGCCATGAAAGATATTACCTTTGGGGATAGCTTTGGGGGAATGGTATCCCAAACTCTTCATACTATTTCCCAATTTCCTGTAAGTCTATGAACAGTGAATAGTGCTACCCCATAGCCCAAGAATCGAACCAGGATCTCCTGCATTGCAGGCAGATTCTTTAGCAACTGAGCTATCAGGGAAGCCCATGCTGCTGCTGCTAAGTCACTTCAGTTGTGTCCGATTCTGTGCAACCCCATAGACGGCAGCCCACCAGGCTCCCCCATCCCTGGGATTCTCCAGGCAAGAACACTGGAGTGGGTTGCCATTTCCTTCTCCAATGCATGAAAGAGAAAAGTGAAAGTGAAGTCGCTCAGTTGTGTCCGACTCTGTGCGACCCCATGGACTGCAGCCCACCAGGCTCCTCCATCCATGGGAATTTTCCAGGCAAGAGTACTGGAGTAGGGTGCCATTGCCTTCTCTGAGGGAAGCCCCTGTAAGTCCATAATTAACATTTAAAAAATTTTTTTTAATTTAGAAAATTTTTAAATGAGAGATGTGCTGAAGAAATCAGAGCCAAATCTATGTTTGCCTGCGTGCGAGCCAAGTCGCTTCGGTAGTGTCTGATTCTTTGTGACCCTTTGGATGATAACCCTCCAGGCTCCTCTGTCCTTAGGATTCTTCAGGCAAGAATACTGGAGTGGGTTGCCATGTCTTCCTCCAAGGGATCTTCCCAACCCAGGGATCGAACCCGCTTCTCCTATGTCTGCTGCACTGGTAGGCAGGTTCTTTACCACTAGCATCACCTGCAAAGCCAAATCTGTGTTTACATGAAGTTCATTAAACCCCAGTGAGAATACAAAATACTCTAATGATCCAGATTGAACTATGAAAGATACAATAGATACAATTTATAAACTCAAAGAACTTGAGTGGGAAAGTTAATACATAAGTTTAACTGATACTACTGTAAAAGAGGCAACATTGAAACAAAATAGGAAAAATACGTAAATATTGGATAATTAATGGATACATAATAAAAAATAGTTTAGTAAATAAGAAATAGATAATTGGAGAAAATAATCACCTCGTATCTTAATGCTGGCTGAGTTTCTCTCCTGACCCCAAGACTGACAGATTTTCATTGCCTTTATCCAGTCTTGTCTCTCTTTGATGTGAAGGTTTATTTTTACTCGTTTTTAGACTAGCCCACTAGCTTCTAATATTTCTAAATATTATTAAATTAATGTCGGCTTCTGTACTAGATAATCCACATGAAATAAAAAAAAACAAGTGGAAAAAAGAATGGAACTACGCCTTCGAGAAACTGGTACAAGAGCAGGAAAAGTTGGATCAGGCAACGTGATGAGACAAAGGCTTACCCCAGGAGGAGCGGCCGCCACACAGGAGGCCTGTCTGTGTGTCTGTCTCCTCACCCTCTTATTCTCAGAGCCTGGCACAGAGAAGGCACACAATAAATATTTGTGGACTGACTGACTGAGTGACGTCTTGGTTGGTCATCTGTTCATGGCCTCCCTGGTTGGTGAGCCCCCACAAGCTGGGCCCCTGAGGCCTGGTCCCCAGAAGCAAAATACAGCCATTCCATCCCACCAAGGCCCTGCCTGTGTCCTGCAGCCAGGGGCTGCCACCCCCTGTCCTTTCCCCAGTGCCCTGGCATATGAGAAACCACCTCTCTGGGTACCTGGCTGCAGCAAAGGGAGGGTGCCCAGGGCAGCGAGCCAGCCCGTGCCTGCCCAGGAGGCCCGGCCCAGCTGTTTGGGGAGGCCGTGGGCCTGTAAAGACACAGTGCTTCTGCGAGGTTCTCCTGATACAATAAAAGATTATCAGCTAAATAAAACTAGGAGTGACTGGGGCCACTAAGCCCTGTTGGATTGAAATCGTGTGAGCAAAGTGGTTTTCTCTGAGAGATTTATTTCCTGCACTGGCTTCAGGCAGCCAGCCCAGCCGGAAAGAACGGGGTTGGTCTCCCTCCATTGGGGTTGGTGGGGAGGACACGAGTTTTTATTTAATCTTCCAATGAGCTGGAACAGTGAAGACAGCATGAATGGACATTAATTCTGAAACAAATTATTAAAGTGCGATCTGGGATTCCGGGAAAGCCATCTACCCCCTGCCTGTCTGCCACTTCCCCTCACCCAGCCCATAAAATCCCTCCCCTCCACTCAAACCCCAACCCAGGGTTTCCCATCCAGAGAGGAAAAGCCTGGAACTAACCTAAGCCCAGGGCCAGTGGAACATCGCCCTGGCGGGACAGCCCCTGCCCTCCAGCTGACACCATCTTCCTGCTGGGCCTTGGCCCCTCAGAGGGACTCCCTACATTTTATCCCCTCATTACCTGTATCTGTGATCAAGGATGCCCCAGGCAGAGATGGCCACCACCTCCTTCTCATGGGCTCAACCTCCATCGGCCTCCACCAGCTCCGGCCCCCTTCCTCACACCCAGCCCGGTCCAGGCCAGCAAGGACCTCACTACCATCCTAAACTGCCTGGCGTTCCACATTCCACTGCTGGGCCCTGCCCAGGCCCTGCTCATCTGAGAGGAAAGTGATCTGGAATTCAAGCAGGGAGCCGGAAAGCTTGAGCTGGGCGATCTGAGGCCTCTGGGTGGGACTTGGACACAGAAAATGTCAAACCCAGCATCCCGTGGTGGCCAGTCTGGGAGAAGGGAGACAGCCAGTACTGAGCAACTACTGTGGAAAGGGTATGCCAGGCACAGGGTGGTAGACCAAGGGGCATCTCAAGTCAGTTGGGTGCTGGAGGAGCTCAGAGGGGCTTCCAGAGACGAGACCCCTGACCCGGGCATGGAAGGAGAAGGAGGGGTACAGCACCCAGACCCAGAGGAAGCAAACCTTCAGAAGCTCTGGAGGTAGAAAGAACATCTGCTGCACTCAAGATCTATTGGAGTAATGATCATCACGAGAGTTAAAATGCCTGGAGCACTTCCCGTCTGCTGGGTCACATGCTTCACCTGTGTTCTCAGATTCTAATCTTCCCAACAACCCACAAGGATGTTACTGTTGTTTAGTCACTAAGTCTTCCCTGGTGGCTCAGTGGTAAAGAATCTCCCTGCCAAGCGGGAGAGGCAGGTTTCACCTCTGGGTCAGGAAGATCCCCTGGAGAAGGAAATGGCAACCCACCCCAGTATTCTTGCCTGGGAAATCCCATGGACAGAGGAGCCTGGTGGGCTACAGTCCATGGGGTTGCAAAAGAGTCAGATATGACTTACCAACTAAACAACAGGGAGGTAGGAACTACCAATATTCCCATTTTACAGATGAGGAGACTGAGGCTCAGAGAGGCCAGCTGCCCAAAATAGTATGTGGGAGAATTTGAACCTAGGTCTCTCTGACTCCAGAGACAAGGCCCTACCACACCCGGCCTCTCCTGGACCCCATGCAGGCTTCCCCCACTGGTCTATGTTGGGGCGGGCAGGACAGCATGCAGATCAGCAGGCTTTGAAGCCATGTCTACGCCAACGGGTCAGAGCACAGTCAAACCCACTTGGCCTTGTCTTCCCTCTTTCCTTCATCCCTTCCTGACTCTAACAACAGAGCCTGTGTCCATGGGTGACAGGGGTTGGGTGGGACTGAGAGAGCCTGGCCAGGTAAGCTCTCCTGCCTGAGCCGATCGGTCCATCACAGCCATGTGCATAGACCCACCTGCCCAGGACTCACCTTTCTTAATGATCACAAACACATTTTATCACTATTATTATTTTAGTGTTTTTTTTTTTCAATTTTTTGGCCACAAACAGCGTACAGGATCTTAGTGCCCCCATCAAGGCTCGAACTCATGCCCCCTGCAGTGGAAGCTTGGTGTCTGAACCACTGGGCCTCCAAGAAAGTCCCAGTAATCAGAAATCTCTTGAGGCCAACTTAGCCATGTATTATACCCTACCTGTCCAAGGTAGACAGGCCGCTCTGGGCTCCCGATTCCTAGAGCCTGGCATGGATCAGGGCCGAAGGTTCAGAGGGCTCCTTCAGGCCAGCTGAGGGCCCCACCTTCTGTTCCTCCTGGCAGCAATGCCTCCATCCACTCGGCTGTACAAACCTGGAAGGGCCTTCCTGCCTCCCGTCCATCACCCCATAAACAATCCATCAGCAAGTGTCTGCACACGTTGTGCTTATTTGCTCAGTCGTGTCCGACTCTTTGCAACCCCGTGGACTATAGCCCGCCAGGCTCCTCTGTCTGTGGGATTCTCCAGGCAAGAATACTGGAGTGGATTGCCATGCCCTACTCCAGGGGATCTTCAACACCCCAACACAAAGCACACCCCCAGTCGGCCCACTTCTCCCTGCTCCACCACCTCCTCCCTGGGCCCAACATCCCCATCTCTCACCCCTCCAAGTCTCCCAACCACACCCTCCTCAGCAACATCTGATGGATGTCAGTGATGGGATCGCAGACAGGAACCTCGTGTGCACTGTGTGGCAAATAGAGCATTCTCTGGTTCTCTGATGATGGGGAAAGGAGTACATTTTCTATCAGCCTAGACAACAAAAACGATGGAAACCAAGCATTCAGTAAGGATTTAGTTAACAATGACCCTTTAATCATGTCACCTCTCTCCAGCTGACATCCTGCACACCCCTCTGCCCAAGCTGGTTTGCTCAGGTCAAATTTGCTCACTCAAGACTTAAATGTCTTCCTCCCTTTATCCAGGATGGGATGGGGAGTCTTTCTTGATCACTGCAATTATTTTGAAAATGCTGTCTCTTTATCCTCTGGGTCCCTCCCGGGGATCTCAGCCCCCCAGGACCAGGTGCCCCATTCTCCCTTCCCCATCGGCTCAGAGCTTCTGGGAGGGGTAGCTGGACCCACAAGCAGCCCCCATGGGTGATGACAGCCCCGCCCCAAAGATTCCAGTCCTTCCACAGTTATGGGAACAAAGCCTTAAGGGATGAGAGAAGAGGGGCAGCTAGTCTGGAGGGGAGACTTGGCAAGCCAGAGATTCCTGGAGGGCTGGGTTAAGAGGCTGGGATGACTTCCTTGCACAGACACTGATAATAATAATAATAGAAGCCTGCCACGCACAGGTCTGGTCCTTTCCGGGTGCTGGGCCCTGTGCTAACACTCTGCGTGCCCACACCTCCCCACTGAAGTGGATAATTGTGTTATTTTCCCATAGACTGGGATGCTGAGATGCAGAGAGGGTGGGCACACAGCTAGCACAGTCCCGATTCAAATCCCAAAGCCTGGCCCCTCACTGCTGTGCTCCAGGCCTGGCGCTCAGTGGTTGGGAGAACCCAGCACAAAAGGATGGGGAGGGGGCAGTGAGAGGGAAGTGGAGCGGCAGGCTGGGCCCTGCAGGTGGGCCCGGGACCAAGTCAGGACTCTGTCCAAGAGCAACAGGAATTCACGTTTGGGCTTTAAACTGGAGAGGTTCATGGTCCTGTCTGGGTTTGGGTTTAAAGGCTGCTTGACTGTCCTGTGTCAAGTGGATAAGAAAGAAAGAGACTGAGGCTGTGGGGGCGGGAAGGGGAGGGGAGAGAGAGGGGTGAGAGAGAGAAGGGGGAAGGAGGGAGAAATGAGCAGACCTCATGGATGCCACCACTGTGGTCCCTGGGGGAGCTGGTGACCCGAGCTGGCAGGGGCTCTGGATGTCTAAGGCTCAGAGCCCACCTGCAGCTACAGCAGCACCCCCTTACCCCCACCCCCCACCCTCAGTCTCCCCAGCCCAGCCCAGCAGCTATTCCGCTTCCTCCTTCTTTCCTGCTGGATCCTCCCAGGGTTCTTGTCCCTCCTGACTCCAGGGAAACTCCAGAGTCCCTCAGGGAGAAGCTGCAGAGATGGGGACCCTGAGGTCTGTCTGACTCCCGACCTCAGCTCTTGCACCTGCTCCGTGTGGCTGCTGCCAAGAATGAACCAACCTGCACACAAAGCAGCCCCTTTTGTATTTCTGAACTGCTCAGGACTTGCCCAGTAGCAGAAAGAGTGAAAATGCAAACCATCTAAAGTCAGTAACAAGTTCAAAAGCCAAGGCAAGAATAAGTAGTGACAATTCCTACAGCCTGTCCTGCGGGAAAGCCTCTGGCCAGGAGCGGGGTCCTGCGCCCGTATATGAACCAGTCACAGTGCCAGGATGGGGAACCATGATGTGCTGGGCCTGGAGGGCACCTTCTTCCTTGTGCTCGGTGGTGGATGCTGGGTTTGCCACCAATAGCGTGGGACCTCGAAATCAAGTTACTACAAAGCCTGTTTCACAAACATCTCAGAGAGGTTAAGCAACCTGTCAAATCACCCAGCTTCCCCTTCCATTGCTCTGAACCTGTGCTCCGAATCCCCACCTGCAGGGGCGGAGCAGGTTTCGGAGAAGGGACAGGGCACATTGGTGGCCCCTGTGAGAGAAAATCCAGACTTCCTTTTTTCTGGCATTAAGGTCCTGCGAGGCGACCCCACTTCCCGTTTCCCCCTCTGACCACATCCCTCCTACATGCGCTGCCAGCCATAAGTCCTACTGCTCTGCTGGACTGCAATTACCGGGCAGGGGCAGGGCCTCAGTCCTCTCTAAACCTCCTCTCCTTTCCCTCACTTTTCCCAGGGCAGAGCCTGGCTCAGGACAAGTGCTTCTGAAAGGTTCTGTGTGGATTCTCAAAGGTTCTGTGTGTATGAGCTGGAAAGGACCTATAGAAGTCCCTGGGCTCAAAGCCTCCAGACACACAGCTCACCACCTCCAAGGCCCCCTGATATTGCTGGTTTCCATTCCACTTCCTCCCAAATCAAGTCTCCCTGACAAGTCTCCAAGTCAAGACTTCCTAGCAAGTCAATTCCACTCCCTCCCAAGGCTCAGGTCCCCACCAGGGCATCCCTGGGGTGAGCCTTCTCCCTGGGACCTGGAGGGATCAAATCCCTAGAGATCAAGAGCTTTCTCCGCCCAAGATTCAAGGGTCAAAAGGACAGCGGAACACACACACATAGGCAGCTTCATTTCTTCCAGGAGGGGAGGAAACTCCCATTCAGGTCTTCTCAGGGAAGGAGGCCAGGGAACCTGGAGATGGGAAGGGGCAAGGGAGGAAGAGATCTCATCCTTCATCTTCCTGCCCTTATGGCCGTCTCCCAGGCCTGCAGATCCCGGCCTGGGACCCCCACCCCTGCTCACCCCCACCTGGCCTGCGGGGAGGAGGGGCGCCAACAAAGGAAGGGTCCCCATCCCGCCAGGACCGGATGCACCCGGCCCGCCACAGCAGGTCTCCCCGACACACACGCTGGAAGCGTTCCCGCCAGCGGCCGCTGTCACACGCGGTGCACCCGCAAGGGCTCACACACACAACCCCGGAGCCCGCGCCCACCCGCTGCCACGCGGAGCCGGACACACGCGGCGGGAAGGCCTTGCGGGGGCCACGGTGCACCGGATGGGTCGACGATCCGATGCCCGCGCGTCCGTCCGGGCCTGGGCCTCGTTCGGCGGGGGCGCGACCCCAAGCGCCCCAAACACCCGCGGGGGTCCCGGCTGCCCGACAGCGGCGAGGCGGGACCCTCGGGCTCGGGAGCGGCCGAGACTTCCGCCCCGGCCCCGCGCCGCCCCTCTCCGCCGGGCAGCGGCAGCCGCCAGGGAGGCCCAACCGCGGCCTCGTGGCGCCCCCTGCGGTCCGCACTACGCGGGCTCGGGCCTGGCGCCCGGGGGCGCCGGGGCGGGTGGCGGCGCCTCCTCTCCCGGGCTCCACTGTGGCCGCAGACACCCTCCCGGAGCGGCCGCGTGGGAGGGCCCGGAGCTGCCGCCGCGCGGGGGCCCGAAAGCCCGGCCACAGCCCCGCGGCGGCCGCCTGCCCAGCCCGCCCGGCTCGCACCCCAACCCGGCCACGCGCGGGGGCTGCTTCCTCCTTGGACAGAGCGGGAGACCGAGGCGGGACGCACAGCCGGGACGCGGGGAAACCTGGCTGGGACCTACACTCTGGGGCATGTGAATGGGGGTCTCCGAACCCGGCCGGCCACCTCCTGGGTCGTATTGGTCTCCTCCCGGCACCGCCTGCCTCTGCCCACCCCAGCTCTCCTCTGAGCCCATCTGTCCAGGAACTGCCTGCACCCACTTAACACCGTCCTGGAGTCTTAAAATAAAAAAATCACATGCGTGTGCGTGCCATGTCGCTTCAGTCGTGTCCAATTCTTTGCAACCCCATGAACTGGAGTGGGTTGCCATGCTCTCCTCCAGGAGATCTTCCCCACCCAGGGATCAAACCTGCATCCCATATCTCCTGCATTGGCAGGTGGGTTCTTAACTACTAGCGTTCTGGAGTCTTAAAACAAAAATCACACCAGGAAAAAACACCTTAGGAGCCCCAGCCTCAGGGTCCACCTTGGGGCCAGGAAACCAAGACCCATGAGAGCCCCTTAATTTTGGCCTGGTCTCTGTGAGTCAGTCTGGTTGTCTAACTACACTGAGACCCTTTAGGACCCTCTCTGCCCGCTTCTGTGCCAGCAGGGAGGTGGCACCCAGGTTTTTGCACTTACGACACATGTTCTGGGCCAGGCCCTGTGCACCTGTTCTGCAATCCTCACAGCAAATCAACCCTGTGGGGTGGTATTATTATACTGCCTCCTACAGAGGAGATCGAGGCCCATGAGGTGGGAGGCTTGCCTGAGCTCACACATAGCAGGTGAGTGGCAGAGCTGAGATTGCAGGCCTGATTTGAGGCTCACTTCAGAGCTCTACCAGCCCCGTCTACAGTTACCATGTGGAACCCACGCCAGGCACCAGCACTGGCTTTTTGATGTGACCCACCCCGACATGGAGAGTGGCCACCCCCTCACACCCATCACAAGAGTCACAATCACATTGGTCAGGCTCCAGCCCAAGCCTGGCCCTCAGAGTCCCCAAGAGTCAGATGCCTCCAGACTGACCCTCCATTTGAGCCCACAGAGACACAGGGTCTTGCTCAGGATCACACAGAGCAGCTATGGTCTAGGCTGCTCAATACCCCAGGCAAGAAAAGAGTTCAGGTTCCAGGATCTGACCCTTCTGTGCTTCAGGGCTGCAGTCCTCGTTGTAGGGTCAACGGTTTAGCTGGAGTTCTGTCTGGAGGGAGGGATGAAGAGCAGGAGACAGACACTAACACAGAATAAGGACAAACCCAGAGATCAGAGCTGAGATGAGGGCTTGGCTGGGGTTTGGGGAAGCACAAAGGAGAGACTGGACATGGGAGGGGTCAGTCAGCAAAGGATTCCCAAACAAGTGACGTCCAGTGAGCTTTGAAAGGATGCATAAGAGTTTGCCAATGGAAAAATGCAGGCAGGGATATTTCAGAAGACGTGGGGCTCAGAGGCCTGTTCCCATCTGTGCCTTGCTGGTTGAGAGTATGGGACCGGGTACTAGACAGTCCTGGGTTGGAGTCCCAGCCCTGCTGTGTGACTTAACCTTTCTGAGCCTCCATTTCCTAGGCTATAAAATGAGAGTAGGGATGATCTCCGTCACAAGGCAGTTGCCGGGTGATCAAGGGGCATGGCACACAGGAAGATAGGGACTAGAGACTATCGTAGGGAGCAGTTGGGGAGTGGAGGAAAGAAAGAGGTGGCTGAGGCAGTCATCTGTCTTCTGAAGACAGACAGACTGTGAGGGACCTTGAATGTCAAGCTAAGGAGCTTGGCTTTGTTCTGAAGGCAGTGGGGAGACATGGAAGGGCTTTGAGTCAAGGAGTTACAACTGTGATTTGTGTTTTAGAGGATGCCCACCCGCAGGTGCTAGGGTGTCCTTGAAGAAGGACAAGGACGAGGCTCCTGATCGCTAAGCCCAGCTGTGTCCTGGCACCTGAGATCCCTCCAGCCCACTGCCTTCTCCCTCCCTCAGCTCTATGAGGCTGAGAAGTTGCCCTGCCCTGATTCCAAGGCTGGTCCAGGGCCGAGGAGGCAGGCGGCCTGCAGCCCCTACCCTCAATGCCCCGTGGTCCCAGACACCCCTGCCCAGGAACCCACAGCCTCTGTGACCAGTTCTCTGCTTTCCTCGAGCTACCCTCCCCCCTACACACACACACACACACACACACACACACACACACACACTCCACAGTCCCCATTACAGACAAAGGACGGGCAGCACCGCCATAATTTCTATTTCCTTCTAAATAGATGCTCCCGGACCTGCTCCCACAAAACCAATTAAAGCACCTGCCGAGGACGAGGCTTTGTCAGCAAATTATTTCCAGGCTTTGAGACTCGGGAATAAATCTCAGAAGGATGAGGTGAATGGAATGAGTAGGGGAGCTAGAGATAGGGGGGCTGAGCAGGCAGTGGGGGGGAGGGTCACTTTGGGTCCAAGCACCTGCAGGTGGAGTCTTCATTTCTGCCGCCAGACCCTCAGCCAGGTCCCAGCACTGGGACCCTTTACAGTCCCACCAGAGAAGCAGCCTCTAAGGAGTCGGACATCCTGGCTCCAAGTCAGGAATTCCCCTGGAAAATTGCCTGGAAACAACTTCCAGAGCCACGGGGTGGGCGGCACGGCTATCTTTATGTCCTTGTCCCATTGCTGCATCCCTTGGCTGTTTCCCCAACAGAAAGGAAATGGCACCCTAGCCTCAGTGCGGAAACAGGATGTCTGGGCTCCTAAGTCACTGTGGGAACCTCAGACAAGTCCTTCTCTGATCTGACCCTTTGTGTTTCTATCTGCAAAGTAGGGGTGGATGGAAGTTCACCCAGCCCTGCAGCTTCAACTCTTCAGGTGCCCATGAAAGTCCAGAAGGCCTCCTGGTTCAGGCCCGGCTGGCCTTCTAGGACGCCTGTGGACTCTCTCTTTGGGCAAAGGCCAGGGAGCAGGTAGAGTTCCATCCAATGCAGCCATCATGGCCCCCACCAGCTCTCAGACTGGCAGCAGGGAGCAAGGGGCTGAGTGAGCCCCAGGCGGGCCCACATCCAGCGCTTAGCAGTACACTTGCCCATAGTGTGGCCTCAATATATGTGGCCATTTTTACTGCTACTATAGCAACACTTGCCTCTCTAGACTACCAGGTCCTTCAGTTCCAGGTCACATTCCCATCAGTCCACCAACACCCACCTTGGCCCAATCAACAGTAAGGACTTGCATGACTGAGACCTCGAGGTGGGTATCATCAGCACTACCATCTTACCCGAGCAGACAAAGCCTCAGAGAGGTTAAGCCACATGCTCAGAGTCACACAGCTTGCCCGGCAGGACATGAGGCCAAAATGGAGCCTCAAGGTAACTCCCCAGATGAATCTGAGTTGGGAATCTGGGTTGAATGCACAAAAGGGATCAGACCTGAAAAGCGGAGATGCCAGGTGCCAGAGCTACAAGCTTACCAGGGGATAGGAGCCTCACAACCATCCCAGATTAGAGGCCACTCATAAGGGATGCTAATTAATTAATTCAGAAAAGAATGTTCTGGCAGTCCCGTGGTCAGGACTCCGTGCTTCCACTGCAGGGTACCCGGGTTCCATCCCTGGTTGCAGAATTAAAAAAATAATAATTAAGAACTGCAGACTACTAGCCTCCACAGAAGTTAGCTCCACAGAAGTTAGGGTGCCCACCCGTCATCCCAGCACCTGGCCTGGGGCACCTGAGAAGCCCTGGAATCTGGCCTTATACTTCCATAGGCCACAAGGGACCCAGTCAGGCCACAAATTGCTGGCAATAATAACAAATCATTGTAGGTGGTACCCATCCTCTGGACCTTTCAATTAGTTGAAGGAACCCTGACAATACCCCTGAGATAGGGACCAAGATTATAGGTAAGAAAACTGAGGCTGGAGAAAAGTCACACCTCTGGGGTCACTCTGCTAACACCAGGGGCACAGTTTTCCTGGCCTCTATCATCAGTGCCTGAGTGGGCAGTGGCCCATGGGCTCCCAGGAGAATTTTTCCTCTAATAGTTAAACATTTCACTTCATATGTGTCAGGAAAAAAATAGAACCAGCCCTTCAAGCCCAAATAGTTTATGGATATGAAAAATGGACATATTTTTTGAAACAAGAAAAATCCTAAGTCAATGAGAACAGGTGGTACTTGTCCTGAACAAAGGAGGGTCAGTAACTGAAACACAGCATCCACATCCCTCCTATGCATCCGCACAGCTGGCTGGGGCCCCAGAGGAGGAGGAGATGCAGACAGAAGAGCTGAATAGGCTTATCGGGGTGGCTCCGCTCCAGGCGAGGCGCAGCACTTCGGCCACTGGCAGTCACGCCACCATTGCTGCCCGAAGTGTGTTCGCCTCTTCGGGGATCTGACCTTTAAACCTGACTTCTCTCCCTTTAATGAGGGCTCAGAGAGGCTCATGCCCAGGGGCTCTGAGCTCCTAAGTTGAGGCCCGAGATTCCAGGACCAGTCCCTGTGCTGTCCAGGGCCTGAGAGAGGATGGATGTGCCTGAGGGAGTTCTCCAGGCCTGCAGGGCCAACCCAGACCCTCTGTATCCGTCCTGCGCTTGCCCGGGATTTGTTTCTTGTTGCTTGTCTTCAGTGATTTCCTAACTAGACGTGCATTCTAAGTCGCTTCAGTCGTGTCCACCTCTTTGTGACCCTATGGGCTGTAGCCCACCAGGCTCTTCTGTCCATGGGGTTTTCCTGGCAAGAACACTGGAATGGATTGCCATTCCCTCCTGCAGGGTGTCTTCCCAACCTAGGGATGGAACCCACATCTCTTGTGTCTCCTGCACTGACAGGCAGGTTCTTTACCACTAGCACCATCTGGGAAGCCCTCATTGTAACTAAAGAGGCGACTGAACACAGCAGCCCAATAGTAAGAACGCAAAGAGCTTCTGAGCATTGTGACAAGCTGTATGACTTTGAGGGCATCACTAGGCTTCTCTGAGCATCAGCTTCCTCATTTGCAAAGTGAGGATCCTAATATCTCCCTCAGAGGGGCATTTCGAGAGTGAAATGAGATCATGTGCTTCTGTCAGCATTCAACCATGAAAACAGGACTTCAACAGGTGGAATTTGATACAGGCAATTAACTGCACAGGTAACCAAAATGCTGAGAAGCCAATAGGAACGGAACAGAGACCCAGAGATCACTGAAGCAGACAGCCACCTCCCCACTGTGTGGGCAGCACAAAAGGAGGAGGTGGGGTTCACAGGGGCCATGGGGGTGGAGCTGCAGAGACACCATGGTCCCTATCAGAGGCTGCCAGGGCAGGACGGCAGGGAGAGAAATACCCTGGCTTCTCCCTTCTCCTGCCCTCCTGTCCCGCCCAGGGCCTCCCACTGGCCATTTGAGGGGCCTGGGAAGCTCAGGGCTTTGCAACACCAGGCAGAGCGGGAATAACCAGGCATGGATCTGAAACATTTGCACAGGCCCGGGGCCACACAGTAGGCGGTGCCCTGCCCAGTCAGTAAATGACTGTGATCTCTATAGTGTTCCTTCATATTATTAAAACAATACATGTTCACTATATTAGGACTATTTTGGTTGCAACAGAAATTCATTCAAGCCAGATTCAACAGGACAAAAACGGAATTTAACAGAACACTGCAGTGAAATCTCTTAAAACCCAAGGGCAGGACCACGATAAGGCCTGGCAGGATTGTCAGGTCTCCCCGGAGGACCCCTGCTGTCTCCTGCTTCTCTCCTCGAGGGCTGCTCCGTACTCCTCGTGGCACACAGGTTCCTTAGTCCACCGGGCAGAGGATGGCTGGAAACAGTTCCCAGACTCAGACAGCACTGGGATTCCTTAGTCTCTTTTCCAAATTCCTGGGGCAGCCATTCTGATTGGCCCAGCTTGAGTACCTGTGTCCGCCTGATCCAATCAGCCATGGCCAAGGGGGTGGAGTCACAGGTGCGGAGCGCAGACCCTCCTACCAAACTGTGCAGGAACTACAGAAAGCCTTAAAACGCACTGCATTGTTTTATTTTCGGGTTCTATTTCGGCGTCCCTCCTCTTGTTTAGGGCTTCTCTTGTGGCTCAGCTGGGAAAGAATCCGCCTGCAATGCGGAAGACCTGGGTTCCATCCCTAGCTTGGGAAGATCCCCTGGAGAAGAAAAAGGCTACCCGCTCCAGTATTCCGGCCTGGAGAATTCCATATAGTCCATGGGGTCCCAAAAAGTCGGACATAACTGAGTGACTTTCACTTCACTGTTATGTTGAACACAAATAATGCTGCAGCCCCACCCCCACATTTCCTGCGGATGAATTCCTACGGGTGACTCAGCTAATACTGAGAGGGCCCTTTACTGCCCCCTTCACATAAATGCGCTGCAGCTGGTGGGACATCTTTAAATGATTGTTCTTGAGGGTTTCAGAAGCAAAACACAGCCAGGCCCCACTGCAGGCCAACCCCTCTGAGGTTTTATTTGGCTTTCTTGCATATTTTTAAATTAATTATTATTTGATTATCTGATTAATTATTATTCCAGACTCCAGTAATCCATAATGCAAAATCATACAGATGCTGGACTTAATTATGTGGACTTTTTACCTCATTTGGGAGAAAGAGTTTATTTAACAAGAAAAGAAGGTAAAGCGGTTCCAGGCAGCCGGTTGGGATGATGTTTTTTCTTTCCAATTTTTATTATGAGCTTTCAAAACAGGAAAGCTGAAAGGACTGCACACTGAACTCTTGCATGCCCTCCAGCAAGATTCAACAACAGTTCATACTTTGCCCACTTATCTCTGTTTCTCTCTCTGGGCTTCTGTCTCTGTCTCCCTCATTCTCACTCTCTCTCTCTCTCTATGTATCATATATTATAAATGGCATGTATTAAAATATATAGCATGTATATATAAATATATATATTTGTGCTAAATTGCTTCAGTTGTGTACAACTCTTTGTGACCCCATGGATTGTAGCCCTCTAGGCTCCTCTGTCCATGGGATTCTCCAGGCAAGACTGGAGTGGGTTGCCATTTCCTCTAGCAGGACATCTTCCTGACCCAAGGATCGAACCCATGTCGCTTATGTCTCCTGCACTGGCATGGCAAGGGGGTTCTTTACCACTAGCACCACCTGAAAGAAAAAAGAATGTATATATAATATATGTAAATTTCCTGGGCCATTTGGAAGCGAGTAACAGATATCATGACCTTTCACCCACAAATTTCTTTTCATCTCCTAAGAATAAGGGCATTCTTCTAGGTAACTACAATGCTATTATTATGCTAAGAAAATTAACAATGATTCCATCGTTCCATTAAATATTTCAGAAGGACTAATTCAAATTTCAGGGAGACTAATTGCCATTGATAAGCAATTTCAAGAAATAAATAATATATATAAAAGTACCCAACATAATGTCTGGCACACATAGGAACTTAGTAAATGTCAGCATCCCCTGCTACCCGCCGCCCCCCGCCACACACACACGAATTTCCATCACCACCATTTTTAAAACCACTAAGTAACTGCAAACAGCATGGTTCAATGTGATGCGACATCAGAAGAGCATGATCAGACCACCGGTGCCCCAGATGGGGCTCCCCCAACTCTTCCCCGCAGACTCTGAAAGCAGGAGGAAAATTGCTGGAGACAAAAGACACAGTCACAGGGCGCTGAACTTGGCCTCACCAGCCTCCTAGTAATGGCGCCAGGGAGGGGATCGGTGCCAGCCAGTGCTGCTCAGCCACCACGTGGCAGACAGAGCTGGGCTCCTGGCCGGGGTCCCTCCACTTACCAGGGCAAGAACGGGTTTTTTTTTTTTTTTAATTGTTTTCAAAACAGATTTCATGTGGTCCCAAAATGAGACCATGATTGTAAATTAAAGTGTAATTAGCCTTTACGCTTTTATATTCATTAACTCTTCTCTGTTAATGATGCTAGGCTGGAGCAGAAACCCTGCATTATGAAACCACATCCAGGAAATAAAATAGTGATTTAGATAATGGCCACAATGTATTGCTACTTACACATAATTAAACAAATGCTCCATTTAAACTTGGAAACATGACTGAATGTTGATTAACCCTCGCCCAGCAATTCTGCTCGGAACTGGGGAAGGGGAGGCACCGTGAGCTCGTCCGTAACAAAGTGTCTGGACCAGTCACGAGTGCCTGCTACATTGCCAGTCATGCCCACCAGCCCCACCTGTGCCGCTGGGCGGCTACAGGTCTCATGCCAGGGAGTGTGGCCGTGGATGGAGGTGACTGTGAAAGTGATCCCAGGACCACTTAAGAAACCACCACACTAAGTGAAACAAGCCAGACACAAAAAGATAAATATTGTATGATTCCAAATTTATAGAAACAGAAAGGAGAAAGGTGACCCCCCAGGGGCAGAGGCTAGTGCTTAATGGATACAGCATTTCAGCTTGGGGTGGTGAAAGATGATGAAAGATTCTGGAGATGGATGGTGGTGATGGTTACAAAGCCGTGTGGACACACTTATTGCCACTTAACTGTATCCCTTAAAATGGTTAAACAGTAGATTTCATATATAATTTACCACAATTTTTAAAGCTTATTTAAAGCATTAGGAGAAAAGGAAAAAGTCACCACACCCCAACTCTACTGCCCACAAATACAAAAAGTCTGAATCTCACCTTCTCAGAGATCAATTCACATTGTTCAGCACTGACTCTGATGACTTGACTCAAAGTTAGGAAAATGGAAATTTTTTTAGGTTTTAAAAAGTACAATGAAGTATTGCTTAACATATAAGTAATTCAGACATGTATTGACTAAAAAGTAAAGTTTCTGATTCTCAATCAGTTCAGTTCAGTTCAGTCGCTCAGTCGTGTCCGACTCTTTGCGACCCCATGAATCGCAGCACGCCAGGCCTCCCTGTCCATCACCAGCTCCCGGAGCTCACTCAGACTCACGTCCATCGAGTCAGTGATGCCATCCAGCCATCTCATCCTTGGTCGTCCCCTTCTCCTCCTGCCCCCAATCCCTCCCAGCAACCCACTCCCAAAAAAGAAGCACCCAATAATTTTCCCGTTTGTCATTTTTTTACATGTAGCTTTTCCACATAATGTGTTGCTCTGCTGGGTCCCCCAGAAGCAGACCCTGGGACAAGAAAGGGAGGGCAGGTGGGAGATGATCCCAGGAGAAATGAGTGGGAAATAAGACAAGGAAAGAGAAGAATAAAAAGTGTATGACCCTATCTATTATTTATTACTGCATAACAAGTTACTGCAAAATCTAATTGCTTCAAACAATCATCGTTACTTGACTGTTGATTCCTGTGGGTCAGGAATGCAGACAGTAGGGAAGAATTGCCCCTGCACCACCAGGGTCTGAGGCTTCGAATGGAAAACTTCAAGGCTGGGGCTGGAGTCGTCATGAAGGTTGCCCGCTCACACATCTGATAATTGATGCTGGTTCTCCTTGGGGGACCTAGCTGGGTTGTGAGCTGGAACGCCCACAAGTAGCCTCTCCAGGTGGCCTGGGTTCCTGAAACATGGTGGCTAGGTTCCAAGAGCGACTACCATGTGAGTGAGAGAGAGAAAGGCATGGGGGCAGCGAGAGAGAGAGAATGAAAGGCAGAAACCACGTTGCCTATTAGGACCAGTCTTAGGAGTCACGTCGTATCACCCCCACCACCTATGATGAAGGTCTGCCCAGGCACAAGCAGGCAGGAATGTCAATGACCCATTGTAACGAGAACATGCTGTTGTCGTTTATTCTCTAAGTCATGTTCAACTCTGTTCAACGCCGTGGATTTTAGCTCGTCTGTCCGTGGGATTCTCCAGGCAAGAATACTGCAGTGGATTGCCATGCCCTCTTCCTGGGGGTCCTTCCAACGCAGGGATCGAACCCACATTTTTATGTCTCCTACATTGGGATGCGGGGGTTCTTTACCACTAGCGCCACCTGGGAAGCCCAACAAGAGCAAACGGGAAATACAATCTGCCATAGCCAGGCTAAGTACATTTGCAGGCAACTGGTGCTTGATTCCAGTAGGGACCTCTGGGAGGTAGCCTGTCACCCTAATACTTATGGGGTGGTCAATATGGGTCAGGCTTCCCAAGTGGCTCAGTGGTAAAGAATCTGCCTACCAAGCAGGAGACATGGGTTCAATCCCTGGGGTGGGAAGATCCCCTGGAAAAGGAACTGGCAACCCGCTCCAGTATTCTTGCCTGGGAAATCCCATGGACAGAGGAACCTGGCATGCTACACTCCATGGCGTCACAGAGTCAGACATGACTTAGCAACTAAACACCACCACCACTATGGGTCCGGGACTGTGCTGAACGCACACATATTCCGTCATTTACCGTGCAGTAGCTACTACCACTGCCCCCAAAATAAAGATAAGGCAACTGAGGCTTAGAGAATACCAGGCAGAGACTGCCCATCCATCCACCAACTCCCGTCTTTCCTGCTTCCCATACACACAGCTAGAGCACATCTCCCAGCGTCCTTACAGCTAGGAGTGACCATATGACTAAGCCGTCTGCAATGAAATGTGGGCCAAAGTAAGGGGTACCCCATCCTTGCCGGGGCCATAGGCTGTCCCCCCATGCGCCTGTGTGCTCCTTCTCCCATCTGGCCAGAATCAACACGCAGCCTTGGAAAAACACCCGGTGAAGATGTCAGACTTTTTTAGTGTGGTTCCCTGAATCGCCTCATGGAAGAGACCCCCCATCATTTATCTCATCCCCCTTCAACCTGGGACTGTTAAGCAACAAACAAACCTCTGTTGTGTTTACACATCATGTTTGGCTCTGCTTGTCACCACAGCGCAATCTAGTCTACCACAGGTGTGTAGTATGAGATTGAATCCTCTAAAACTGCCATGACAACTTTGTAATTCCAGATAACTCAACCTCACACGCACAGCTCTTTTCACTTTTCCACTCCTGCATAGTGTTCCACTTGTTGTTTAACCACTTATATAACCACTCCCCCTTTGATGAACATCTATCCTTACAAATAACACTGCAAGGCCCATTCTTAAATATTTACCATTATGAGTTTTATGAAGCTGTCCATCAGACAGATTCCACAAAGTAGGACTGCTGGGTAGGTGCTGCACATTAAAAACTTTTATTTGTGTGTGTCCACTCTAGCAGCATAGACACTAAAGCTGGAACAATACAGAGATTAGCATGGCCCCTGCCCGAGGACGACACAAAAATTCAAGAAGCATTCCATATTTTTATCCTGCAATAAACCATGATAAAAGAATATGAAAGAGAATATATATGTTTAATATATATTGTATAACTGAATACCTTTACCATACATCAGAAACTAACAAAACATTGTAAATCAATTATATTCAATAAAAAAATAAATCTTGGGACTTCCCTGGTAGTTTAATGGTTAAGACTCCAAGCTTCCACTTTGGGGGCAACAGATTTGATCCCTGGTGCAGCAACTAAGATCCCACATGCCACACAGTGCAGTCAAAAAATAAATAAATAAAATATCTTTAAAAAATAAAATAATAGTCATGTGGCAGTTTAAACAAATAAATCTTAATGGATAACAAGGACCTACTATATAGCACAGGGAACTCTGTTCAGTATTATGCAACAACCTAAATGGGAAAAGGATTTGAAAAAGGAAAGATACATGTATATGTATAACTCAATCACTTTTCTGTGCTCCTGAAACTATTGCAACATTTTTAATTAAAATAAAAAGTTTAAAAAATAATAATATAGGACTTACTATGTGCTAGGCAGTGTTCTATGTTCTTTACAAATATTACTTAATCCTTACCACAACCCTGTGAGGTAGGTGCTATTATTATCCCACTTTGTGGATGGGGAAACAGGCCAAGAAAGCTAACTTGCTCAAGGTCATGCCCCTGGTACGCGGTGGAGCTGAGATTGGAGCCCGGGCACTGGGCTTTGAGTGTCTCTTCAGAAGCATTAAGTCCTCTGCATGTGAGAGTGAGGCCTGCCCTGGAGAGGCCCCTCAGACTACAATGCAGCGCCTGGGCCCGCCCAGGGGCCTGCACTCGTCCCTCTAAGGAAACTAAGGAAACCTGAACAAACAGCAGCAGGGTCGCTGACACCAAGAGCACTGGGCCTGCCCTGGGGAAAGGGCTGCACAGGACTTTTTTTTTTTTAATTGCTTAATCATGTCCCAATCTTTCTTTGCAACCCCATGGACTGTCCCACTGTCTGTCCATGGGATTCTCCAGGCAAGAATACTGGAGTGGGTTGCCAGTCACTTCTCCAGGGTATCGTCCAGTTAAACCTGGGTCTCCTGCATTGCAGACAAGACTCTCTACCATCTGAGTCCCCAGAGAAGCCCCGCATGTGCTTAACAGAAGACAGCTAATCACCTCAGATATGCAGATGACACCATCCTTATAGAAGACAGCTAATCACCTCAGATATGCAGATGACACCACCCTTATAGAAGACAGCTAATCACCTCAGATATGCAGATGACACCACCCTATGGCAGAAAGCGAAGAACTAAAGAGCCTCTTGACAAAACTGAAAGAGGAGAGTGAAAAAACTGGCTTAAAACTCAACATTCAGAAAATGAAGATCATGGCATCTGGTCCCATCACTTCATGGCAAATAGATGGGGAAACAGTGGAAACAGGGTCAGACTTTATTTTTGGGGCTCCAAAATCACTGCAGATGGTGACTGGAGCCATGAAATTAAAAGATGCTTACTCCTTGAAAGAAAAGTTATGACCAACCTAGATAGCATATTCAAAAGCAGAGACTACTTTGCTGACTGTGATATTGAGTGGTTTGCCTTGGAAATGAACAGAGATCATTCTGTCGTTTTTGAGACTGCATCCAAGTACTGCATTTCGGACTCTCTTGTTGACCATGATGGCTACTCCATTTCTTCTGAGGGATTCCTTCCTGCAGTAGTAGATATAATGGTCATCTGAGTTAAATTCACCCATTCCAGTCCATTTTAGTTCACTGATTCCTAGAATGTCGACGTTCACTCTTGCCATCTCCTGTTTGACCACTTCCAATTTGCCTTGATTCATGGACCTGACATTCCAGGTTCCTATGCAATATTGCTCTTTACAGCATCGGACCTTGCTTCTATCACCAATCACATCCACAGCTGGGTATTGTTTTTGCTTTGGCTCCATCCCTTCATTCTTTCTGGAGTTATTTCTCCACTGATCTCCAGTAGCATATTGGGCACCTACTGACCTGGGGAGTTCCTCTTTCAGTATCCTATCATTTTGCCCTTTCATACTGTTCATGGGGTTCTCAAGGCAAGAATACTGAAGTGGTTTGCCATTCCCTTCTCCAGTGGACCACATTCTGTCAGACCTCCTCACCATGACCTGCCCATCTTGGGTTGCCCCGTGGGCATGGCTTAATTTAGTTTCATTGAGTGGTCCTAGTGTGATTAGATTGACTAGTTTTCTGTGAGTATGGTTTCAGAGTGTTTGCCCTCTGATGCCCTCTTGCAGCATCTACCATCTTACTTGGGTTTCTCTTACCTTGGGCATGGGGTATCTCAGTAATCCAAGTCTATGCCCCAATCAATAATGCTGAAGAAGCTGAAGTTGAACGGTTCTATGAAGACCTTCAAGACCTTTTAGAATTAACACCCAAAAAAGATGTCCTTTTCATTATAGGGGTCTGGAATGCAAAAGTAGGAAGTCAAGAAACACCTGGAGTAACAGGCAAATTTGGCCTTGGAATGCGGAATGAAGCAGGGCAAAGACTAAGAGAGTTTTGCCAAGAAAATGCACTGGTCATAGCAAACACCCTCTTCCAACAACACAAGAGAAGACTCCACACATGGACATCACCAGATGGTCAACACCGAAATCAGATTGATTCTATTCTTTGCAGACAAAGATGGAGAAGCTCTATACAGTCAACAAAAACAAGACCAGGAGCTGACTGTGGCTCAGATCATGAACTCCTTATTGCCAAATTCAGACTTAAATTGAAGAAAGAAGGGAAAACCACTAGCCCATTCATGTATGACCTAAATCAAATCCCTTATGATTATACAGTGGAAGTGAGAAATAGATTTAAGGGACTATATCTGATAGACAGAATGCCTGATGAACTATGGAATGAGGTTCGTGACATTGTACAGGAGACAGGCATCAAGACCATCCCCATGGAAAAGAAACGCAAAAAAGCAAAATGGCTGTCTGGGGAGGCCTGACAAATAGCTGTGAAAAGAAGAGAAGTGAAAAGCAAAGGAGAAAAGGAAAGATGTAAGCATTTGAATGCAGAGTTCCAAAGAATAGCAAGGCGAGATAAGAAAGCCTTCTTCAGGGATCAATGCAAAGAAATAGAGGAAAACAACAGAATGGGGAAGACTAGAGAGCTCTTCAAGAAAATTAGAGATACCAAGGGAACATTTCATGCAAAGATGGGCTCGATAAAGGACAGAAATGGTATGGACCTAACAGAAGCAGAAGATATTAAGAAGAAGCAGCAAGAATACACAGAAGAACTGTACAAAAAAGATCTTCACGACCAAGATAATCACAATGGTATGATCACTCACCTAGAGCCAGACATCCTGGAATGTGAACTCAAGTGGGCCTTGGAAAGTATCACTACGAACAAAGCTAGTGGAGGTGATGGAATTCCAGTGGAGCTATTTCAAATCCTGAAAGATGATGCTGTGAAAGTGCTGCACTCAATATGCCAGCACATTTGGAAAAGTCAGCAGTGGCTACAGGACTGGAAAAGGTCAGTTTTCATTCCAATCCCAAAGAAAGGCAATGCCAAAGAATGCTCAAACTACCGCACAATTGCACTCATCTCACACACTAGTAAAGTAATGCTCAAAATTCTCCAAGGCAGGCTTCAGCAATACGTGAACCGTGAACTTCCAGATGTTCAAGCTGGTTTTAAAAAAGGCAAAGGAACCAGAGATCAAATTGCCAACATCCACTGGATCATGGAAAAAGCAAGAGAGTTCCAGAAAAACATCTATTTCTGCTTTATTGACTATGCCAAAGCCTGTGACTGTGTGGATCACAAGAAACTGTGGAAAATTCTGAGAGAGATGGGAATACCAGACCACCTGACCTGCCTCTTGAGAAATCTGTATGCAGGTCAGGAAGCAACAGTTAGAGCTGGACATGGAACAACAGACTGGTTCCAAATAGGAAAAGGAGTACATCAAGGCTGTATAGTGTCACCCTGCTTATTTAACTTCTATGCAGAGTACATCATGAGAAATGCTGGACTGGAAGAAGCACAAGTTGGAATCAAGATTGCCGGGAGAAATATCAATAACCTCAGATATGCAGATGACACCATCCTTATGGCAGAAAGTGAAGAAGAACTAAAATGCCTCTTGATGAAAGTGAAAGAGGAGAGTGAAAAAGTTGGCTTAAAGCTCCACATTCAGAAAACGAAGATCATGGCATCTGGTCCCATCACTTCATGGGAAATAGATGGAGAAACAGTGGAAACAGTATCAGACTATTTCTTTGGGCTCCAAAATCACTGCAGATTATGACTGCAGCCATGAAATTAAAAGACGCTTACTCCTTGGAAGAAAAGTTATGACCAACCTAGATAGTATATTCAAAAGCAGAGACATGGTCCGTCTAGTCAAGGCTATGGTTTTTCCTGTGGTCATGTATGGATGTGAGAGTTGGACTGTGAAGAAGGCTGAGCACCGAAGAATTGATGCGTTTGAACTGCGGTGTTGGAGAAGACTCCTGAAGGTCCCTTGGACTGCAAGGAGATCCAACCAGCCCATTCTGAAGGAGATCAGCCCTGGGTGTTCTTTGGAAGGAATGATGCTAAAGCTGAAACTCCAATACTTTGGCCATCTCATGCGAAGAGTTGATTCATTGGAAAAGACTCTGATGCTGGGAGGGATTGGGGACAGGATGAGAAGGGGACGACCGAGGATGAGATGGCTGGATGGCATCACTGACTCGATAGACGTGAGTCTGAGTGAACTCCGGGAGTTGGTGATGGACAGGGAGGCCTGGTGTGCTGCGATTCATGGGGTTGCAAAGAGTCAGACACGTCTGAGCGACTGAACTGACTGACTGACTTTGCCAACAAAGGTCTGTCTAGTCAAAGCTATGGTTTTTCCAATGGTCATGTATGGATGTGAGAGTTGGACTATAAAGAAAGCTGAGCACTGAGGAATTGATGCTTTTGAACTGTGGTGTTGGAGAAGACTCTTGAGAGTCTCTTGGACTGCAAGGAGATCAAACCAGTCCATCCTAAACGAAATCAGTTCTGAATATTCATTGGAAGGACTGATGCTAAAGCTGAAACTCTAATACTCTGGCCATCTGATGTGAAGAACTGACTCATTTGAAAAGACCCTGATGCTGGGAAAGATTGAAGGCGGGAGGGGAAGGGGACGACAGAGGATGGGACGGTTGGATGGTATCACCAACTCTAAGGACAGGGGTTTGAGTAAACTCTGGGAGCTGATAATAGACAGGGATGCCTGGAGTGCTGCAGTCCATGGGGTCACAAAGAGTCTGACACGACTGAGCGACTCAACTGAACTGAACTGAAACCTGAGTAACTCTCAGGAATCCTCTCCCTGATTTTCTTTATTCTCACTCAGACGCCTGGCTTTATTTGGTTATTGGTCCCTGGAATTAGACCAAGCTGAGCATAGCCAGAAGCTTTGTGCCCTGCTCTGAGCCTTTGTTCTTTTGTCTAAAAAGTGGGGATAAAAAAAAGTGGGGATAATAACAAAACTTACCTCAAAGTTTGCAAAAGTAACACAAGAACAAACTAAGTGAAACACCACAATTTCAGCCACTCACTCAAGAATTTCTAGAGCCCCTACTGTGTGTCCTGCAGAGCTGTGGGTCCCTCTACCCCACAGAGAAAATCTCCCGACACCCCCACCAAGTCCAGCCAGGATAACAGGTTGCCCCAGGAGTCCAGCTCAGGCTGCTGAGCAGGGTTCCATGGTGAACAGTGATGATCAGGGAAGCCTCTAATCTAACAAATCTGATAAGTAGTAAGTTGGGGAGTTCGAGGGGATCCCTGGTCCAAGCTGGGACAGGAGAGGCTGCTCTGAGGAGGCAGCATCTAAGGGGTGAGGAGTGTTCTGGGTGGGGGGCGGGGCAGCCAGTGGGAAGATCCAGAGGTGAGAGGAGGCTGCACCATATCCCAAGGGCAATGGGAAGCCATGGAGGGATTTAGAGGTATCCCTCTGGCCCCCTTGTACAGCGTGGACCAGAGAGGCTGAGCTTGGAGACAGGAGAGAACTCAGGAACTAGGTTTCTGTTTGTGTCTGCTGTTTATACCATGAAGATAAATCTTAACATGAACAAGACCATCCTCCTTAACATCAGAAGTCATCCGAGTGGCTTCACTGGTGGTCCATGTGAATAAGACTCTGTGCTTGTGATGCAGGGGCTGCTGGTTTGATCCCTGGTCAGGAAACTAAGACCCCACATGCCACATGGCCAAGAGAAAAATGTTAATAAATTATTTTTAACAACTCAAAAAAAAAATTAGCATGAATCATTCTAGAAATCAAAACCTAGAAACAGCCTAAAGTGAGGGCAAAATAAAAGCCTCACTCTTTCAGATGTGTGCCCTGGGTTCGCATCTGCACAAGCCTTTTCCTCCCTCGGGAAGGCACACCTAACTCCACCTGTTTCAGTCCTCCCTGCTCAGCACCCCCTACAGGAAGTCCTCCAGGATTCACTGGCTGGCAGGGGCCTTGCTGCCTCCGAGCTCCCTGCCAGTCTCTTCCTGGGTTCATCCAAGGGTGCTGGACACATTCAACCATGTGTGTTCCGGTCACTCACAGGTCAGCTCATCTCCACCTCCCTCCTCCACCTTCAGCCTCTCCCCAGGGTCATGCAGAGTATAAGTGCTCAATACCGAAGGCCGCGGCCAGCCTCCTCCCTGTCTGATTTTTCTCCCAGCTTTCCTAGAACCCAGCAACTATCATTTATTCATTCATTTATTCACTCGCCCATTTGCAAACATCTATTGAGCGCCGCTCTGTTCCAAGCTTGTGCCAAGTGCTGGTCTCACCGTGATGAGTTGGGAGACTCAGCCCAGCATCTCAGAGCTCACAGTCTGCTGGGGGAGACGAGGCAGCCATCGGGCAGGTGTGGGGAGGTGCTGGGACTGGGGAAGCCTGGCCTGGGGGAAGGAGACAGGGGAGATGCAGGGAGGGAGTGTGCCGATGGTGCTAACAGACGTTTCTCAGGATGCCTTCCTGTATGGTGTCTGTACATGAGGCCGGAAAGCAGACGTGAAGCAGTGATCTTTACTCTCTCAAGGTCACACTCGTCAGATGTGGAGATGGGCAGACCCAGAGTCCCGGGTCTGCGTCTAGTTCCGTGTCCTGCCTGCTGGCCCTGCTGACCATCGACAGCCCCCTGCCCACCTCCAGAGGCTCAGCCAGGAACCCAGGCCACAACTCCCAACAGGCTCTGGACGTGCCCGGCTCCTCAGATTGCCTGTGGAGGCTCTTTCTCTGACCCTCCAGTTCCCTCTCTGGACCTTCATCTCCCTAGCTCCTCCCACTGCCATGTCAAACCTAATCCCCATGATAAATCCATATCCCATAATACTCACAGGGCTCTGCCTCCTGACCCAGCACTGCCTGATACAGGGATTGGCGATGGTGATGCTTCCAGTGGAGCAGAACTGTAAGGAGGGGAGGCTGGCATCAACGCTCTAATCTGTCGATTTAGGGGCATTTTAGTGACCTGGCTGCTGGGGTAAAGGGGACATTGGTGGTCCATGGCATGCAATGTGAAGCTGTCACTTAAGTGATCACCTTTTGACCATTGGGGTGATGGCCTATAGAAGGCTCTGGTTGACCAAGCAGCTGCTGGCATAGAGCATACCTGGAAGGGCTATGGGGCTGCTCCTTTGCTTCTAAGTGCACCAGAAAAGGGGGGAAAGATGAGCTCAAGGGCTTCAATTCCCAAAGTCTGAGTAAAGAGTCAGAGGTTCTCTTTGTGCCTAGAAAAACTCTAGTGGCCAAGGGATAACACTTCTCAGACTTAAGACCCGGCAAGTTTCAGGGTATCAGGCACACAGTGTGACCCATGAGGAGGCGTGTGTGTGTGTGTGTGTGTGTGTGTGTGCGTGCACGCACATACTCAGTTGCTCAGTTGTGTCTGACCCTTTGTGACCCCATGACTGGAGCCTGTCAGGCTCCTCTGTGTCCATGGGATTTCCCAGGCAAGAATACTGGAGTGGGTTGCCATTTCCTCCTTCAAGGGATCTCCCTGACCCAGGGATCGAACTTGCGTCTTCTGTGACTCCTGCGTTGCCAGGCAGATTCTTTACCACTGCGCCACCTGGGAAGCCCGGAGAAGGCATAATACACACCAAAGAGCTGCAGGATGTCTCCAGTGTATAGGAACAGGGAAATGTGTCTGAGCATGGACACTAAGTAGCGCATTATGATGAAAGGAGTATCACGTGTTGAAGTGGGTGGATGCGTTAATCATAGATCCTGCATTCCTCCTGGTAGCTCAGACAGCTGGGGATGGCTCTAAAACAGTGGTCCCAGCCTTTTTGGACCAGGGATGGGTTTCATGGAAGACCATTTTCCATGGACTGGGGGTGGGGATGGTTTCAGGATGACTCACACGCATGCCATTTATTGTGCACTTTGTTTCTGTTATTATTACATTGCGATATATAGTGAAATAATTACACAACTCACCAAATGCAGAATCAGCGGAAGCCCTGAGCTTGTTTTCTGCAACTAGACGATCCCATCTAGGGATGCTGAGGGACCAGTGGGGAGTGGCTGTAACATGGCCTGGGGCTTGCTCTAAAGGGTTGCTCAGTTGATTCATCGAAGGCTGGTCCCAAGGTAGCCTACACTGAGTGAAGCTGAGAGGCGATTCCTTTAGTAGAGTGTAGAAGGAAGCATCCAAAAGATTCCAAAGGTTGCTCAAATGCTGAGTGGACTTTTATTTTTTTTTTTTCCATGCCATTTGACTTGCAGGATTCCCCACCAGGGATCGAACCCAGACCCTCAGCAGTAACAGTGTGGGATCCTAACCACTGCACCACCAGGGAATTCTCTGAATGAATTTATTTAATTTCTGCTCACCCACCTCACCACCTCACTATTGTTCTCCAGTTGTGGAGGGTGGAATGCAGGGGAATGGAATTATTAGTAATCGATTGATCAATCAACCAATTATGGTGCTCCAAGACCAAAGTAAATGGGCAGCCTAATAAAATCTTGATTTGCAGAAGCAGGAAAGTTCTAGGTCTGCTGAACAGAAGTCTGCACTAAAGCAGCATAACAGAGAATGTGAGTCACTGCCCACCCATGCCAGGACCAGGCGTTTCATGGACACAGAGCCCCTTGAATGAAAGAGGAGGCTGGAGTCACTTGAGGAAGGACCCTACACAGCCAACACTATATACTAAGCATTCTCCTCCTGGTGTTCCCCTATGGGACCTGAGGCCTGAGTGACTGAGTGCGCTGGAGAAGGCGAAGTGCCAGCTATTTTAGAGATTCCTGGATGCTGGTTCTGAGTTGACACTTCCAGGAGACCCACAATGGTCCCATCAGAGTAAGGGCTTCTGGAGGTATTGTGGATATCTTTGCTGTGTAACAGACCACAAACATTGTCTCATGCCCTGTTATCTCATTGAGGAGTTCAGGCAGGCCTCAGTGAGCATTCTCCTCCTTTGGGCGTCAGCTGAGGTCATTTAGTGGCACTCAGCTGGCAATGGGCTGCTCTGGAGAGTCTGAGATAATATCTCACATACTTGGTGCTGTGGCTGCCGTGGCTGGTGGGCAGGACTCAGCTGGGACTGGTGATGAGGCCTGGCGTGGTGGTCTCAGAGCAGTCATGATTCTTACTCAGGGACTCCAGGTTCCATAAACAACTGAACAAAGTCAGCAAACAAAGTCGCTCAGAGGCCTAGCCTTCAAGGTCACATAGCATCACTTCCTTTGGAGCCACAAGCCCACCCAGACTCGAGAGGAAGGGACACAGTCTGCACATCTTGATGGGAGTAATGTTAAGAATGTATGATCACGTTTTTGTATTGAGTCTGAGAGAGTATTTGCTTGTTTCTGTATTTTATAACAATATTTATTGGAGTATAGTTGTACAATGTTGTGTTAGTTTCAGGAGTACAGCAAAGTGAATCAGTTACACATACACATTTATCCACTCTTTTTTAGGTTCCTTTCCCATATAGGTCATTACAGAGTATTGAGTTTCCTGTGCTACACACTACTTCCCTATTAGTTCCCTATTTCATACACAGTAGTGTGTATATGTCAATCCCAATCTCCCAATTTATCCCTCCCACCATTCCCACTTGGTAACCCCAAGTTTATTTTCTACACCTGTGAATCTATTTCTGTTTTGTAAACAAGTTCATTTGTACCATTCTTTTGGATTCCATACATAAGTGATATCACATGCTATTTGTTTATCTCTGTCTGGGTATGGCCATGTTTTTAAAATACTCTTGGGAATCAATCAGGTAACTAGGAGAGTCTTGTTCACATCCAGCTTATTTGGATCCAGCAGATCCCTGAACACAGCTCAGGGATCCTTTCCCAGTTCTGAAAGCACCTGGGAGGAAAGGTGCATTATGGGAAAAAGGCCAGATGGCAGCCCCCTCCCCAACGGGTAAACCAGGAGCAGAGCACATTCCTGTTGGTGCCTCCATCGAGGACACCGCATTGTGAGGGGGTGTCCATTCCTATCACATCCCCTTTCCACTCACCTCCCGGGTCCGCACAGAAGGCCTTGGCGCATGGCAGTAGGTGATCATCAGCTTCTTTATGGGGTGATTCCCATGGCAGCTATTGTTCGGACACCATTTCTTGGCTGGAGCTCACCATCAGTGCATCTTGTACCTCTTCTCTCTTTTTCAAAAGATGTTTATTTTATTTATTTGGCTGTGCCAGGTCTTAGTTGCAGCACTCAGATCTTCAATCTTCGATGAGGCAAGCAGGATCTTTAGTTGCAACGTGTGAACGCTTAGTTGCAGCATGTGGGATCTAGTTCCCTGACCAGGGATTGAACCCGGGGCCACCTGCATTGGGAGCTCGGTCTTAGCCACTTGACCACCAGGGAAGTCCCTGGTACCTCTTCTCTTAGCAGCAGTTGTTTACGTCCAGTGGGTGGGGCCAGTAATATACCTTCAGCTTCCCAGCCCTCTTCCGTAGTCTAGACCACCGGAACCTTGACTGCCTTTTCTTCCCTAAACCATCACAATAGAGCTCATGCTATGACACCACTCCCCAAGGAGACCAGAGCACCCTGGTAGCAGACAGATTACAGAGCACACCACCGTCATAGAAGGAGCAGCACTTTGTGCTCCTTGGCATAACCTTTTCCTGAGTATAGATTTGCTTTCCCAGCCCCAAATGCTCTGCTAAAACCACCACCCATGGACTTACAGAATGCCTTATCCACCCACTTGGTATTCCACAAAGCTTTGCTTCAACCAGGACATTCACTTTGCAGCAAACCAAGCCTGGCAATTGGCTCATGGGATTCCCTGATTCACATGGAATTCCCTATCCCACTAAAGCAGCTGGCTTTAGAGAAGGGTGGGATGGGGCCTTCCCTGATGGTTCAGAGGCTAGGACTCCAAGCTCCCAGTACCAGGTTGGTGGGAGGGATGAGATTCAATCCCTGGTCAGGGAACCAGATCCCACAAGCCACAACTAAAGGTCCTGAATGGCGCAACTAAAGACCCCACAGGCCACAACTGTAACCCAGCACAGCCAAACAAATAGATTAAAAAAAAAAAAAGTGGGATGATCTTCTGGACACTGTTTGGGGCACTGGGCATGCATGCTAAGTCACTGCAGTCATGTCTGACTCTTTGTGACCCCATGGACTATAGCCTGCCAGGCTTCTCTATGGAGTGTTTCAGGCAAGAATACTGGAGTGGGTTGCCATTTCCTCCTCCAGGGGATCTTCCCAACCCAGAGATTGAACCCGCATCTCTTATGTCTCCTGCACTGGCAGGTGAGTTCTTTCCTGCTAGTGCCACCTGGGAAGCCTGAAAAATAAATTTTCACTTTTTGGCCTCATGGCGTGTGGGCTCTTAGTTCCCCAACCGGGAATTGAACCTATGCCCTCTGCATTGAAAGCTCTGAGTTTCAGCCACTGGACCACCAGGGAAGGCACCAGTGTGGGGCAGTACCTCACAGGGCTGGGTCAGGATCCTCCAGGGTGCAGACTGTGATCTGAGTCAGCATTCAGCACACGGAGCCGTCTCTCTCTCACAGTCAGGATTCACGAGTGTAAGAGTCAGCGCTGGATAGAAGAGGGAGTAGTTCTTTTCACCATTTTCTCACCAGCAAAGTGTTTGTTTCCCATCCCTGCAATTTTGAATTCCCAAAGGAGAAACATTCACACTGGAGGACACAACAATAGTTCCACTAAAGCGATGTTTCCTTCTGGCTATTTTGGGCTCCTTATGCTGCCAAATCAACAGCCAAAAGGGGCTGATTGGCCCTATCTGGGGAAACAGGGCTGCTAAATATATAATGGGGGACTTCCCTGATGGTTCAATTGTTAAGACTCTGTGCTTCCATAGCAAGGGATGCAGGTTTGATCCCCGGCTGGGGAACTAAGATTCTGCATGCCCCGTGGTACAGCCAGATACATGCATATACATATATACATACTAATACGATGGGAGTGAGGAGGGATGTACCCACTCCAGTATTCTTGCCTGGAGAATCCCCATGGACAGAGGTTCCTGACAGGTTGCAGTTCATGGGTCGAAAAAGAGTCGGACAGGACTGAGTGACTAAGCACACAGCGCAAGGAGGGATATAGTTGGAAGGGAAATTCCAGCTCAGTATGGGCAGGAACACTGATCCATCTTCAGGAGGAAAGGCCTGGCTCCCCCCAACCAGTTAGGAGCCGGAGCCAGCTGGGTGGATGCCTGATGCAGGCAGAGAGAATGTGGACGGGTGATGGCAGAGGAATTAACGGCCACCGTAGCCGTGAGGCTGTTGCAGAACCAAGGACTGCGTGTCTCTCTTGTTCACCAGGAGCACGTTGTTTTTGTTGTTCTGTCACTCAGTTTCATCTGACTCTTTTGCAACCCCGTGCTCTGTAGCCTGCCAGGTTCCTCTTGTCCATAGGATTTCCCAGGCAAGAATACTGGAGTAGGTTGTCATTCCCTTCTCCAGGGCATCTTCCTGACCTGGGGACTGAACCTGAGCCTCCTGCATTAGCAGGCAGGTTCTTTACTGCTGAGCCACCAAGGAAAACCACCATGAGTGTACTGCGCAGGCGATCGGTCCTTTTCCTCTTCCCTTTTCTTCCTCTCTCATTCCCCCTCACGTAACAGAACGCACTGAAAGCAGCCACACTTTCATCAGTGCTCAGCTTCTAGGGTATCAAAGGGCGTGTGTGACACAGCTGGGAGAGGAATTAACAGCCCCTGAGATGGATGGAGGGGACTTTGTATGCCTTGTGGGTTTACGGCTGCAGAGCCAGAAAGGTGGGAGCTACATGCAGACCTCTGGGCACCTCCTTCACAGTCAGGGGCTGGCCGGCTGGCTGGACCTTCCTCCCCAGGTTGGCTGGTTGTGATTTTTGCTCTGATCCCCCAGTTTCTCCCTCAGCCATCACTGTCTCAGCTCCTTCCATGACCCCATCAGACCTCATCCTAAACTACAGCCCCCCCCCATCCCACAGGACCTGGTGGCTCCAGATGGACATGGATTGGCACAAGTGTCGCCTGTGAAAGGCTTGGAGGTGAGAGTGCAGGGGGAGTTCTGTGGGTCCTGGAGTGGGGGGCAGGCAGCAGGGGGTCACTCTGGGAGGGGCTGTGGAGAGGAGGGTCTTGGTCTCCCCCGGCCTCGAAGCCCACACCAGTCAGCACTTGCTACTGGAGGGAATGGCCGAGACATGGCCTCTCACTGGCACAAAGCCCCCCAGCCCTGCTGACTCAGGCCTGTCATTTCTCTCTGTGTGGCCTTGGGACGGGCCTTGACCGTCTCTGTGTCTGTTTCCCCAACTGTACACATGGTGGGAGACTCATCTACAAAAGCTTTGCCAGCTTCCAGACTTGCTGAGTCTCTTACAGGAAGTACTGGTTTGGGAGAACAGTGCTGTTCTTAGTCTCTCAGTTGTGTCCAACTCTTTGAGACCCCATGGACTGCAGTCCACCAGGCTTCTCTGTCCACGGGGCTTCTCCAGGCAAGAATACTAGAGTGGGTTGCCATGCCCTCCTCCAGAAGATCTTCCCAACCCAGGGACTGAACCCAGGTCTCCCCCATTGCAGGTGGATTCTTTACCAGCTGAGCCCACAAGGGAAGCCCTGTGAGAACAGAGCCCCTCATAAAAAGACAGAAACATCAACAACAAAATGGGTGGTCCCCAACTCAAGTCTTGGGGGCCAGGGACCCAGGCCTGGGCAGCCCCACAGTGAGCCCCTGGACTCTGGGCCGTGTCTGAGGCTTGGAAAGTGGTTGGCAGGCAGTAGACTTAGGATGAGCAGAAGGAAGGGACGCTTCCTGTTGAAACTTTTGGGCACGTGACCCAGTGACACTGGGGGCCTGGCTTCCCAGCCCTTCCCAGTGAAGGCAGTAGGCTTGGTGGTGCTGTTTCCTAGGGCTCCTGTAACCAGTACCATACTCTCAATTCAGTTCAGTTCAGTCGTTCAGTCGTGTCCAACTCTTTGTGACCCCATGAATTGCATCACCCAGGCCTCCCTGTCCATCACCAACTCCCGGAGTTCACTCAGACTCACGTCCATTGAGACAGTGATGCCGTCCAGCCATCTCATCCTCAGTCATCCCCTTCTCCTCCTGCCCCCAATCTCTCCCAGCATCAGAGTTTTTCCAATGAGTCAACTCTTCACATGAGGTGGCCAAAGTACTGGAGTTTCAGCTTCAGCATCATTCCCTCCAAAGAAGTTCCAGGGCTGATCTTCTTTAGAATGGACTGGTTGGATCTCCTTGCAGTCCAAGGGACTCTCAAGAGTCTTCTCCAACACCACAGTTCAAAAGCATCAGTTCTTCAGCACTCAGCTTTCTTCACAGTCCAACTTTCACTTCCATACATGACCAATGGAAAAACCATAGCCTTGACTAGGCGGACCTTTGTTGGCAAAGTAATGTCTCTGCTTTTAAATATGCTATCTAGGTTGGTCATAACTTTTCTTCCAATTTCATGGCTGCAATCACCATCTTCAGTGATTTTGGAGCCCCCCAAAATAAAATCTGACACTGTTTCCACTGTTTCCCCATCTATTTCCCATGAAGTGATGGGACCAGATGCCATGATCTTCGTTTTCTGAATGTTGAGCTTTAAGCCAACTTATTCACTCTCTTCTTTCACTTCCATCAAGAGGTTTTGTAGTTCTTCTTCACTTTCTGCCATAAGGGTAGTGTCATCTGCATATCTGAGGTGATTGATATTTCTCCCGGCAATCTTGATTCCAGCTTGTGCTTCTTCCAGTCCAGCGTTTCTCAAGATGTACTCTGCATATAAGTTAAATAAGCAGGGTGATAATATACAGCCTTGACATACTCCTTTTCTTATTTGGTACCAGTCTGTTGTTCCATGTGCAGTTGTAACTGTTGCTTCCTGACCTGCATACAGATTTCTCAAGAGGCAGGTCAGGTGGTCTGGTATTCCCATCTCTCTCAGAATTTTCCACAGTTTCTTGTGATCCACACAGTCAAAGGCTTTGGCATAGTCAATAAAGCAGAAATAGATGTTTTTCTGGAACTCTCTTGCTTTTGCCATGACCCAGCGGATGTTGGCAATTTGATCTCTGATTACTCTGCCTTTTTTAAAACCAGCTTGAACATCTGGAAGTTCACAGTTCACGTATTGCTGAAGCCTGCCTTGGAGAATTTTGAGCATTACTTTACTAGCATGTGAGATGAGTGCAATTGTGTGGTAGTTTGAGCATTCTTTGGCATTGCCTTTCTTTGGGATTGGAATGAAAACTGACCTTTTCCAGTCCTGTAGCCACTGCTGAGTTTTCCAAATGTGCTGGCATATTGAGTGCAGCACTTTCACAGCATCATCTTTCAGGATTTGAAATAGCTCCACTGGAATTCCATCACCGCCACTAGCTTTGTTCGTAGTGATGCTTTCTAAGGCCCACTTGACTTCACATTCCAGGATGTCTGGCTCTAGGTGAGTGATCACACCATCATGATTATCTTGGTCCTGAAGATCTTTTTTGTACAGTTCTTCTGTGTATTCTTGCCACTTCTTAATATCTTCTGCTTCTGTTAGGTCCATACCATTTCTGTCCTTTATCGAGCCCATCTTTGCATGAAATGTTCCCTTGGTATCTCTAATTTTCTTGAAGAGATCTCTAGTCTTTCCCATTCTGTTGTCTTCCTCTATTTCGTTGCATTGATCCCTGAAGAAGGCTTTCTTATCTCTCCTTGCTATTCTTTGGAACTCTGCATTCAGATGCTTATATCTTTCCTTTTCTCCTTTGCTTTTCACTTCTCTTCTTTTCACAGCTATTTGTAAGGCCTCCTCAGACAGCCATTTTGCTTTTCTGCATTTCTTTTCCATGGGGATGGTCTTGATCCCTGTCTCCTGTACAATGTCATGAACCTCATTCCATAGTTCATTAGGCACTCTATCAGATCTAGGCCCTTAAATCTATTTCTCACTTCCACCGTATAATCATAAGGGATTTGATTTAGGTCATACCTGAATGGGCTAGTGGTTTTCCTACTTTCTTCAATTTCAGTCTCTAGGTGACTTAAAATCTAAATTTACTGCCTCACAGTTCCAGGGGCCAAAGGCTTGAGATCAAGGTGTCAGCAGGGTTGGTTCCTTTTCAGGGTTGTAAGGGAGAATCCATTCCTCACTTACAGTGGTTTGGGGACATGCCGGGAGCCAGCGTGAGGAACTCTGCCCGTGGCACAGGTCATGACGAAAGAGGCTCGGCATTATGCAAAGGTGGGATCGAGCCTCAGGAGACCCCCTGTTCCCGAGCATCTATCCCCAAAACCAGAGTCCGCCTACTTTACTGCTTTATGCCCTCACCTACACCTCTGACTTTACAGGGGGCTGTCCCCCACCACCTCTCTCGGAGAAGGCGTTAACTTGCAGTTCCAGTCAATAAAAATTCCTGGGCATGACAAGAGTGTTTCAACTTACAAAACCTCTGAAGGTTCTCTAGCCTGCCTGAGCAGTTTCGTCCAGCCACATGTGATTGTTTACAGCCTCCCAACTGTGAGAGGCACGAGATGCTTTAAACTTTCTAAATACAGATTATTTTGAGAAGTTGGAAAATTATTAGTATAGTATAGTGGGTTGATTAGAAATTATATTGGTGAAGGGTTTTTCATTTGTGAGCCGTTATTTGCTGCTAAATCTCCATATTCCTTGCCCTTATAATGAATATAACTAGCATATAGGGGAAATAAGTATTAACCTTTAAGATTAATCATGTTAAACCTTAAGCTAAGTAAATTCCTTTCTTAATTGTAACCCACTGCACCCTCACCCTATAGGAATGCAACTTTATCTGGTGCCTTTGGAGGGTGGCGCCTGGTTTAAGAAAATTCACCCCTGGAAGAATAAGTTTTCTGGTTGACTGACCGTTATCAGAAAGGGCTATAAAATGTCAGCAGGCCTCATGGCCAGAAGATGATGTAAAACCCCTAAGACCTTTGTATACATTTATATGAAGCACCTGATTTTGATAAAGGTCAGGTCTGCTGACCCCACGTGACTCTGTATTCATCCCTATGTATAACAAAAAGTATATAAGCAAACCTGAAAATAAAGAAAACGGATCAGTTTCTGGAAAGACTGATTCACCTGTGTCATTCTTTCTTTCCCCTTCTGGCTGAATTCCCATCTGGAGCGTGGATGCTCGCCAAGCCTGCTAATTTTGCCCTGGCTTCTAAGACCCACATGAGAGGGAGCCCAAGGCGAGGCACCCTCCGCCATTCAAGTGGGCGCCGGTGGCCTACGTAGGTGATGCAAACTCCTTGTCTTGGAGTTTTATTGGTATTCCAAGTAAACCAAGTTATTCAGCCTCTTTTACTCCACTAATTTTCCTACTACACTATTCTTTTCTAATCTCTCTTTATATTTCTAGTTAAATAGCTTTTTCCTAGGACGCCGATTCTGTCTCCCCTTCGAATTGCTCTGGATCCACCTGGCAGGGACAACTTTTATGTCCCTTGGCTCATGGAAGCACCACCCCAGTCTCTGTCTCCATCTTCACAGGCCATTTCCCTGCACACTCTCTGAGTCCACATTTCTCCTTTCAACTGGATTCTAGGACTTACCAGGTGGCTCAGATGGTAAAGAATCTGCCTACAGTTCAGAAGACCTGAGTTCGATCCCTGGGTTGGGAAGATCCCCTGGAGGAGGGCATGGCAACCCACTCCAATATTCTTGCCTGGAGAATCCCCATGGACAGAGGAATCTAGAGGGCTACAGTCCATGGAGTTACAAAGAGTCGCACAACTGAGCGACTAAGAATAGCACACAGCATTGGATACTAGTCCCCACCAGGTGGCGCTAGTGGTAATAACTCACTGGCCAATGCAGGAGATAGAAGATATGGGTTGGATCCCTGCCGGAGTCGCGAAGATTCCCTGGAGAAGAGAATGGCAACCCACTCCAGTATTCTTGCCTGGAGAATCCCATGGACAGAAGAGCCTGGGAGGCTTAAGTCCAAGGGGTAGCAAAGAGTCGACCCCTCTAAGCAACTGAGTACACAAAGTACTCAGTCAGACTGTATTAGGGCTCACCTTAAGGACTTCCTTATTTGAAGACAGGCTCTCTACAGAGAGAATCAGGTTTTTAACTTTACAGAGACAAGATTTTTGTTTGGTTGGCTTTGGGTTGTTTTTTTTTTTCTCCTGCACGAAGCATGTAGAATCCTAGTCTCCCTACCAGGAACAGAACCCAGGTCCCCTGCCCTGGAAGCGCAGAGTCCCAACCTCTGGACCACCAGGGAAGTCCCTGAGGCAATAAAATATTTGAACTTGGGGTGGTGTCCCATCACTCTGTGACTGGGGGCAGGCATAGATGAGGGTTGGGGTTTGTGTGATGGGTGGTATGAGCCAGACTCCTTATTGATGAGTCAGGGACAAGGGGTCTCCAGCACTGGGGCACCCAGGTGTTGCTTATCCCTGACTCCCCTGCTCTGGCCCCTTAGATCATCCAAAATCCTGCAAGATCAGGTCTCCTAGGGGAAGGGTGGTCACAGCTGCAGGGCCTCAGGCCTGGTCCCGCTCTTCTCGAAGCCGCCTCAGGGGCTCAACCTGTCCCAGCCCAGCATCTCCCAACTCTCATATCTGTCCATAACTAATGAAAAAACCACAGCTTGACTATAACGGTGACTGAGGTTCAGATTTGCTAACCAATCCCTCTCTGCTCCAAATCTCCCCTGGATGGTTCCCTTACTAAATTTGTAGGACACTGGTCTAACTCCCTTCAGGAGGCAGAGGGCCAGGTTGCCCTGCCTGGATGGAGTACGGTGAGCAGCCACGGGTACCCCCAGGGGGCCTGACAGACCAGCACAGCAACTTCTAGGCAAAGTGGACTCCTCTTCACCCAGCTCTGCCCTTGCCAGTGGCCTGGCCATGTGGGCACCTCACATATTCCCCCATCTGCCCCTCACAACCACCTGCAAGCTAGGGATAAACTATTCCCATTTTACAGATGAGAAAACTGAGGAGGGAATTCACCTCCCTATGGTGTCCCAGCTGATAAATGTCAACACCAGCCAACCTGGCCTCTGAGCCTGAACTCTCACACTCAGCCACACAAGTGGACTTCAGAGCTCCATCCCCCTCCGGTGGATCTGCTGGCATGGAGGTGATCTCGGTTGGCCTCGGTCTGTAGTGACTTAAAGCAGGATTTCAGTTCCTGACCAGAGACTGAAGTCAGGCCGTGGCAGTGAGAGCACTGAATCATTGCCACTGGACCACCAGGGACTAGTGTCCAGCAACAAGTCCCTGGCCCATCCGCTTTGTAGAAATAAGCTCCCACAAAGAGACAGAAATTAGTGAAACAAGTAGAGAGTTTATTAAGAGGAAGAAGAGTACGTGTGAATAGGCACAAACAAGCAGATTCAGACAGCCAGGCCTCGCGGAGCTTGAATCACTAACATGGGGCATTTCTTCTGGGTTTCCGTTGGCCAATCATCCTGTTTCTCTTGGTTCTGAGTCCGTACTGGATTTTTCTCAGGGTCCTCCCTGTGTGTGTACATGCATCTCTTAGTCAAGATGGATTCCAGGAAAGAATCCAGTAGGTTGACATCACTCCCTTTTTGACCCCCAGGGAGCTTTTCTGCCCATGTACAGTGGGAAAGGTCTCCACCTCGAGAACAAGAAATATGTGGTCTCCATCTTTTATCTGGGCAGGGCTCAGCCTCTCCTATTATCCTCCTGCTATATCTTCATCTTGGAGTATCTGTCCACAGGGGACAAACTGCAGCTGTTTAGCCTGGGGTCCATCTATCTCCTGCCTCAGGGTGGTGAGCAAGGTGGAGGGAAGTGGAGTCCCAGTGACTACGGCCCTGGCCACCAGATCCAGGCAGGGCTCAGCTGCCAGATGTACCTGGCAAGGAGCTGAACCCGGGCCGGAACTGCCCCTCCAGCCCTAATGGGCTGGTCTTCCCATCCAAGCTCAGGTTTGCTACTGTACAGTGGAGACCGCAATTCCCAGTGGTTCAGGGGAGTCTCCAGCGAGAGCCACCAGGACAACCCTGTGTCCCAACAAGGCACTTACTCCGTGTTGTCCCCTTCTGGGCCCAGGGGGGCCTGGCACACGGAAGGCACCAACAGACACACAGTACCAGACTTGTGGTTTCCCGAAAGGTGAATAATTAGTCAAAACTCTCAAACTCTGAGTGTGGGGTAGAAACACATCCTGGGCCCAGACCCTTAGACCTCACTTGCCATCAGGTGAGCGACAGGGTCACCAAGATCCAGCTCCTGCCTGTAAAACAACAATGAATGCTCCTCCCCCAGCCAGGCTAAAGGTGCAGCTAGAGGAGGGGCAAGGCCATGGAAGGTGCAGAGCCAAGTACAGTGGGCAGACCGAAAGCTGAGCGTGGAACAGACACTGAGAAAACTCCTGTGGCAAATCAAGCCCAATCTTTAAAACACAGAAACGCTGAAGGAATGTTAAGCAATCCACTTAAAAAAAGGGCAAAAGATTTGAATAGACACTTCATCAAAGAAGATATGCATATAATAAGAACAGGAAATTGATGCTCAGTACTATTAGTGGTACTAATTACTTGATGAAAGTGAAAGAGGAGAGTGAAAAAGTTGGCTTAAAGCTCAACATTCAGAAAATGAAGATCATGGCATCTGGTCCCAGCATGTCATGGGAAATAGACGGGGAAACATTGGAAACAGTGTCAGATTTTATTTTGGGGGGCTCCAAAATGACTGCAGATGGTGACTGCAGCCATGAAATTAAAAGACGCTTACTCCTTGGAAGAAAAGTTATGACCAACCTAGATAGCATATTCAAAAGCAGAGACATTATTTGCCAACCAAGGTCCGTCTAGTCAAGGCTATGGTTTTTCCAGTGGTCATGTATGGATGTAAGTGTTGGACTATAAAGAAAGCTGAGCACCGAAGAATTGATGCGTTTGAACTGTGGTGTTGGAGAAGACTCTTGAGAGTCCCTTGGACTGCAAGGGGATCCAACCAGTCCATTCTGAAGGAGATCAGCCCTGGGTGTTCTTTGGAAGGAATGATGCTAAAAGTGAAACTCCAATACTTTGGCCACCTCATGGGAAGAGTTGACTCATTGGAAAAGACTCTGCTGCTGGGAGGGATTGGGGGCAGGAGGAGACGGGGACGACAGAGGATGAGATAGCTGGATGGCATCACCGACTCGATAGACGTGAGTTTGAGTGAACTCCGGGAGTTGGTGATGGACAGGGAGGCCTGGTGTGCTGCAATTCATGGGGTCTCAAAGAGTCGGACACGACTGAGCAACTGAACTGACCTGAACTGAACTGAACTATTAGTGGAGCCAAGTATTGCTAGAGGGATGTGAGAGTCACCATAACAACATGACCCAAACTCAACTCAACTCCTGGTCAGAATGACTCAAATCCCAGAAGAAAGGCCTTGCCAAAGAAGAAATGTGTCCATTTCCAGATTTAAATATCATTTACCAGAGCAACAGCAATGGTGGAAAGTAGGAGACAATGGAATAAACTCTCAAAATTATCTGGGGATGTGACTTCCTACCTAGAATATCACACCCAGCCAAACTATCAATCACACAAGTGCATGGTATAAAGCCATTTTCAGACTCACAAGATCTCTATTATACTGCACGGAAAACAGACTTCAGAGGCGTTAAAGAGTTGGGGAAGAATTAACAATTGGGACATTAAAAAAACTAATCAAACGAAAACATGAGGATCCAAAAAGCTACCAGAGAAAGGAAATGTGATCAAAATTTCTTACAAGGCTCAGATGTGAACAACACTTACATAGATGCTGAGTTCCGATTTAACAAATATTGCTTTATACCTACACTGTGAGCACGGAAAAGAGAAAGGTGAGGGCAGATGAGTAAGAGAATTAAATTTTCATGTTCCATTACAGGAAACGAGTAGAAAATGTCTAAAGCTGCTGGGATGAGAAATAGTGGTACAAATGAATTATTGACAAATATGAATTAAGTGCATGTAAATTGTTTAAGGTCTTCCCTTGTAGCTCATTCGGAGTAATTGCCTTTGGGGAAAGGGACTCTGGAAGGAGGTAGGAATGGGTCAAGGGACAGCTGGCTTTTATTAGGAGCTGTTAGTACTATTTGACTTTTTTTAAAACTATGTGCTTATATATTTTGGGAGAAGGGGGATTGAAATGGTTAAAATACAATGAAGAAAATGATGAGGTTGCGCTGATGGGTCTCAGAAAGACTTTCCAGTTCTGCCAATCTGTGGTTCTACAACTGCCATGGAAAACAAAACAGTGAGGGCCATCAGATCTAGGCCAGCCCTTGACCTCAAGATCTAAGAATCCACTCACAAATTCTTCCAACTGTACTAGTATTTGACTAATATTATCATTAACATTTTAATTACATGGATATATTTCAGAAGGTGTTATGGGTTAAAGTGTGTCCCCTAAGAAGATATATAAAGAAGGCTGAGCACCAAAGAATTGATGCTTTCAAACTGTGATGCTGGAGAAGACTCTTGAGAGTCCCTTGAACAGCAAGAAGATCAAAGCAATCAATCCAATAAGATATCAACCCTGAATATTCACTGGAAGGACTGATGCTGAAGATGAAGCTTCAATACTTTGGCCACCTAATGTGAGAGCTGACTCATTGGAAAAAACCCTGATGCTGGGAAAGATTGAGGGCAGGAGGAGAAGGAGATAACAGAGGATGAGATGGTTGGATGGCATCCCCGACTCAATGGACATGAGTTTGAGCAAAATCCAGAAGACAGTGGAGGACAGACAAAGCTGGCATGCTGCAGTCCATGGGGTTGCAAAGAGTTGGACACAACTTAGCAACTGAACAACAGCAAGATACCCTGAAATCCTAACTCTCAGCACTTGTGAATGGGGCATTTTTTGGAAACAGTCTTTGCAGATGCAATCAAGTTAAGGTGAGGTCATTAGTGTGGAACCTAATCCAATATGACTGATGTCCTTATAAGAAAAAGGGACACACAGAGAGAATAAAGCCGTGTGACAACAGAGGCAGAGGCCAGAGTGATGAAGTTACAAGCACCACCAGAAGCTGAGAGGCCAGGAGGGATTGACCCAGAGTCTCAGAGGGAGCATGGCCCTGCTGACACCTTGGTTTCAGACTTGTGTACTCCAGAACAATGGAACGTGCTGAAGCTGAAACTCTAATACTTTGGCCACATGATGCAAAGAGCCCACTCATTGGGAAAGATCCTGATGCTTTGGGAAAGGAAAGATTGAAGGTGAGAGGACAAGGAGGTGGCAGAGGAAGAGTCACCGACTCAATGGACATGAATTTGAGCAAACTCCGGGAGATAGTGGAGGACAGAGGAGCCTGGCATGCCGTAGCCCATGGAATTGCAAAAAGTCGGACACGACTTAGCAACTGAACAACGACAATCTTCCAGAACTGTGAGAGGATACCCTTCTGTTGTTTTAAGCCCCCCAGTTTGTGGTACATACTGATGGGAGCCTTAGGGAACTAATGCAGAAGAAACCAGAATATTAGCAGGAATTCGCCATTAAATCTATGATCACTGTAGAAAGACTGCATTTTTACTGCAATTGCTTATAACGTCTGGCGTCACAGAGCTTGTCCCTGGAAGTGGCTCAGTCTCTTGCCTTCTAGACCATGCCTGGCTTTGGGACACCTGAGGAACTGGGCTCACAGACGTGCCATTTCTCCAGACACTGTGCCACTGACAGGCTTGAATGTGCTCATTCTTTTCTTAAAAAAAAAAAAAAAGAATATATATATATATATGTGTGTGTGTGTGTGTGTGTAAGTGTGTATATATTTTTTTTCTGTATTTCTTTCTCTTTGGCTGTGCTGGGTCTTTGCTGAGTTTCGGGCTTTCTCTAGTTTTGGAAGCAGGGGCTACCCTCAAGTTGCGGTCACGGGCGTCTCATTAGGGTGGCTTCTCTCATGGAGCAAGGGCTCTAGGGCACACAGTCTCCAGGAGCTGCAGTTCAAGGGCTCTAATAGAGCACAGGCTCAAGAGCTGTGCTTCACGGGCTCAGCTGCTCTGCAGCATGTTGGGTCCTCCCAGACCAGGGATGGAACCCATGTCTCCTGCACACTGGCAGGTGGATTCTTTAACACTGAGCCACTAGGGAAGCCGTCTTTTTTTTTTTTTTTAAACTAATTTATTTGCAGCATGTGGGATCAAACACAGGTTCCCCGCATTGGGAGCACAGAGTTTTAGCCACTGGACCATCAGGGAACTCCCCAAAGAGTTCTTTCTGCTCAAGAACTCCTGCAGCTCAAGAGCTCTGCTCAAGGTGGGGCTCCTGCAGCTCTCAGCCCTACTCTCCAAGTAGAAGGGCAGGATAAAGGTCAAGAGGGAGGTGCTTTTGCAGCTCAAGCAACTGCACATGACCATAGGTTCAGTTCAGTTCAGTCGCTCAGTCGTGTCCGACTCTTTGTGACCCCATGGACTGCAGCACTCCAGGCCTCCCTGTCCATCACCAGCTCCCAGAGTTTACTCAAACTCATGTCCATTGAGTCAGTGATGCCATCCAACCATCTCATCCTCTGTCGTCCCCTTTTCCTCCCGCCTTCAATCTTTCCCAGCATCAGGGTCTTTTCCATTGAGTCAGCTCTTCACATCAGGTGGCCGAAGGATTGGAGTTTCAGCTTCAGCATCAGTCCTTCCAATGAATATTCAGGACTGATTTCCTTTAGGATGGACTGGTTGGATCTCCTTGCAGTCCAAGGGATTCTCAAGAGTCTTCTCCAACACCATAGTTCAAAAGCATCAACTCTTCAGTGCTCAGCCTTCTTTGTGGTCCAGCTCTCACATCCACACGTGACCACTGGTAGACTCTCCCTTTATAAAACACATATATATTAATTTTTGGCTGTGCCATGTGGCATGTGGGGTCTCAGCTCCCCAACCAGAGATCAAACCCATGCCCCTTACAGTGGCAGCACAGAATCTTAACCACTGGACCACCAGGGAAGCCCAAAGGTAGGCTGTCCCTTGAAAAGGTTCTCTTCTCTGTCCCTCCCCGCCTCCCCCCAGTGTCTTCTGGCCCCCATGCCTCTGACTCAGTGAAATGAGCTCATCTGTCTGGAAGACAGGCTTACAGAGAGTTCCAGAGTAAGGGATGGTCTGGAAGGGGGTCCAGGCCGATAGGAAAATGGAGCCTGAGGTCATGAGGCTAGCCTCTCTGGAACTTGGCCTGTGTGTGCGTGTGTGTGCATTTGTGCGTGTGTCCTGTGTGCACGTATGTGAGTGGTTATGTACGTGAGCGTGCATGCACGTGTGCTTAAGTGCATGTCTGTGTGTGCATGTGCACCCATGCGCCTTGTCTGAGTATATATCAGGCTGGAGCAGAGCAGCTCTGTAAATCCACCTAGGCCCACCCCAGATGGCTTTCCACCGCCAAACTTTTGGCCCAGGAAGTTCATTTAAACATTCTTCCACCTCCTTTCTTTCCCTCCATCACTATTGATCACGAAGCTCCCACCCTCTGGGTCCTCCTTTTGGAAAGTCTTTTTCTGCCTGGTGCTCACCAGCTCGTGACCAACTTCCAGGTAGAGTAAAGGATTAAATGGAAGGCACAATAAGAAGTGAAACAATTAGAATTTCTGCCTCATTATCATGGTAATCTTATCAGTCGGATAATGAGGTATTAATGGAGATTTAATGTGCATCTCATAACAGAATCCCTTGGAGAAAACACACAGGGAAATTGCTGTAAATCCACTTAATGATGGAGAAGTCCCAAAACACCATATTCCAAAGGATGAAAAATGCAGGATGCAAATGAGAAAGAATCAAGGTCAATAACACCACGGGGACAGGCCTAATGGCAGATTTGGAGATATATGTAATAAAAATTGCATGTTGCTTTTAAACCTCACCCTCTGTTGTTTTCAAATGTGTATTCCTCGTAATGAAACACAGAAGTGCAGCCAGAATGATTTGTATGTTTTAGAAACCATAGGGGGGATGGAAACACGTCTTGCAACCCATCAGTTCCCCTGCGGGGAGCCACAGGAGAAACGGGGTGCTTTACCAAGAGGCCTCGAGAGAAGGAGGGCAGAGGGAGAGCCCCTTGCTTAGCGGAGGGAAAGCAGCCTGTCTGAGTTCAAGGTCATTTGGGAAACACTAACGGAGAGAGCCACGTTTATTCACACTTCCACTTCTTCATTCAATCAGCATTTGTCAGGCGCCTGCTGCGTGGCTGACCACAAGCAGCTCAGAAAGCTGAAGGACACGACAGATACAGGCAGAAAATAAAAGCTCTAATTCAGAGAGCACCTACTAAGTGCCAGGCATTACTGAAATGCCTGATCCATGGATGATCTCATTAATTCCAACAGCAACACCAGAACGGAGGAACTTAATTAAGAGACCCATTTTTCTGATGAGACACTGAAAGTGAAAGTGAAGTCGCTCAGTTGTGTCTGACTCTTTGTGACCCCATGGACTATCAGGGTCCTCTGTCCATGAGATTATCCAGGCAAGAGTACTGGAGTGGGTTGCCATTTCCTTCTCCAGGGGATTTTCCCAACCCAGGGATCGAACCCAGTTCTTCCACATTGTGGGCAGACGCTTTACCATCTGAGCCACCAGAAGCTCAGAGATATTAAGTAAGTTGTCTCCAGTTGCTCATGGCTTGAACTTCACCGCTATTATCTGAGGTTGAACCCTATGAAAATGATGATATTTCAGTGTTGGGGATCCAGAAAAAGACTATTTTCATATGGTTCAGGCTAACAGTTTACTTTCTGCCTAGGGACCCTTTCTAGATGTGGATGCCTCTAACAGAGGCAGGAGGGAGGGACAGAAACGTGACCTGAGTTGAGAGTCACAGAATTCAAGGAGCCTCACAGGGGACCAGGGCCCTCCTGCCTTAGCCCCTGATAGCCTATGTTCCCACACCAGCCCTAGGGGCTCAGGCCGTGGACGCTGAGTAAGTGGAAAGGAAGCCCTGAAACACTCATCCTGCAAATTAAAAGCAGTTTGTGGATTGAAAAACACTAAGCAAATGTTGGCTATTTGGTTCTTATAATTTATTGATGATAATAAATAACCCTTGGGCCTTCCACACATTTGCAAGCATTGAAGGTAAAGTTAGCTCAATTTTTTATTTTAGGGAACTTGGAAAAGCAGAGTTTCATGGGACTTTGAAAGCAAACTGACTAACTGTCCCTGTTTTAGCTCTAAAAAGCCCACATCCTGGGAAACCCCACATCCTGGGCAAACTGAGACTGTTGGCCGCATCATCCCAGAGGGACACCGGGATGCCCGGGGTCATGGACAGGAAACACCAGGCCAGTTCCACCCAGCGCTGGGCAAGCAGTCCCTATGTGCCAGGCTCTGTGCTGGGTCCCCATGGTAGCAGTAGACGCAGATTCCCCTGGTCAGGGCTGTCTGGGGGACCCTGGGGCCTGCGTCTTAATGGCAGCTCAGAATGTAAGGGGTACAGAAAGAATCTTCACCATCCAGTTTCTGACTGGTGCCTAGAAGAGCCGCTGAACACCCATCCCAACAGCCAGAGGATCACGAACCCATTACACAGATGAAGAAACCGAGTCGTTGGTGCTGGTGCTGCCCCTTGCTCAGAGTCACAAGCAGTCTGTGAGTGCATAACTGCTGAAGAAGGATGACAAGACCCCACTTGAGGGTAGAAATGGCCTCCAGAGAACAGGTCCGTCTGAGCTAGGAAAAATAGGCGGATGGATATTAGGCAACATTTCTGGAGTCTTGCAGCTGTGTTCCGTTTAATCACAGACTGCAAATTGAATGAAGTGAAGACAGTGTTGCCTCTTTGAATTTCCCCCAGGCCCTGTTTAATGAATAAATAGGCATGATTTGTAATTAGCTGATCCGTTGTGCCAATGCTGCGAGAACACCTGAAGCGAGTTAAACATGCCCCCTGCAATCTGGTCGACAATATTAATACGCCCGGCAAACCTTCCTTCCTGGTCCACGGTGCGTGTCACCCAATGATCATACACATTGCTTTGAAGTGGGCGTATTGAGGGGAAAAAAGGGGGGGGGGATTTTTTTTAGCCTGGAAAGATGAAGACACAGGGTCCTCATGAGCCCTGCCTCCCCGCGTGGAATTTTGGAAGCTACAAGTTCAATTTGTTGCCATCAGCAAGTGCTAGGCAACCCACAAAGTCATCTCACCTCCGCACCCTCAACCAGCCTTTCAGAACCCCACGGCTACTCTCAGGAAACCCTTCTGGGCAGGACCGCACCCTGGTCGAGGGTTCCACGGCTCGGCCGGGATTCTCAGCTGTGCGGGCTGCGTTTCTTTGTGCAAGCTGGCGTCTGTTTGCAGGGGCCGTCTGATACCCACCCGCAGCCGCTGAGTCCACAGATTCCTGCCAAACTAACGGGCATCCTGTATCATTTATCCTCTAATTGGGGCTGCTTATCACGAGTTTTGCCTGCTTTCCATGCTAACCATGCGGCTGGTGCTGAAATTCCGAATCCTAACATTTCCCTGCGCGGAGCTGGTGGGAGGGCCCCGGCCGAGGTAGCGTCTTGATTGCCACATTTTCCAGCAAAGGGGTTTCCATTCATCTTCATCATGGGTTCAATCTGTGCGCCGAGAGGAGGCGGCTGCCCCTGTGGGTCCTCTCCACCCAGTCACCTGGAGGCTCGCTCTCATCTGTTCCTCCGCGTTCACAGGCGCATTTATATTCCGCCCGCCCTGCTGCTTTCTCGGGGCCTGCGAGGGATCTCCCGCCATGAAGCCCTCTCCCTCTGGGCCCCGCGTGGGAGTCCAGGTGCCAGCCTATCGCAACCAAGGAGGAAGAGAAGGTCACCCCTTTCTCTGAACGAAGTGAATCAGGAGGCAGAGACTGACTATCCTTGCCTCGACCATGAACCCTAGGAAGTGGACCTGGGCCTCATGGGGATGGATGCGAAAGTGGGCATTTCCCTGCTTCCCAGACTGCCCACTGGGTACAAGATCCGCGCTGGGCCCTGAGGATGCCATGAGCATCCAGCCCTGCCCTCAAGGGGCTCACTCGCCCAAGGAGAACTGCACACCAGGAGCAGGATAATAAGGCACCGTCAGCGGCCCCGTCCTCTACAGTTCACAAAGCTCTCGCCACTCCTGCTTGACATGATTCTCCCACAATCCTATGGGGCTGATATGTTGCAGAGAAGCAGAGAGGGTCCCCAGTAGCTAAAAATAAGGACTCAGGGGATGTCCCTGGTGGTCCAGTGGCTAAGACTCCACACTCCCAATGCAGGGGACCCAGGTTCCATCCCTAGTCAGGGAACTGAATCCTGCATGGGCATGCATGTTGAGTCGTGTCCAAGTTTGCCACCCCACAGACTGTAGCCCACCAGGCTCCTCTATCCATGTCCATGGGATTTTCAGGCAAGAGTACTGGAGTGGGTTGCCATTTTCTCCTCCAGGGAATCTTCCTAACCCAGAATCAAACCCACATCTCCTATACTGGCATGGTGCTCAGTCCGGGGTATTCTTTACCTCTGAGCCACCTGGGAATCCCAGATCTCACCTGCGGCAACTGGGAAAGATCTCTCATGCCTCAACTAAAGATCCCCATGCCACAGCGAAGAAGGAAGATCTCACATGCCCCAGCTAAGAACCAGCACAGCCAAATAAAAAAAAATAAGTATATTTTTAAAATATTAATATATTTTTTTAAAAATAAGGGTTTGTGAATCCTCCAGACCTGGATCAGATCCTGGCTCTGCCACTGATTTTCTGGGTGGCTTTAGGTGAGCCACTTCACCTCTCCGAGCCTGATTCCTCATCTGTAACATGGGGCTCATAATGCTACCCGGCTCACAGGTGAGGGTTCTGTGAGATTCTGTAAAGCACACAGCTCTGCGCTCAGCACCAAAAAATGAACCCAAGGCATTCCTCTGGCCAATAATACTTCCACCCTTGGCAGCACCTCCCCAGACTGTGGGGTGCACGACACCGCAGCTCTCAGCCCTGTGTCCGGCAGCATGCTGCAGCCTGACAAAGCTGGGCTCCAGTGCTGCTGTGGTTACTCGGGGATGCTGCCTCATCTGCAAAATGGGAATAATAACCTGCCCGTTGTGCGCTCGTCACTCAGTTGGGTCCAACTCTTTGCGACCCCATGACGCTCCTTTGTCTATGGAATTCTCCAGGCAAGCATTCTGGAGTGGGTTGCATTCCCTTCTCCGGGGAATCTTCCTGAGCCAGGGATCACCTGCATTGCAGGCAGATTCTTTACTGTCTGAGCCACCAGGGAAGCCCTGGTCACTAGCTTGCTATATAATACTAATTTGCCCCAATAAGGGGTGGGCCAAGAGGAACCCAGTATATTCGTGTGTCTAGCTCAGGGGATACAAGTGAGTTTGGGGGTCTGCCTGGAGCTGTCCTAGAAAAGAGTTCAGTGAAAGGGTGGGTGCAAGGGGGCTGGTTGGAGCTTCTGAGTCCGAGAGCCTGTGGCCTCCTCCGGAGGAGTCTGAGGGGGGCCTTCGTTCCGCAGCCTTTGCTGCCGCGGGTCTGTACCCGTCCTTGGCCACAAGATGTCGCCCAAGCAACAGCAAAGCAGGGGCCTGGGCGAAACCGGCCAGTCCAGTGTCGACTCGGCGAACAGCGAGGCCCCGCCGCAGCCCTCTCCCACCGCCCCGCAGCTCTTGGACGCCTCGGGGGAGGAACCCCTGCTGCCCTGGGTTCAAATCCCAGGATTTCCTACCCGACACGATACTGCTGCCCCCAGAGGACACCGGTTTGTAGACCCCACCTAAATAAATAAATAAATAGAGATAATAATTACTCCTACTCCTTCACGGTGTAGGATTAACCCGTGCCTGCGGAACATGGAGGGCGGGGAGGCGGTGCAAACAGAAGAAAGACCACGTGGCCCGATTCGAGGCTGCAGCCGGGTGGCGCTCCGCAGGGCCCCGGAGACCCTCCATCCCCGCCCGTGGCTCACGAGGGTGCGGAGCAGACACCGGACAGGCGACAGTGTGGCACGTCCTCGGACCCCGGGGCGGCCCTAGACGGTCCAGCAGGGCCCACACCAACTCTTCGTGGCAGCCACCTGGCACCGGGATCTGGACCGCCAAGTGAGGGAGGAAGGGTGAGACCCCTGGGCTCGGGTGTCCGGAGGCAGCTTGGGCCCCGAGCGCAGCCCCGGGAGCTGGAAGAGCAGTCGAGGGCCAGCTGGAGCTGGAGAACCGTAGGCGTCCTGGACGGCCAGCCTGACCTCCCAAACTCCCCGCCGGCCGCCCGGCAGCCCGCCCTGGACTTGGCGTGGCTGTGCCGGCACTTTGCTGGGTGGGGGACTCCTTATCCGACCCTCCATCAGCTCGATGGACCATCTCGGTGAACCGGCCTCTTCCGCTGGGGATGCGCGGTCCCAGCAGGGTGACCCGTGGGCGGGCCCAGACACAGGCGCGCGCAGCGGGACGGGGCTGCCGGGAGCCTGCGCTCACCTCCTTCTCCCAGGTAGAGGTCCGGGGCTTGGGGCGCAGTGTCTTCCCGAGGACGAGCAGAGCTTTCGCCCCGGACCACGTGAAGGGGAGCGGGGGGGGGGGGGGGGAGAGAGCCCCTGTCCCTGCAAAGACTAAATCTGGGAGGAAAAAAGAGTGGAATTCCCGCACCCAGGGGCTACTGTCTGACTTCCTACCCTCCTCCCCGGCCCCCGACACTTGGGGACACCTGCCAGCTGGGGATCGGACAGTCCCTAAGGAGAGCTCAGGTTCCAGAGAGATCACTACTTTGTAGAGAAGTGTAGGGGGATGAGCCTCCTAGAAGAGGGAGGGAAGGATGTAGACATCTGGGGAGTCGCCCGCCCAGAAGAGCTGGAGAGCCTGCTTAGGGAGAGCACTGAAACCAGAGGGCGCTGCAAAGGCGGAGGCTTAGGGGCAGGTGTTGACTGGAAAAAAGTGCACAATCTGAGGGTTGTGAGTTGTTTTATTTGGGGTCAAACGAGGACTATAGCTTGAGAGATAGCATTTCAGACGGCTCTGAGAAACTGCTCCAAAGAGGGTGGGATGGAGGAGGGCAGTATGTATAATTTTATGCAGGGCGAGTACATGCAATCAGGCACATATTTTTTGCAGAGCGTTTCTGCTAGCCGCAAGGAGTGGAGGTCACCGTGAAGGAGAGGAGATGCAAGAACTGGGCTCATAAAATCATCTCCTGAAATTATCTGTCTGCAGACCCGTTCTGCCAGTTTTTCACAGAGCTCAGAGGGCCTCATTCCTCCTGATCTCCACCCTGAACTCCCTTCAGGGGGGTGTTGAAGGTCAGCAGCTGCAGTGGTTCATAATCTGATCCTCGCAGAGGTAGAGGGCCAGTGCCAATTTGTGGGTGATGCAGGTAAAGCACGATTTACTTTGAGGGGCAGGTGTGGAGCTGGAGGGGAAGAAGAGACAGAGGCATAAGGATGAAAATGCAGGTTGGAAGCAAAATAGAAAAGGTTCTGGACAGAAGAGAAATCTTATCAGACTTGACTGACTCTATGAGAAAGGGGGGATGGGAGGCATGGAAATCCATCAGTTGTGATCAAGGAGGTGAAAAAAAAAAAAAGCACATTAGAGCTGTTTCCTCAAGAGACCCTTCGGGGGGTGTGAGTGATCCAGGGATTGGGACAATGAGGAATAGAAGAGGTGGGTAGACTAGACCACTAAAGACTGAAATAGCCAAATCCAGAAAAGAACGGACAACTAAGTCACTCGCCATCTGCTTTTAGGAGGGTTAGGTCATAGCCACTGCAGCTTGTGACCTTCAACACCCCCTGAAAGGAGTTCAGGGCGGAGATCAGGAATGAGGCACTCCTTCATCTGGAAAAACTGGCAGAGAGATATTTTCAGGAGAAAATTTCATAAACCCAATTTCTTGCATCTTCTCACATCTAGGAAAATCACTAAGATCATTCATGGGGCGCCTTCTCATGACCAGCAGCAACCTTTTAGTGAGACACGCGCGTCACTGCGAGCACTGCCTTCACCCAAATCACGTATGTATCAGCCTTCCCCTTCTTCCAGAGCAGGTCCTCAAAGCTGTTTGAGAGCCATCTCCTCAGTAAGTCCCCAAATAAAACTGGACTCACAGCTCTTACACTGTGCCTTTTTTTTTTTCCCCAGTCAACAGTATAAAGGGAAGTTTCAGAAGTTGTGTCACTATTATTCATGACTAAGTGCACAAGGGAAGCCTTTAGTTAAAAACAGGTGGAGCGGTTTTTGTGTTCATAGGTCGTTAGACTGTTCCTGGGATGTCATGACGCAGAACCAACACTGCCCCTCGGCTCTGCTGGCTGATGTCAGAGAAGAGTGCTTCTTTAGGATTACCCGGCCTGAGCCTGGTCACCCACAGTACATCAGTCCTGGTTCAAGTTCATTAAACCAGATTAGAAAGACGCTGGGTGCCTAAACTGATGTGCACTAGCTGGAGTCTCAAGTCCCTTCTTGAGTCAGCTCAGTGGGCAGCCTCTTCCATCAGGGTTTCCAAACACCTATGGTCCATGCTGGCAACCTCCACAGTGCCACTGCCCTCTACTACATCCCTCCTTAAATGCTGGCACAGGAGAACTATTTCAAGACCATATAAACACACACACACATACATGTATATACACACACACATATGTATATACACACATGCCTGCCTGCCTGCTGAGTTGCTTCATTCACATCCGACTTTGTGACCCCATGGACTCTAGTCCACTGGTCTCCTCCTCTGTCCATGGGATTCTCCAGGCAAGAATACTGGAGTGGGCTGCCGTACCCTCCTCCAGGGGATCTTCCTGACCCAAGGATCAAAGCCTCACCTTCTGTGGCGCAGGAGCCGGTCCTTTACCGCTGAGTCACTGGGGAAGCCCCATATATACATACATACATATATGCACATATATACATATTTGTATATCCATGTATAAAGTCCGTGTATACATATATATTCACCAAGACTGGATGTCCAGGACCACTGAGGTAGTAGAGCCCAACTCAGGAAAAACCCTTCAAAGAGGTTTTCATTGGCCTTAGAATTGATTAGTGGCAGATCTAAAACAAGAACCATTTTCAGGCTCCTGGACCTGACATTACAACCACATACCACTTGAAACCAGTGGCTTTCCGGGAAGTAGCAAGAATGATCTAGATGATCCCATTGGTGTGGCCCAGCTTTGCTGTGGAGGAGGTGTTTCGGGGCATCACTGTGACACTGTGCTGGTGGGACAGCCTTAGCACCTCCCCTTCTGTCACTTGTGACTTTCTTATGCATCTGCCTCTCTCTGTCTCCCCCCACCCAACCAGGCTAGCTCACTCCCAGACTGCTACCCCTAAGCTGCTGCAGAAAGAAAGTTGCTCAGTCACATCCAACTCTGTGACTCCGTGGGCTATACAGTCCATAGAATTCTCCAGGCCAGAATACTGAAGTAGGTAGCCTTTCCCTTCTCCAGGGGATCTTTCCAACCCAGGGATCGAACTTGGGTCTCCTGCATTGCAGGCAGATTCTTTACCAACTGAGCCATCAGGGAAGTGCCAGCTGCAGCAGACACAGCCTCAACTGTCGCCATCACAGCCACAGGAGAAAAAAAAGAAAGTTGTTACCGATCAAAAAGTGAGTGAGAGAGGAAGGGGCTGGAACTCACGTATCGACTGAGAGGATCAGAAACAGGAGGGGAAGTGCCCGCTCACAGGTTCTCTCACTTTCAGCAGAGGGCAGGCCGGGGGAAAAAATCCAGCTGGGGGAGAAAAATCCAGTTAGAAGCTGGGGCTGCTGGAAACAACGCTGTTACTTAACACGGGACAGCGAAGGCAACAGAAACCAAACAGCCATTTAAAAAGCTAAAACAATGAGGAAGATTAGATGATAAGTCTTCACATAGAAATGCAAACACTGTGACTATCAAATGTTTAGCAATTTGAGGTTTGGGAAAAAAACAGTTTTTATATAACCAGAAGATTATCAAAAGAGAAAACATTTGGATTTAAGCAAAATTTTAAAAAAAGAAAAAAAACTATCCTTAAAGGATATCAGATTGGCTACTATGTCCTTTATCCTTCTTCATTTTTGGCCGTGCTATGCAGCATGAAGGATCTTAGTTCCTTCATCAGGGACTGGACCTTTGCCCCCAGCAGTGGAAGTGAAGAATCTTAACCACTGGACCACCAGGAAGTCCCTGCCTGGCCCTGTATCCTTTAAAAGGGGCGCCACCCACCTTGGGGATGTGGAGCCAAAACTTGAGAAATTGAACACCTTTCACAGATCACACATTTTTTAGTTAGCATCAGAGTCAGAAGGGGAGTTTGCTAGGCATGCAGATTTTTCCTCCTGTTCTTCCCCCAAAATTGACTCCATGTGCCCTGTGAGGAATAATGAGTCAGCAGTTTATCATCCCAGGTGGACAGTGCACGTGGTCCTCCAGCCCATATTTTGTGAGATGCTGACTCATGCTGCTGCTCTAAGTTCCACAAAAATCAGTCAGTCACCTGGAGTACTTGTTTAAAGATTCCTGTCCCATCCCCATGCGTGCTGATTTATCAGCAAGAGCACCAGGTGATTCTTAACAGTACGTCTGAAAACAGCGTTTTTACAGAACTGCCTAGGGCACTTGGAGAAGGAAATGGCGACCCACTCCAGTGTTCTTGCCTGGAGAATCCCAGGGACGGCGGAGGCTGGTGGGCTGCCGTCTATGGGGTCGCACAGAGTCGGACACGACTGAAGCAACTTGGCAGCAGCAGCAGCAGCTAGGGTACTTAAAAATGGACCTGTTTTGAGTGCCACCCCTGAAGACTGTGGGCTTCCCTGGTGGCTCAGATGGTAAAAAATCTGCCTGCAACGCAGAAGACCTGGGTTTGATCCCTGGGTCACGCAGATCCCCTGGAGAAGGACATGGCTACCCACTCCAGTATTCTCGAGAATTCCATGGACAGAGGAGCCTAGTGGGTTACAGTCCACGCGGTCACAAAGTGTCAGACACGACTGAATGACTAACGTTTTCATTTTCCCAAAGAATGTAGTTTATTTGGTCAGTGAGTCAGATCAGACAGATCTCTTGACTAAATTCACTAGGAATTACTGATAAGGGACATCAGCAGTTATGTATATTAACCAACAGTCTTGGTGACAAAAGTTCTGTCAAAACTACAAATTAGTAGGGCTAAGGAGAGCTGAAGTAAAATGGTCCTTGTTTAAAAATCACACTGGATACTCTTTTTTTACAGGAGCATAAAATTTAATGATTTGGGCCAGCAATATGCTGAAATCCTCGTTAACAGAAATGAGATTACCACGGTTTTCATGTTCACTGTCAACAACAGGTTCAATGACAGAATTGAGAGCTTTTTCCATTTTAGCACAAAATGTGGAAGATGCTTCCTGGATCCTCATAACTGGATTTTCCTGCCTCTCTGATCAGTTTTTCCCCCCTGAAGTCTTTGTACTGTTATTTGGTACCCTAAGAAGATGGAACAGGATTCTTCTGGAATGAAATGACCGGCTCGAAAGCTCTTCAATGAATACTTAAATCTCTAGGTAGAGACACGTTTACAGCCAAGAGGAGCTTCTGACCTGATTTCACTTTTCAGGATCGTGACATATTTTACAGGCAGCACCACAGGGAGGCCCAGCTGAACATCACTAGCTCTGCATCCTGAGGGAAAAGCCACAGAGCCGCTTAGAGAGGGGTGAGTAGGCACAAATATAACGAGAGTCCAGGTGACATAGGGAATTCCAAATTGGCAAGAAAAGTTGAATTCTATTTTCGGTTCTAGGAAAGTCATAGCATTAATTTTAATACTGAACAGACTGAGTGAAAACTGGACCCTAATCCAGTTTTTAAATGTTTCCTTCCAAATTAAGTGCAATCAATATGAACAAAGTGCTTTTCCACCAGCGAGTAGAATGAGCTGGCCTCTGCCACAAGGGTTCCTTGGCTAATAGAAACTCCCCTCAACTGAGATTAATCAAGGCTCCCGTGAATAACATGATTAGGACTTCTGCACTCAGAACCAAGGCTGATGAATAGCTAACCAAATACAGGGTTCAGACAGGAACCGTGTTAAAAGAGTGAATGTGCACCATCTCATCAGCAACTGCTGGATGATTCCAATTCCTGCCTGTACTGTAGTTAACAAATAGATGTTCAGATGAAAAAGTCGAGTGTGAATTCATGGAGAACCTTAGTTATATCTGAGAAGTCAGAGAAATTTTCAGAAATGCTTCCAAATACAAAAGAGATGATGGAAACATAAAACCCAATGAATTCAACTGCTCTCCCTTTTTAATCAATTTTACACAATGATATTGTACATGAGTAATCACATTAGGAGACAGGATGGGTTTCCTGTACATATACAAGATGGTGCAAGCTCATTCACTGAGACTTATAGGTTTTTATCAGTTTCAAGAGGAGAGGCAGTACAAAGCTTTTTCATACAGGTGAAACACAAGAATACGGTAGACAAGACAGAACAACTCAGCAGAGGTGAATTCTTAAGGCGTGTGGCTCCTGCTCACAGTGTCTGCCACAAACCAGGTGTAGAGGACTCTCTCCCGCGTTATTTAACCTTCGATGAACACAGGCCTGGGGGACATGCAGCTTTGGGGTGATGCCACAGCCCAACCACACCAACCTTGACACTGAAGCAAAGCGTATCTTCCCTTCTCCAAGTATTCTCAAGAGTAATAAAGCTATTTCTGGTCACCCTACTCCTTGGGTAACCTACATTCTAAAATATATGATTATTAATCTGGCAACATTCTCAAGCATTTTGGCAAAGTACCTCAAATAGCTCATCACTGTTCATCTACTCAACTAAAAATTCTTTGAGCTTCAAGAAGATCTTTTCTGACTTCCCCCCTAAAGTATGGCAATTACATATAGAATAAACTTATTAGTTAAAAGAACTAAACAGAAGGCAGACTTTTCCTTACTAAATAAAGCAGGAATGGAAAGGGAAGAGAAAGACCAGGACACACATCAATGGAGGAAGTTGAATCCACTAATGATTCTATCACTTCGACACAATCCACTAACAATTCTGAGCGAGTGTGTTCCTACTTTCCCTTTTCACACCCAATCCCATCAGACACAGAAACTGTTAAATCTTCACGATGTTGATCTTCACTTGGCCACGGAATTCCCACGGCAGGCAATGGGGAGCAGTGCCAACCGGCATGCACAGTCAGGTACAGCTACCTGTGGCCAAAACTAGACCTTGTCACTGCCTGGGACGGGTTTTAGTTCTCTCGCTTACGTACCTCAGGAACATGTAGGTTGAAAGTCTACATTAAACAAAAGCTTCCAGGACACAACAGGGAGAGAAAAACCCATGCATCTCATCCACATCTATTTTCCATCCTTCACAAAGCCTAACCCTCTTACAGTGATTTCATATCTGTATAAAATGGCTTTTATAAACAGGTTTTTGAAAAGAAAAAGTAGGAGAAATCAGTTAACTGTGGCTGAGATTTGACCTAGAGAAAGAAAACAAAATGTTTACTAGATTTAAAAAATAATACTTTTACAAATAAAAGATAATCTTTGATCTATAATTCTATCACTTAACTATCTCTGGAAGCAGGGTATTAATACAAAATATGAACTGATTTTTTTCGTCAGATAGCTCCACAGAATTTCAGTGAACATTTAACATTCATTTTCTCTGTAAATTCCATGTAATAATCAGTGGCTACTGAAGGTTTCCTACGTGTGATTTTGTATTTTTGCACAATCCTTCATATAACCTATGTCCTGGGAGGAACTGTGCTAAGAAACAGCTGAAAGACAACTATTCCTTTCCTGAAAGAATAAAATCAGATTACTCCCTATCTCACGCTCACCGCTGCCACACACACAGTTGTTTAGTCACTGAATTGTGTCTGACTCTCTGTGACCCAGTGGACTATAGTCGGTCAGCCTCCTCTGTCCGTGGGATTTCCCTGGCAAGAATACTGGAGCGGGTTGTCATGCCCTTCTCCTGACCCAGAGATCGAACCTGAGTTTCCTGTATTGGCAGGCAGATACTTTACTGCTGAGCCACCTGGGAAGCCCATGCAGGCAGTTACCAACTCCTAAACTCAGAACTCAACACCATGCTAAACCCTGTTACAAAACTACCAGTGACAGTTAATGCTGAAGTAGTCCTGACTCCTGACCAGCTTCCAGAAGAAAACAGCTTAACCTTAAACAGCTGGGCTGTGCGCTTCTCTGCCGGCACCTGAGTCAAGACACAGGCACCCACCTCCATCTCGGATGTAGCTGTGATGCCAAAGCTCTGAGGTCCTCCTCTCACAACTGTCTCAAGCCCTGCAGAGCCCTACCTCCTGCCTCTAGGAGATACAGACTCACCACCTTCTCCACAGAAAAGAGCCCCATGCAGTGTCCACATCTTCATATTTATTTCCATAGTAACATGGAATAGAGTTAGTAACCACCACGGGGGTGAAAAATTGCATTGACTTCTGAGTTAAATCCCCAAACAATAAATTTCAACTATTCCAAGACTTCTGTTCACTTAACATTTATTGAATCAAGTGCTGAACTCCCCCCTCTGCCTTAGAAATCATGTTAAGACAGTTTGTCTTGTAAAGTATCTATGATGGGATCTGACTTCTAAGACCTACATGAGCTTGACCGTTACAGTCCATGAAGCATGACTGTACACAGATTTCTTGATCTAACGTTCAAGAGGACATTTTTCATACTACTTTAATTTTGACCTGCCCCTAAAAGGCAGAAACCGCATCTCACAATCCTCTGCAACGTATCTCAGTATTTTAGAGTAAAGGAATGAGAAGAGGTCAAGGCATTAAAAAAAAACCCAGCTTCTTTAGGCACAGTGGAGCACAGAGCCCCTGGAGAGACAGCCTCTGTCCTTATCTGCTCAAGGCTGTTGGTCACAGTTCCCTTAAACATGCCTGGAAATGCTGCCAGCAACAAGAGACTCAAAGGAGGGGACCAATGTTCATAGAAGAAGTTAAACACGTTTAGGAATCATGCAGAGCAAAACCAGTCAGTGATGGCCTATGTGTAAGACTTGTGCTTGAAGCTTTGGTGGGCCTCCTTGGCCTGTTTCTCAGACACCAAAACCCAATCCTGATTAATGAGCAACACACGATCAAACCAAAATACAGAAACACATATTTTTGTTCAGAAGAGGGAAACAAAGGCACAGAAACCTGCCAAAATAGATTTTTTTCCCCCCATAAGAATAGTATGGTTGACTAAAATAGTTTATCACTAGTAAAACTCGTATCACTAAAGCAGACAATACAAATTAGTTTTTAAAAAAACTGACATTCACTGAATTCCTGGTCTGTGCATTCAATGTGAATCATCATCAAAAATATATTACAGTTACAGGTTTGTAAGGAGTTCTGGCTGGGGTTTCTACACTCTATTTAGCATTTCAGATGAGAAGTACCGCAAGGATGGGCTAGATATCTGCTGTTCCTTTGTATGCCATGTATGATGATTAAACAAACAGTCTATCTCCTACTGCAGGTTCAAAGATGTCCAGGGTGAGAAAGTCTAAGTGATATATTCAATAAGTTCTATACCCCTCATCAAAGGCAGCCCTGTGCATCAAATTCCATACCTAGAAAGTTCAATAAACTGTTACACTTAAATAAATACTTCTGTGTATTTGTTCGCCTTTTGCTTTTAAGCTCAGCTTAAATGTTGTCAAGGAAACCATTTCACAAGAGGGTACATGACAACCTACTATCAGCAGTATTCCTTGTTTATTAGAATCTGAAGATGTCCATATTACATCAAATATAAATATATATCATATTTACATTTCCTTCTTAGCTTTTCAATTTAGGTGAGTGTATTTATAGATAATGCCACTAATGTCACCACTATTATAATCCTCAGTGCAACCGGCATTTTCCTTCTGTTAGATGCATCCAAGATTAGACAGCATCTTGAAAGAGGTGTACTGTTCTTTTTTTTCTTAATGAAAAGAAAGAATGAGTATTCATAAACAGAGATCTAGGAATTTTCTAGGAGATTATTTTTTTCTTTTTGTATTTCAAAATACCTGAAAAATGTGGTCCCTTTTTGCAGTACTATTCTCTATGTGGGGACAAGAAATTAATGAAATATGTAACTCAGAAAGGAAAAGAACCCAAAGAAAAGAGAACCTGCTTGTTAGCTCATTAATCTGTTTAGTAAAGATCTGTTTTAAAAGGTCTGAACACTGTACAATATTATACAAAAACAATCTTCAGCTTTCAAAGCAGCTGGCACATTTTCTAAGAGATCTGTTTGCCCCGCTAGCAGTCTGCTGCCTCGGTGGGCCTTTGTCTTGTTCACTTCCGGTCATCGATAGTCTTAATGAATTCCACGGCTGCTGTGAACTGCATCCACCAATAAGACTCCTCTCCAGACAGACAGCTGGCATAAAAGCTACTGATGTACTGAACAGTGGACAGCAAACAGGGCGGATTTGCCTAGAGAAGTGAAAAATAAAGTCAATTACTCAGCTGGAGAAAACACTTATGGTAACATCTTTCACATGTTTTCCTGTGAAAAAGAGACACCAGTCCTTTTGAAAATAATCCCCCAAATCCTTTTTGGAACTAATCTGTAAACCTGAGTTACTGTGAGGAGCAACAGTGTATTGGAAAGAAGACTTAGGTTCTAATCCTAGCTCAACTATCTAGAGCTTTCTAGCCTAACAAAGCACTTGACCTCACTGGTCCTTAGAGGGGCTGAACTAATCCCAGTGGCTTCACTCAACATCCCAGGATTCCAGATAAGGAAGGAAATGCTGCAGACAAATTGAGTTATATCAGTTTAGTAAGTACGGGTAGAACCAGCCGAGAAAGAAAAAAAAAAAACTAAAAAAAGAGTAGGCCCTCTGCTGCAGGAGGTAGCACAGAAAAGCTCCTGCTCGTTCACCTCCAGGTTCAGGTGTGTTAAATCAGGAGGACAAGCTAAGGCCTGTTCCTTAAAAGGGGCTTAGACTGGCTCTGTATAGAGACTAAACACATCATCTGTGGAAGAGAGCTGAGCAATGGGCAAGAGGAAGAGTGAAGAAGGCTGACCACACAAACTCAGAGTCAGCGCTCTGACTCTGAGCTAAGAGTTCAGGCTGCAGAAATACTGCAACATTAAGAATTAGTAAGCTATATGTCAAATACACTTTAGACATCACCAGAGGGCTGAGCTGACTGGAACACATATTGGGTGGCTGTTGTGCACCCAATCTGCAGGGTCCCCACCTCCAAACCAAAATGTTCAAAATAAACCATTTGAATGGTGACACTTTAAAGTCAAAAAAGGACAAGAGGTGTAATACTTTGAAAAACAATATGGTACACTTAATAAAACATGAGGTCAAAAGAGGAGAACGATGACAGGAAAATGTAGCAGTTTATGTGATAACCACCATGAAGAATTCAACATGAAAGAAGATGGTAAAAACATTACGGCCAGAGAACCTGCCCTCATTCATTCTTTCAGTGATTACCCACCAAACTCCAAGGAAGACCTTCAGGCACTGCTTAAAAAAGCTGAAAATGTTCATCTAGGAATCTAGCTCTTCCTTTCTTTGGAAAACCCTAACTTCTGGACAGAACATAACTTGACATAAGCTACTTTCTTCCTGGGTATCACAGAGCTGGAAACTTGTAAAAGAGTCAAAGTAACTCTTCTCACGGGAGGTAGCGAGGACCTACCTTGATCAACACAAACACCAGCACAGGGACGAAGTCATCGGCCCCTGGAACGGAGTCCTCGTTGGCCAGGCTCAGGAGGTTCATGATCGTGGAGCACATTCTCAGGATGCACTGCACTTTGTCCCGGGGCGTCTTGTAAGCACTTATTGTCCTGATTTCTGACTGTGCCGAGGGCCATGGTGCCTCCTTAAGATAAACCTAAGCGAGACCACACACAGACCGTCATGCAGGTGGAAGGCAGTGACCAGAGCAACCTCCATGTCAGGAGGCGGATGGGTGAAGCCACTGCCTTTTCCCTTTTTCAGAAAAACCAAATTGCAATTTTCCTTTTTTCAGAAAAACCAAATTGCAATTCTTCCCCATCGTCCTACTTCAGGACTGAAGCCTAACTTTTAAGCTTTTAAATTATTTGCTTTGCATTTTAAAATAAAACCACCCAGGGGAATTCCCTGGCCGTTGAGTGGTTAGGACTCTGAGCTCTCACTGCCAGGGGCCCAGGTTCCATCCCTGGTCACTGGGGAACTAAGATCCCCAAGCTGCATGATGTGGCCCCAAAGGAAAAACAAACCCACCCAGATATATAGTAGAGGCATATGATAACACAGAACCTAGAATTCGTAAAATTTTAAGCAATTATCTTTCTTAAAGAGCTAGAATGGGACTTAACTATGTATTGCAGCTGATTCCAAAAGAACCGACACGCTACTTTTAAAATAGCTTAAAAATTAGTATGTACCTGTGTTGCAGCAGCTCTAGAAATCAAGGACAATTAAAAATTTTACGCCAATTAATATCCAGATTCTAATGAAACAACCAGAAAACTCATATACCTAAAGCTGTCCTGTTTTCTGATGTTGTAAGAGGTGCAACACAGGTAAAAGTGTTAGTATCAGGATCTAAAAGGTAGTTCTGAGGCCACACTCAGATTCAGTTCCCTCTCCTGAACAAGAGTTTTCACACTCTCTTTGAAGTTCCACCAGATCCCTTCATACGGGACATTCCTGCAGAATGTTCTGGAAAGAACACTGGCTGTTGCGTGGTTAGGAGTTCGAGGCTCTATATGATTATAAAAGCATCCGTGGAGAGTGTGGCTGCCGCAGGAGGAGTGAGCTGGGAGCAGGAAGCCCTGCCTAAAGGGGGTGGTGTCAGGGCGGGGGCTTTCCCAGGCTGGCCCTCCCTCCACTCACCTCTCACTACTAAGGTCCCTTCCCAGGCTAGGGAATTTTAATCCACCGAAAGACCTTTGAGAATTTTATCGACTGAAGGACATCCAGTGCAAGTGGTTTCTTTATAACTTACTATATTCTGCTTCCCTGAAAAATTGGTAACATGTACATAGTACACCAAGACACTTTTAATTGAATAATACCATCCATACTGTATAAACTGTTATTACCTCTGGTATCTGAAGAGCTCTGTGATTTGCAGTCACTACTTTAGACAATCTCTGAATATGTTCATGAAGAACCCTGAAAATGCCCCAAAACACATATGTAAATATATAATTCAGAAAAGAAGGTATGCAGGTAGTTGTAGTCGGTTTCCTTAAAACACACTTACACCATTTTAGACTCACTTCTAGATACAGATTACCATTACAGTTGAGACTCTCTCTTAGCTATAAGTATTCTTTCTGTCTTGGTCAAAAACTCTCACATTTAGGATCTGCTTAGAAAGGCTCAGTGAGCCAAGGGGACGCAGGGGGAAGAGTGGGAACCCCTCCTTTCCGGACCAGGGCAGCGCCCACGGGAGAGGTGAGGGAATTCCTTAGCCTGGATGCTTCCTGGACAAGCTAACTGGTGAATAGGCCAAGAAGTGGAGGGGTCAAAGGCCAGAAACTGGAGAGCACAGACGCTTTGACGGAGAAGGGACGCTGAGGACGCTCACCTCTCATTTCAGAGGTGACAAGGATTAGGCCTAAAACGGTGAAGGATCTCCCTAAGGCCACACAGTGGTGAGCAGAGGCTACACCCAGCCTCCTGCCTTCGAGTGTTCTTTCCAGAACACAGTGCTAACTCTCTATAAACCTGCAAAGACCACACGGAGGAGACAGAGGCAAAATCGGCTTCAACGGTGCTCTCTGCAATTAGTTTGAATGTTCCCATTCCTTATCCCACCCTGGAAGCCAAAAAGTGGGGCTCTGGAGAGAAAACAGAACCCAGCTGGCAAATTTCGTACAGAAACTTGGGGAGGGGTAAAGAGCCCGAGTCTAGGAACAAGTGAGAGAGGCAGGTGGGAACGATCCTAACCCACTCACACCAAAGTGAGCTCTCTCAAACATACATGAGATATCTTTAAATTTCCATGAAAAAAAAAATCTTACAGCAACCACCAGTGTTCCACTCTGAGGTCCTATTACATGGGCCCCTCAGGGTCGCTGGCACAGTGAGCCACTGTCACTGCCGGGGGTACACGGCAGCCACTGAGCAACACACTTGGGGGCAGAAACCGGGTCGTAAACCAGTGGTCGAGAAAACGCAGAAGAGGAAAAAATTAAAATGCTGTCTCACTACCCCCAAATAACCACTGTTACCCTTCTAGATATTTTTTTTCAAGATTAGTATTTTTAGGATTGTTTTTAAAAATAGGCTTTATTGAGATTTAATTCATATGCCATACACTTCTTGATACTTTGATATTCAAATACATATCATTCCCAATAAATAAAAAGTACATATCAGAAGTCACACACTGTGCTTGATGCCCTGATGGAGAGATGAATGAAGCGTTGTGTTCCTGTACTCATGCAAGGAACCAGCCGGTGGAGGACGGAGGCGTTCATCAAACAATCACACAAACCAGTGATCTGGAACAGGGGGCAGTTTTGCCCCTAAGGGGCACTTGGCAGTGTCTGGAGATAGTGTGGTTCTCACAGCTGGTAGGGTACTACCAGCCAAGGCCAGCCATGACGCTACATGTCCCACAAGGCACAGGACAGCCTCCCACATTAAAGAATCATCTGGCCCGAAATGTCAGCTATGCCAGCGAGAGAAACCATGACCCAAGTGTAAAACTGCAATGGGGGCGAGTGCTTTGCCCTGCCAGGGCAGCTCACCCAGGCAGACAGGCTAGGAAGGGTTTCCCCTGAGGAAGTGAGGTCCGAGTTCTGATCTGAAGGGTAAGAGCAGGTAGTAGAAAGGAGGGGAGAACAGCCGTGGCAGAGTGGACAGCAGTGCCTTCCACAACGGCCAGACCAGTGTACACGCCCCTCCAGCCCAACTCCCCGCACCTCTGAGAACAAGGCACTTCATTCTCTCCAGTCTGGTAACTCTGAGAGGTGCAAAAAGGAAACATGCATTTTTCCTTTATTACTCAGATATTATGTCTGGTGAATAGCTTGTCTAAACTATGGGGCTGGCTGGGATAGCCCTACTTAGTCGATCACAGGCAGGAGCACTCACTGGTCACGGAGTATGTCCCCGTCCTGATTCGGGTAGAAGGCAAGTTTGAAGATCCGGTTCATCACACTTCGCTCGATGGCCAGCTGAGCGTCCTGAAGCTGTTCCTCGCTCGCGTTCTGCCATATGACGTCCTGGGCCATTGCGCCGTACAGGAACTGCAGAAAATCTTCCACCTGGGCGGTTTTGTCATCAGCGGCTGTGAGTTTCTGAAAGTCTCCAATGCAAAATAATACGCTTTAAAATAGAGTATTTGAACGATTTTAAATAGGAAATCATTAGAAAGTAGTTAAAAATAGAAAACTATTAGAATCATAATCCACTACCTATTCAGCTACCATGCTCTCAAAGCCGGAGGTAACTGGGCATGGTTTCATATGGGGAGAAAATACATCCAAATCATTAAAAACAGGGGAAAGGTAAGACACGTGCAGAAGTTTAAGAACAAGAGGTTTGTTACAAAGTGATATGCTTTGTTTAAAAAAAAAAAAGAAAAATTGGGTGCATCCAAAACTTTGTTAACTTTTCCAACTTTTAAATAAACTATAGATATTCAGCCAGGATAAACATGACATTTATTGGCTGAACATCAAGGTTTAAGTACTAAGAAATAACTGGGAATTTAAGGAACTGCTCTTAGACACGTAGGTACTTAAAAAGTAGCAGAAGAAAACTTCCCAAATCTTCCAGCTAACATACAGCTTCACCGAAGGGCCTCTGGTTACCTTGAATGAACTCCCTGATCTTCTTCTCTTTGCTCTCAAGCAGCAACCTCACACAGACGGTGGTGAAGTATCGATTGGCCACCTCTTTGTCCCGCAGAACCCTCTGCAGTAGCCTTTCCAGGTGAGCCTGCGTGGTCTGCAGTCCTTGTCGACAGCGAGTGAGGTAAGCAATGTAGGGGGCCCTCTTCCTGAAAGGAAAGACACTGCAGGACACCAGACACACGGTGCACACCCTCCCTGGAAAGAGTCCTGACTTTTCTCCAAAGGAAAAAAACGACCTCGAAGACTGGCTTTACAAATGAGCCTATCGGGCTGCAGACAACCATCCTGAGAACTGATTATGTTGCCAGCTCAAGAAACAGAGTCAGGACTTCCCTAGTGGTCCGGCAGCTGCAAGTCCGCCTGCCAAAGCAGGGAACATGGGTTCGATCCCTCGTCCGGGAAGATGTCCCATGCCGAGGGGCAACTAAACCTGCGTGCCACAGCTACTGAGCCCGAGCTCTAGAGACCGCGTGCTGCGACTCCTGAAGCCGGCACAGCCTAGAGCCTGTGCTCTGCAACAAGAGACGCCACCGCGGTGAGGAGCCCGCGCACCACAGTTAGAGAAAGCCCTCACGCAGCAATGAAGACCCAGTGCAGCCAAAAATTATGCAAGGGTCGAATGCACACCACAGAGAACAGAACCAACACTTTATAACAACTGTAACTGAAGTATAATGTTTAAAAAGAGCGAATCACTATGTTGTACACCTGAAACTAATTTAACATTGTAAATCAACTATATTTCAATTAAAAAAAATAAGAAAGAAAGAAACAGAACCATTTACTGGTCTGAACACTCAGCTCGCTAACTCCCTAAACACTACTAAATCTCTTCACATCACTGGTCTGTTCTGCATTGGAGCACAGTCTCCATGCTGGTAGAACCTCATACTTAACAGGAAGCTGACTTCTACAAAAGACTAAAATAACAACAAAATACAGGTTGATATACCATGAGATCACTAAATATACCACCAATTATCTGCTTATAGTCTAAATACAACAATCATTAGAGCACCCATTCCCTAGGCCTCTTTACTTCCTAAGCTTCTCAACTTAAATGTCAGCAGTGACAGGCAACAGGCAAATGATAACAATTCCTAGGACTCCTCCTGCTTCCCTGGTCCATGGAAGCAGTCTTTTCTATCACCACTAAAAGAGGGAAATGCCATCCTAGTTATCCTGGCCCTACCTCCACCAAAGATGCTTTTGGGCAAAGCTGAAGTCAACTGTACTCTGTTAGTAAGATCTGAGTGAGTGAGTCAAAGGCGCTCAGTCGTGTTTGACTCTTTGTGACTCCATGGACTATACAGTCCATGGAATTCTCCACGCCAGAATACTGGAGTGGGTAGCCTTTCCCTTCTCCAAGGGATCTTCCCAACCCAGGCACCACAGGCAGATTCTTTACCAGCTGAGCCACAAGAAGCCCAAGAATACTGGAGTGGGTAGCCTATCCCTTCTCCAGCAGATCTTCCCAACCCAGGAATCGAACTGAGGTCTCCTGTGTTGCAGGCAGATTCTTTACCAACTGAGCTATCAGAGAAGCCCTAGTAAGAGCTGCTCGCTTACAACTACACTTCCAGACTAAATATCCACAAATGTTGCTTGGAAATCTACATCCAGGAAAGCCCAGCACTTTGCAGTGAGCCTAGATTCATTTCTGAAATAAGGGCTGAGAAGAAAACACTTGCAGCTGAAAACGGGCATACAAGTGAAACAGGCTGGGGATGTTACCTGTAGTCCTCGGCGATAGACGCCAGCAGCTTCCTACAGGTCCGGTTATCAAAGCGGCACACGCAACGCATTGTTTCCTGAAGCTGAGCCATTAAGTTCTTATCTTGTAAGTTAATTGCTTCAGCTATTTGCACTTTTAAGAAGCAGACAATTTCATTGTCTAAATAAAAAAACATCAGAATTCTGTTACTGTTGAGAAGTTCCATAGGCTTTATATACGCTGAAGCTCATCCCTCAGCCTGTGGGATGTCAGTTATGTCTGTATCATTAAAATTAAGCAGAACCAATTAGAGAACATTTTCACAAACCATAAGTAATCTAAGTGCCCTTAACTGATGCTAATATAAATGTGTTAAGTTGAACTGGATGGAACTGCTGTATAGTTTAAATACAGTTGAATACTGGCAGTTTCATATGGTTCCTATGAAGCATAGGAAAAAAATAAACTCTCACATAGCAACCTACCTTCTGGGTCTGTATGGTCTGGTAAACCGTTTCTTGTTGAGTGGGTTAGCACTGGGAAAGCCACAGAATCCGCAGAGCAAAGCGCGAGCCTCAGTTTCTTTTTTGCATCTCTAAAAAACAGATGAAAACATAGTCATTTCTTTGTCCAGATATGGTCACATTCTATAAACTATTATCATACTTACTATACAAATTAATGGGCTTCCCAGGTGGTGCTAGTGGTAAAGAACCTGCCTGCCAATGCAGGAGACATAAGCAACACGGGTTTGATCCCTGGGTCGGGAAGATTCCCTGGAGGAGGTCATAGCAACCCACTCTAGTATTCTTGCCTGTAGAATCCCATGGACAGAGGAGCCTGGTGGGCTATGGTCCATAGGGTTGCAAAGAGTCGGATACGACTGAAGCAACTTAGCACACACACACATACACAAATTAATAGGCTAGCTCAGGACTCAAATGTTTCAAATGGTCATAAATAAAAGATAATTTTTAACTTACTGACACCTTGCTTAAGGAGTGGGCCTTCTGGTTTTCTGAGAAGCAAGGCTGTAAAGGTGCTCTGAGCAAGGACAATTTGGTAAAGTCACTAGAATCAAACAAATCCTTTCTGACCTTCCAATATCCACTAAATTCTATGTTAAACGTAAGGACGAGTCAGAAAGCCAGATTTTGCCCAAGCTGGGAAGGAATCAACAGAAGTCATCGGGACCATCTCAGCACCCAAACTAAGGAAGCCTTCTACCACATTTCTCAAGAAATGTTGATCCTGCCACAAGAAAAGCTTGTGACAAGAAGACCTTTCTGTTGCCCTGTTGATCAAACCTCTGTATTGAACCAAAACCTGCTCAATTTCTGACCACTGAACCTCTTGTTACCACCTGGCAGAGCGCCCTTCAACAAGACATCACCCTCCTCAACAACGCAGTCCTTCACCCTGGGAGGGTCTTGGAGAGCAGGGATCAGAGCTTCTTCAGAATGGCTGAGGCTGCCTCCCAATAAAAGGAGTCAAAACACCTCTACGAGCAAGCCAGAGTTTGCTCCCATTGCAGGATTATCACTTGTCCACCTCACCTGACTGGTTCTGAGACCCACCTTAATGGTTTGCTTCCTCAAAAATGAGTAACTTACGAATCACCTCAATCAACTGTAATATTTGCCTACTTTGTAAAGACTCCGAATATATATGAAGCAGTGAAGTCATGGCTGGAAAATAAAAATTGTCTCCCACTACCCCCCACCCCATTTTACCACAGGAAAAAAGTATAAAGCTCCATAATATTTAATGATAAAATGATATGTACAGCACAGGGAATACAGTCATTATTTTATAACTGTAAATGGAGTATGATCTTTTAAAATTGTGAATCACTACGTTGTACCCCTGAAACTTAAACAATATTATAAATCAACGATACCTCAATAAAAGTAAATAAAATGATACGCTATTAAGAGTTTACTTAAATTAAGTGGGGGAGGAAGTAAACATGAAACAATACTGGCCATGTATTAGTAACAGATCTGGGGAATAGGTATATTGCTGTATTTTGCCATTTTGTACAAGCGAGAAAGTTTCTAAAATAAAAAGCTGAAAAAGCTAGAAAGACAGAGACAGAAACGGAGAGATGGACAGATGATTAATGCTTTAAAACTGATAATCCGGGGGCTTCCCTGGAGGCTCAGCAGTAAAGAATCTGCCTGCCAATGCAGGAGACAGGAGTTCAATCCTTGATCCGGGAAGATCCCACATGCCTTGGAGCAACTAAGCCCGTGTACAACTCTTCAGGCTCCTAAAGTCATTTTCTCAAACCGTGTTAGAAATCAAGGGAATAAGGAAGATGATAAACTGGGAGGGCTCCAGTAGGCTTACTGGGGAAGTGGGTTACTCAACAATATGTGGTCCCTGTGAGCCCATGAGGTTTGCTTGGTTTTTTCATTCTCTGAATTAAAGCCTTTGATATATGACATCCACAAGGCAAGCAAAGTCTTACCTCCCTGCTTTACATATTTATTAAGGGACTCAAAAAAACACCTGACTTGAAGTGACTGCAATGGTGATGAAAAATTCAAACCCAAAGGTTCTAAATCGTATACAAGAAATACCTGTAAGAGAAGGCTGAATCCTGAGGGTGGGCCGCTTGGCTCGCAGAATCCGGGAGATCGTCAGCGGAGATGTTCTGCAGGGTTTCGTCACGAGGGGAGTCGTGTGCGCTTTCACCGTCACCCATGACTTCTAAACAAATCCCACCCCCCGCAAAAAGGATAAGCAAGTTAATCCGGAATATTCTGGCACTGGTAGGTATTCAGAGCAACTCAACAATAAATTAAGCTGTGCCTTCTGAAAAGAGTTCTTAGAGAGAAAGGGAAAAAAAAAAAAAGAAACTTCAAACACTATATAAATAAACTGACAGCAATGATAATATATCAAGAGAGCAGTTGAGAATAATCTTACTTCTTATCCAATTGTAATCCAAAACAATGAAAACCTTTATCAACTTAATAAAGATAATACTCTGTAACCACAATTACTGAACCACAGAACTAAAAGGGGTCTCAGAAATCATTTCACATAACACCCTCGTTTTACAGACGTGGAATCCTGCCCACTCAGGAAGCAGCTGGCTGTGACCCTCTCGGCCAGGCCACACTGAGACCCCTCATCCTCACTCCAAGGGACACCCCCGCAGTCCTCCCCGCCTGAGAACGAGCCGGGGACAAATGCACAAATGCAGCCAGCACAGACCTATGGTGTCCCCACAGTTGTTTCTCTGTTTCTAATTTATCCATTTAGATAATACATGCATGTATACAATCCAAAGAAATGAAAAGTTCCTTAGTATAACAAAGATACTGTGCCTACGTGGAAAAAAAAATCTCTATTCTCAGGAAATCATTTCAAATGCTTCAGGAAAAACATACATATAAAAATGTGGCAAAACATTAACAACTGGTAAGTCTAGGCAGATGGAATATAACAGACCTTCACTGTACTATTCCAACTTTTTTGTTATTTTAAAACTTAAAAGTGTAGGAGGTTTTCTCAGGCTCCTGTGAGTCCCCCTTGAGCCAACTCATGTTCAGTTTGTCAGAGACTCTTCCAGAGATGCTCTAATAGTAATCTCGGGGATTATACCATGGTTTTTTGACAACTATTTACAGGAGCTACTGAAAGGCTACTTGGAAGAATGGATACATGTGTATGTATGGCTGAGCTGCTCTGCCGTGCACCTGAAACTACACTGTCAATTGACGATACTCCAACATAAAAGAAAAAGTTAAAAAAGAAAGAGGCTACTTTCAGTTCAGACCACTTTCATGGCAGGGATATAAAAGTTCCCATTCCGTTCTGTATCAGGATGGTCACCTGCACTTTCGTAGTTTGCCAGCGCTCCCTCACTGGGGCTGGTGCGTTTAATGGCATTCCTGTATTTGTCCAGAATGTCCTCAGCGACCTGAGCCTGCGCACTGAGTCTCGGGCTGGGATCATCTGCAGGAGGGAAAGGAGGAGGAGAATCAGTGCCCCTTGGTTTGCATCCACTCTGATGTTAGTACGACACCAGTAGCATAATCCCAAAGGCGGATTAGGAGGTAAGACTTAAAAAGAGCACATATCTCAGTGTTATAAGAGGCACCATGCAGCTGCCTGCTCATCCCAGGTCTAGGTCTGAGAGCCTTGCCAAGGCACGAAATCGGGACGATTAGCTCCACTTTCTCATCATCATCAGATTTCTGTATGACATTGTCAAACAGTTCAGTGCAGACTGAATGGATGATGGGATTCTACAGTGTTTACACCCCAATCACTGTTATTAGCAATGCATGCCAACAGAACTTCCAACAAGGCATTTTTATATGCAGGCTTCATTTATTCAGACATCTCTATGCTGAAGGAGGAAAAAAACGTATTCAGACTTAAAACTTCACCCTTTTAAATACTTTTAAATTGCCTTCCTCCACTTTTCCTCCATGAATTTTTCTCTCTACACCGTATTTAAAACCTTCAGGCAATTCATATTTGACCTCACTGAATCTCACCAGGACAGTTACAGGTGCTGGACTAGACAGCACTTCTGTGCATGCAGTGGTGTCAGAGGCGCTCCCAGAGAATCTAGACATTCTGGGAGACTGCCTGAATTGTACCTGGGGTACACAGAGAAAAGGTTTACCACCATCACAGGTGCAGCCCTGGTTACTGACAGGCCCACTATCCTGTCAGCAAAATAAGCACATCAGTTATGTTTTCCTGGAGTCAGATGGCAAAGCCACTAATTAACAGTTAACAAAGCAAAGAAGTGCTACAGATCTATGGGACAAAACAGAGTTCCATGGTGAAATGTAAATTCCTGAGACAGATCTAGGCCAAGCAGGTAATATCCACACTCTGGTAGAATCCCATTTTTTTTTTAAGTCTTAAAACATATATTTAAAAAAAATCACTAGAATTTATATATTCCTATGTGTTAACTGCAGCTAATGTGAATAGCAGCTGACATTTATTGAGCACTTAGCACGTGCCAGGAACTGTGCCAAACAATAACCCTACAAGGGACGTACCATTACCACCCCTATTTTCAAGAAAAGGAAATCAAAGTAGAAAGAGGTTAAGTAGTATGCTCACAGGTTCTTCTTCTCTTTCTACAAAAAACAATATTTAGTGTTTGTGTCTCTGTAAAACTATGGTAAACTGTAGGGAGAAACAACTGTCAAAATAATTTAATTTCTGCTATAATAATTTCAATGCATGTAAGAGAGTCCTAATAAAACATGATCTTCTTCAAAATGCAAACTTACAAAACCTTTATTGTTACAAAATCTTCTTTCTGCTATTGGTTTTGAGTGCTGTTGAAGGCTCTGAAAAAAGGCTAAAGATAGTGAAAGCAATAATATTGCTTATAACCTTTATTTCTATAATGCCATTAAAAAAAATTTATCTGAGGACAATAAACAATAAGAACAAATAACTAAAACATACAAAAAATGCTATATGTACAAGGGGATGAGTGTTCCAACTTAAGTAGTTTTTCATAGTAAAAAAAAAATTGCATATGATTAAATATCCAAAAGCAAGAGAATGGTTTACATTGCCATAAAATCATGATAGATGACCTAAGAGCCAATAATGATTTAAAAAAACCACCTATGTCTAGGAGACACGGGGAGAGGGTTTATGAAGTAACATGTGGTAAAAGGATACAACTCTGATTTAATCATGAAAAGCCATGTCTAGATATGGAAAGATTCAGAAAGAATATGGAAAAAAGAAAAGTTAAGGTAGTGAGATGATGCAGACTGTTAAGAAATTCATAACATTTCAAAAAATTGATTTAATGATACTTTTCAGTGAGTCTAATTAAGAGTGGGTAGAAATGTCTGCACCAGTCGGGCAGCTAAACTGCTTGAATCAAACACAAACAAAATGGAATATTTTATGGGAAAAATTTAGTCAACTTAGCTTCTCCTTTAGGCACCGAGAACTAAGAAAAATGTATTGCCTAAAGACACGAATAAAAAATAATTTTAAACTTCTCCAAAGTTACTAATTCAAACATTTTGAAAACCTGAGATTTCTTCATTGAGTATTCCACTCTGTAAATGGTGGTGTTGGTCTAAAACGAGGAGGATGGGAAGGAAACAAACATGAAAATCTTGCCAAAAGTATGCCTTTCCAATTCTTCTCAATCAGACTAAGTGCCAAGATTCATGTGTGATTTGACTTAACACCTACAACCCTTAGCACAGTGCCTAGCATGAGTCAGATGTTCAACAAGTATTTGCTGGTTGAATGAGGCCTGACTGCTCTCAGCAGGAAACCTGGCCTGAAAGCACAGCTACTGCTGTTAAAAACCCTTTATTCCAAGACAGTCATTTCATTAAATAAACAGGAAGGTAAGCCGGGACATAGAACTGTCTACATGTATTTCAAAGCTAGACATGACGGGGCTATGCAGTGAAATGGGATTCTACCTGTACTATGCTGAGCTCTTTGAGGAGGATGTTCTTTTGAAACTTATCCCATTTTTAAATAAAAACCTTCATGTCACCTGAGTAGGATAACATAATTTAAAACCAACATAAGAAAAAGAGAGATGAGAAATTAATTTCCTCCAGATGCTCTGCAGTCACTGGAGACAGTACACAGCTACCAAGTTCATGGTTGGGTTGTCAATACTACCTCTCATACGTTTTCCTTTCAGGGTGTTCATTCATAATATGCCAAAAAGAAGCTGCAGAAATACAAACGCTGCATGAGGTAAGAACCCAACCCCTAGTTATATATTCCTTGGGTCAGATAACAATGTTAAAATGATTCAAGCTGTAAAAAAATTGGTCAAGTTTACAAATCTACTGATGTTGTTTGAACACTTCTCAGGGAAAAAAGGAAACGATTAGGTAAAACAGAATTTCAGTGATCCTGAATAATCAAGAACTACAGACAGAAATAAACTGAGACTTCTACGATCAACGTCAGAGGAAACTACTGTCAGTGATCCAAAGATATGGCATGCACAGCACTAAAACCGTCACCACACTTTCCTCAAAGGCATGGGAGGTCATCATCCCACTAAGATGTCGGGTGCTAGGGCAGGCCCAGAGGCTCAGGGTCAGGGACCTCATCATAAACGGAAGTTATGACAATGAGGATGATGATGGTGGTGGCGGTCTGTAGGAAGAGCTCACTGTGGCCGCCAACTGGAAACCACAGAGCTATGAAGAACATACTCCCCACTGTACACACACAGACACACTCGTCTAAAAAGGCAACGTTTATGGCACCCAAGAGAAAGTGTTATGAAATATGTGCTCTGGGAATGAAGGAGCCAGGAAGTCCATGGGTCTACAAACCTGTGAGTGTTGAGAATCTGTCAGGCCCCAGATCATCTTTGTCTTTTTCTTGTTTTTCTTTCTTTCTAAATGGTATAGGAGCTGGAAATTAAATAAAGTCAGTAGTGTGACATATAACATACTGCACTACTCGGCAGACAGCAGTCATTCTGGAGTTAACTGGTGTGCCAACATTTCTAAGTGGAAGGAAGGTGAAAAGTTTAAAAGCTAAGAAATCCCGAGTGTCCACTGATTATCATTCTTAACATAGCACTGAAGGTTCTTAAAGAAGTTTTCAGAATCTGCTTTGAGGTCATCTGCCACAGGAAGAAGGATTTAACAGGAATCTATTGGGATTGAATCAAAACCACTGCCTCTTAACCTCTGCTCAAAAAAACACAACACATTCAAAGCTCTGAGCCTCATTCTCTCCTCCTCTAGTGGGCTTGAGTCTGGCGTGAAAGCAGCGCTCCTCAGCTCCTGAGCACCACAGTGCCAAGAAGAGGCCTTCAGAAGAAGACCCCTCCCTTTAGTCCTGGATAATCTCTCCTTCCTAGAAGAGATGCTTTTGCCAACTCAGATTTCAATACCTACTGGAATGATGCCAGGCTATTCACACAAAAAAGCGAACAATGCTACACAACTGCCTTCCAGAATAAACACTAATATTCAGGGTATTATCATCCTCAATGATTATAAACATAAGAAGCTTAAGTTTATTCCAAGAATGTAAAGAATGAATTTTCAATGTTCATTAATAGCATCCCTTTTTCCTGCAGTAATTATTAGCAATACATATGTCAAAAGTCCTACATGTTTAACTTCAATGGAATATAATGTTTAAACAACTGTGACCTGCCTGACTTTCATTTATGAAACCACTGCCACTTCCTGCAAAGAATAGGAACTATCACTTCTAAAGCTGTACCTTAGCATTCACCTGAGTGAAAGCATTTTCTATAACCTCAAAACGGCATGAAACTTAGGCCCTGTGAGAACCTCCCATAGGAGTTGAAATTTTAGCTCTCTGAAAGAGATTTGGGGGCTTTGCTTCTTGTTGCTATTATTGCATTCTGATATCTTATAAAATTACCTTTGGGCATGGCAGAAACAAAACGCTTTCTCCACCAAGGTCTGTTCCTGTCTGATTTCTCATCATCGCTATCTTTGCGTTCTTCAGTCTGTAGAAAAAGTTTGATGTTTTATTTGTAGTTGGACAGCAGGATAGATTACCATGAAAAGGATTTTAGTTATTCTGTGAAATACAAAAACCACTCATTTGTCTTCAAAGCACAACTGTTCTTATTGTGGTACAGGCAGCTTCTGGAACACAGACGTATACCTTTCAAGCATTAGACTGATTGATTACTTGAGGGTAGGCATTATCTCACTACTGTTAGCAAGCCAAAAGGGTAATGAGTCCAGCATAGAGTAGGCACTCAATAAATACTCATAAGGGATGACTAAATGCAATGCAGATAAAATCTAGAGATTTGGAGAGACGGTAGCAGTAGTGTTAATAATAAAACTAAGTATGTACTGTGTGCCAAACACTGAATGAAAAACATGTATTACCTCATTTAAACTTCACAGTAGCCTTGTGGGTGCTAAGTGGCTTCAGTCGTGTCTGACTCTTTGCAACCCCATGGACCATAGCCTGCAAGGCTCCTCTGTCCATGGGATTCTCCAGGCAAGAATCCTGGAGTGGGTTGCCATACCCTCCTCCAGGGTATATTCCCAACCCAGGGATCAAACCTGGGTCTCCTGCATTGCAGATACATTCTTTACTGTCTGAGCTACCAGGGCAGCAAAAGGGCTTAACAAGAATATTTAGTCTCAGGAGATAAAAATATTATTACTAACCCCTCTTTATAGATGAGAAATATGGGGCTAAAAAAGGTTATCTCCCCACCTTCCCCAAAGTTATACAGACTGGATGTGGCACCGCTGCTCAAAGCTAGATGTGACCAACGGCAAAGCTGCTACTTTGATCATCAATTATGGGTTATCATTAAGACAACATGTCAGAAGGCAGAGACTATAATTCCTTTACTAATCTACGATATGACCTAAGACAAATCATTTTATTTCTGTTTTTTCATCGACAAAACTGGAACTAAAAAAACCTTCTCTGAGGGCATCCACGTGAATGGGATATCACAACCTAAGAAGGGAAATGAAGGCACCCAGGGAGGGTTCAGTGGTGGGGGTGGGATATTCATTACATACAGGGAGACTCATCAATTAAGTACCTACATGAAGAATCATGAAAGCAGGCTTCTCACGGTTGGAGAAGGGAATTGCAAACACAGAATGAGAGACATGAATTCTGCTGTTCTTGAACTGGAAATGCTTCTCTACATAGAAAGACAGAGAGATACGCACTGGAGCATTGGGTTGGCACCTGAGTCTCACAAGGCTGGGGGAGGGAGGCTCTTTGTGTCTCATTCCAACTTTTTTTAGTAACTCTGTGAGTGCTAAAAGATTAAAAATAATAACTTTTTGGAAAAGGAAAAAAAGCAGTTCCTCTATCCATCTCTGAAGGAAACTGTGAGGTTTAAATGAGATACAAAATCACTTGTAGAAAAGTTAAAAGTATCATAAAAATGCAAGATACTACAAAACCAAAATAGAGGGATTTTTTTAGTGGGTTAAGGTGCTGGACATACCAGACTGACAAACCACCTTTAGACATGACTACTGTCCCTCCTTCACCCTAGATGTATATATTCCGCATTAATTTCAGGTATCAAGAGAACGAGGCAGATGGAACACTAACTGTAGCTGCGCGTAAGGAGCAAGTTCTTCGGCATGGCCTGTGTCCCGTACCTCTCCTCTTGAAGAGTCCTTACTCGGGGATGAAGATGAAGAGTGAGGCGCAGCCACCAAAGAAGTAGCACCAATGGCTGCGGCTGGAGGGAGTTCTCGCTCTTCATTCCCTGGGCGTCGGTTCCAGCTGGGGTCGCTCATCGGGCGCCGGACAGAAGACACGACGTCGGAGCTCCTGCTGCGAACTAATCTCTCAGGGTACGAGTGCCTTTGCTTAAACGCCTCCATCTCAGCTGGAGTCAGGATATGGGAACCGAAGGTAGGCAACCTGGCCTCGTTTCCTCCCACAGCCCCTTCCAGGATCGGGGGGTCTGGGGGTGGGTGCGACGGCCTGGCATAGTGAACCTTCGGCCTTACCACAGCAGAAGCTCCCCCTGCAACACAGGAAAAACGTTCTCAGCTGAGACACAGCTGGTCCCAAAAGGCATGAACGAAGGGGTTGTAGTTTTGCTCTTCTGGCCGTGATAAAACAGGGGCCAGAAAGTTCACCTGACTACTTTACCTTCATGCGAAGACAGTGGGTCAAACATGGCAAGCAGAGACTCTGACTGAGACGGAGGCGAGGTCAGCTGGTGGGCACCTGAAAGACAGGGGCAGATGGTGTGATCGGGTCAGAAGGCACGACTCAGGCAGCCTCCACACAGCGGAAAAGGCTCTCTCTTCCACAGTCTTCCTTTTTGACCAGTCAGAACTTGAGGGGCATACCAGAAAAAACAGTCTAATCAACAGTATTCTGATCACATCAGATTCACTTTAGGTTTTTATCTACATACATGGATTTCAATTATGTTTAAGTGGTCTAGTACCCATATGCCTATTACTTTTAATGGCCAAGTTATATTGTGATTATTGCAAAGAGCAGAGCCAGAAGATGAAAATCATCAAAACTTTCAGAATGTTATAAGTTTCCTGAGTCCACTTTGCCTTCACCTATAAAAACAAAGACAATACTACCTACAGAAGGAGCATAAATTAAAAGTTCTAAAACTTGAAATTCACTATTGTTCTCAGCAAAAGAGAACTCATAACAAAAGTGAGTCAAGCTACTTTATACCACAAAACAAACTTGAACTTCTAGAATACGTTACTTTAAAGCCACAGAGTAAAAGATGATTCCTCTGAGCATGAGAGCTCGCTCAGTTATGTCCGACTCTTTGCGACCCCATGGACTGTAGCCCACCAGGCTCCTCTGTCCATGGAATTTTCCAGGCAAGAATACTGGAACAGGTTGCCATTTCCTAGTCTAGAGGATCTCCCACCCCAGGGATCGAACCCACGTCTCTTGCATATCCTGCACTGGCAGGCAGATTCTTGATGCCTGTGCCACCTAGGAAGCCCCCTCTAAGCACATGTCTAAACAATCAAAACAAGAGACTATTAAATCACATAAGAATGCAGAGACTAAAACTTACAAATACAGGAAAGAAACTGATGCTCTAAACCTTCTGAGTCTGAGTTCTTTTTTGATAATGATAGTATGATTTTTCCATGTGATTTTCCTTTTGTTCTGTCTTATAATTACTTTCCTTTCTAAAAATTACAGAAATAGTTTATCATTAGGAAAGATAGCTTAGAATGATCAGTTCTCAAGATTTTGGTCTTAGGTCACGTAAAACATGCTTAAGTGAAGTGAAGTGAAGTCGCTCAGTCGTGTCCAACTCTTTGCGACCCATAGATTGCAGCGTACCAGGCTCCTCTGTCCATGGGAGTTTCCAGGCAACGGTACTGGAGTGGATTGCCATTTCCTTCTCCAGGGGATCTTCCCAACCCAGGGCTCGAACCCAGGTCTCCCGCATTGTAGACAGACACTTTACCGTCTGAGCCACCAGGGAAGTTAAAACATGCTTAATTTCTTTAATTATTTTTTTTATATTTTGGCTGCACCGCACAGCATGTGGTATCTTAGCTCTCCAACCAGGTTCCAACCCACATACCTGACAGTGGAAGTGTGGAGTCTTAATCACTGGGCTGCCAGGAAAGTCCCTTAAAATTTCTTAACCCTAAAACCTTACTTATATATAAGGTTATATATATCTAATATAATTAATATAAGATATAAGATACATAAGATATTTTATATATCTCATATAAGGTTGGTTATGTCTAATGATAGTTAACCATACTAGCAATGAAAACTGAAAAGAACATATAAATAAAAAATTTAAACTTTTAATAAATTTTATATTAAAATGTTATACATATTAATTCAATTGAATACACTCATTAAATGGTAACACAAATAACCTTTTTAGGTGAAAAGTAACTATATTTTCCAAAATAAAAAGCCAGAAGAGTGACACTTTCACATTTTTGCAAATTCCTTCATAGAACACACCTAAATTCTCATATCTGCTTCTGCTTTCCATCCGTTGCACTGTGCTGTTGTGGCTGAAGTATATAAGGAAAACCTGATCACACACAGATATGCAAGTAGGAAGGAGATAATATTTTAACAGCCTTTTCAGGAAACTGTGGATATTACTCTTCGAATACTATACCAAACCTTGGCAGTAGTAACTATTTTTTAAAGGTTAGCTACAATTTGGAAGCTGAAACCAGACCAATGAACTTTTTTGTACTGTTACATTAAAATTCAAGTGGTCTGTCTTACACTTTGAAGGAATCTTTTACCCAAGCATGATTTGGTAACATCATGTGTTGGTCATCTGGAAAATATTGGTTCAACTAGATAAATGCAGATCTTTGAAATGTTGACACCATTCATCATATAATATCCAGAAAAAATGATGCTCTCAAGTATCACCACCAATCTCACCAGAAAAGTTTTTAAATAGCAGTAATCTGTCATACTCATGGAGGTAGACACAAAGCTTTCCAAAATTCTGATTTCTCTCTGAAAGCCTGAATTTTATCACTGGCAACAGACTCTACCCTGTCAATTGTTTTCCTTGAAATAACAGGCTCATTTTGTTAATTTTCAAGAAATGTCTGCCAAATACCCAAGTACCAATAACTACAGCTTATCATTCTGTCAAGTAAAAACAATGCTTCATGAAAAAGCAAACAAGGAAAAAAAACAAAAATAAACCCAGCTACTTCAGCTCATAACTCAATCATATAAGCTTTTCCTTAGACACATCATCATATTTCAGAATACAGCAGAAATCCATTAGGGATACTGCCTGTGTCTTCAGAATATTAGACAGATGTGTGGAGATATAAAAATAATTTTATACCAAGGGTTGAGATATAAAAATAATTTTTACTGCTTTATCAAACACATTCATAATTTTTTTTAACTCTGAGAGAAGAATACAGTGATTGGTAGCCTGGTCCTGCTGTCCTGCTTTCTCCTAAAGGCCTCGGCAAATTTACCCATCTTTGCTTGCACACTATCAGTACAACATCAGTACGGTACAAAGGACAATAACCTTTTATTATATGAAAACAGTTTTGACCTCATACCTCCCCAACCCCTCGAGAGGTCATGAGGGACCTCAGTGGGCCATGGACACTACACTCTGAAAACTGCTGGTTTAGAACAGTGGTTCTCAACTGGGGCTTACTGTCCCACCGAAGTGATCATTTGGCAATGATTTCTGGTTGTTCCCCGATAGCTCAGTTGGTAAAGAAGCCGCCTGCAATGCAGGAGATCCCGGTTCAATTCCTGGGTTAGGAAGATCTGCCAGAGAAGGGATAGGCTACCTACTCCAGTATTCTTGTGTTTCCCTTGTGGATCAGCTGGTAAAGAATCCGCCTGAAATGCGGGAGACCTGGGTTCAATCCCTGGGTTGGGAAGATGCCCTGGAGAAGGGAAAGGGTACCCACTCCAGTATTCTAGCCTGGAGAATTCCATGGACTATATAGTCCACAGGGTCACAAAGAGTCAGACATGACGGAGCAACTTTCACTTTTGGTTGTCACGACTGCACAAGAAGGGGATGGTATGCTTCCAACAGAGGCCAGAGATGCTGCTAAACATCCTACAATGCATAGGATAGGCCCCCACAACAAAGAATCACCTGACTCAAAATGTTCACAGTGTTGAGGGTAAGAAACCTGGCTTTAGAATAAACAAAAATGTAAAAATAAAAGTACTTCAAAACCCAGTACCAAAATCCTGTAAAGCAATTATCCTTCAATTAAAAAATAAATTAAAAAAAAAAAACACCATTACACAGTATATAAAATCACTACTTACTAGCACTCTGGTACTTCTTCCCAGTGCTTTCTTTAGGATACGTTTTGTTTTTTTTTTTTTACATTTTATTATGTTATATATAAAATGCTTTAACAAAATTTCCAAGTGATATTATGTTCTAGGTATTTCTCCAAATTATTTCATATTCTTTAAAGTATTTAAAAAACAGCTGTGCAAGTTCTAATAAGTGGTTACTTCAAAATTCACTTAGCCATTCTATTTTTCAGTTCTTAGGTTGTTTTAAGTTTTCTACCAATATAAATATTATGAAGAGTATCTTGGTGCATAAGACTTTCTCCATACATCAATTGTTTCCTTATGACTGATTCCTACAGTGGATTAACTGAATGAAATTTAGCATGTGAACCTTATTTTAAGGCCTTATACACATAACGCCCCAAAGATGTATAGCAATGGATATCACCATCAGCAATGTGTTAAGGTGGACAGTTTCAGTCATGGATGTGATCATTTCTATTAATAAAAGTCATTCTCATTTCCCCTTCTTACCATGGGTGACTTCATCCATGTCTGGACTAGTGACAGAATCTTTACCCCCAAAATCAGAGCTGCATTCAGATCTCAGATCTTCAATCTTATTGGGAATATCCTCAGAAGTTGCACTTATACCTTCAGAAAAAAAAAAAAAAAAAAAATATATATATATATATATATATATATGGTAAAAAAAATAAAGAGCAAGAACAACAAAATAACCACACAAAAAGTATATGAAGTTTGGAGAAATGTATATAGTCTCACATTTTTTTGTGTCCCAGTTCTTTACAAGGGAGTTGTTTGGTATTATACCCTTTCTTGTACTATTGCTTAAATATATTTACCTTGATTTGCACAACATAATCAGAATTACCCCACGACAGCTAAATACAGTGCCAGAGGCTACCAAGAACAGATAGTTATAGAGGGAACACACACAGACTGTCTATCAACTACTCTGACAAGTTCTATAAAGGCACATAGTAACTTCTCATAGTGTCAGATCCCGTAGAAATAACTGTTTCCTGGGAGTTGCTCAGATCTTAAACGAAATATATATCTTTGCTATTGACTTTATAAAGGGGGAAGTGGGAACACACCTTCAAGCCCCTATTCCCTGAAACAAGACAGACATACCCGACACAACACTGAGGCCTGGTGTGCTGGGGCGGGAACTGACCTCCCTGACATCCGTATCATCAGATGTGCTACCCAGTCCAGAGCAGCTCTCCAGTTCCTGCAGTCGCTCTTCCTGCTTTAGATCTGGGGCCTCTAAGCAGAAGTGAGGTACCACATTAGTGATTCTGCGACACATCACAGTTTCAGCTTTTGTGACCCAGATGAAGAAAGCTACTGGGGCATGAATGGACTCAGTGCAAACAGACCTCCAAGTCTGGGCCAGTTAGCGAAGCCAGTTAGATCAAGTGTTAAAGAAGTCAAGGTTGTGGTTTTTATCCCGATAAGGCCAGTTCACTGTACACAGATGAAAACTCTGCTTCCAGATCACTAATCTCAGAGTATTCTTTCTTCTGGTTAAAAGTGAACTAAAGAATACAGGCGAGCTTGCCATTAAATCAACCACTTTCTAAAAAATAATTCCTATGGTGGCTCCGATGGTAAAGCGCCTGTCTGCAATGCGGGAGACCCGCGTTCGATCCCTGGGTTGGGAAGATCCCCTGGAGAAAGAAATGGCAGCCCACTCCAGTAGTCTTGCCTGGAAAACCCCATGGACAGAGGAGCCTGGTAGGCTACAGTCCATGGGGTCACTAAGAGTCGGATACGACTGAGAGACTTCACTTTCACGGATGTTTGGCAGTGAGCTAATCCTACCATCTCCTTATGGACAGGTTAGCATGTCTGAATGTGGTAAGGTTAAAAAACACATATCAAAATCACTTCATATTTTTGAGCCAAGCAGATGAAACAGAATATAATTCAGATACCTAGTTGCTTATATTTGCATCCTGGTAGTTGATATTTAGTTGAAGACAAGGATTTAAATTCATAAGCAGAAAAAAAGCAGAAATGCAATACATAAAAGAAAGTACAAAATACACCTAGCAGGCTACAGTCCATGAGGCTGCAAGAGTTGGACACAACTGAGCAACTAAACCACCGCCACATTTATAATAACCCTTGGGCTTCCCTGGTGGCTTAGAGGTTAAAGCGCCTGCCTCCAATGCGAGAGACCCAGGTTCGATCCCTGGGTCAGGAAGATCCCCTGGAGAAGGAAATGGTAACCCACTCCAGTATTCTTGCCTGGAAAATCCCATGGATGGAGAAGCCTGGTAGGCTACAGTCCATGGGGTCGCAAAGAGTCAGATACGACTGAGCAACTTCACTTTCTTTCTTTGGGATTCCAGAGTCTCAATTTCAATGCATTTCAAAAATACATTCAGTATTTTTGGGTTAAATTCTCCAAATCTAAACATGCTTATTACCAGGTTCAAGCTGTGCTGCTATTCTTCTCTTGCAGTAAGTTAGTGGGAGACACTGAACTCAATGTTCCACGTAGAACCCTGATAAGTTACTAACAATTGCTTTGAAGATAACTGAACCAAGTCAGAAAGCACCTGTTATCTTAGCCTCTGCCATCCAACACTACATTTTTTCTTGATGGACACAAAACATCCTAAACTAATTTACCATTTGAAGTTTTTAACAATGTTATTGCCTCATACTTGTCAAACATATATCTGACAAAAGGTATACATAATATAGAAATTAGGATGCCTTACATTTAAAACTTCTGTGCAAATCAAAAAGCAAACAATGACAGCATACTAACCTGAGTCACTTGGCAATACCTCTACACTCCAAGCTTCGCTTGTTGTCTCTGATATGGTAGAACCAGTGCAGGGGTCAAGAAGCACGGACCCTGAACCTGGCAGGCACAGTAAACTGCCTAACATGTTCTCTGCTGCTGCACCTGCATAACCAACGGGGAGCAAAGGGTTAACAAAGATCCTCAGGGAAAGAGCAGTGATAAAGGAGAAAGGGCAAACACTAAGCTAACAAAATCTCTCTACTCACAAGAAAAAAGCCAAGGTAAGAGTAATTTTGATCAATAAAACCACTAAAAACACAAATTTCCCACTTGGGTCACAATAGCACAAATGCCTTTTCAATCAGTTTCCTATTATTCACCTTGGTCTCCACTGAGAAAACACAGTTCATTAGGTCACATCATTGCAACGAGCTTTCACTCTTGTTTTTCAGCAAATTTTGTGTGTCCTCAGCACTTCTCTAATAATTATAGTCCTTAAGGGATTAAAAACACTCAGAGACATTTAACCACAGAAAATTATACTGGCCAAATGTTTTTTTCTGGCACATTAGCCACATATTCAGAGCAATAAAGTGTATTTGCAGGAAAATACACATCTCCTTTGTAGCATTCATTCAACTGCAAATACAGCTTATTGCCCAAATACAGCTCACCTACAGGGAAAAAAATCACTTTGACATCTGGAACAAAATAATGCAAAGCCAATTGAGAAATCTATTTATACTTCTTAAAAATACAAACAGAAAGATTAAACACTGTTGTACATCTGTGTTAAAAATAGTCAAATTCAGAACGCTCCACTATTTCTGATTAAACCTAATAAAATTCTATTTCAGTAGATGAAGAACTTTTAGAAAAAGGTTACTGGCAAAAATTACCTTTTAAAGACACGTCACAGTTACCAAGGGGAAAAGATGGGGGGCAGGGATGGATAAATTAAGAGCTTGAGATTGACATATGTACACTACCATATACGGAATATATGGTCATTAGGGACCTATCATATAGCACAGGGAACTCTGCTCAATGTTCTGTAATAATCTACATAGGAAAAGAATCTAGAAAAGAGTAGACAGATGTATATGTGTAACTTGAATCACAACTAACACAACATTGTAAATCAACTATACCCTGATATAAAATTTAAAATTTTTTAAATAAAAGAAACATATGTCATGAAATAATTACAAATAAAATAATGTCTGGAACACGCCTAAACATAATCACATAATCAGGAGAGGGGATAAAAAGGTGGGAGAAGAGATGAAACAAACTGGCCAGGTGTGTATGTATAATTGTTGCATCTGGGTGATGGGTAATGGTGCTCAGTGTACGGTTCTCTCCTGTATTTGTTTGAAATGGTCCATGATTTAAGAAGAAAATAAAGACGGTGATTACAAGACTGTGTGACTCTTTCAGAAGGGACAGAACAGGATTCTTAAAAAGGTAACTTTAACATATGGAAACTGTATCTCGCTAAACTTGATACTAGAAAACCAGGAAAAGAAAACTGCTCCTTCTTTGGAGCTGAATTAAACCAGAAGTGAATTCAGGTTTTAGAGAATCTCAATATCATATTACTCTGAAAGGCTTTACAGCTATAACCTATACGAATTTTCACTTTAAGGCAAAGTGTTTCATTTCAAAAGAAGAATATGCTAATCATAGACTAAGAACATATCCTAGGCTCTGCAAACAAGAATTGACAAGAAGATAATTCAAAAGATTGGTTCTTCTTTTTTGTGTGGGGAAGAACCCTTAAATGCAGACAGAGAAAACACTACCTATATTTCAGTAAAGAGAAAAAAAATACACAAATGCCTTGTCACATACAATTATCTCAGTTTTCCAGTTATTAACATACACACCGTGTTAGAGCACGGAAGCTCCCTCCCATGAAGGGTGGGTGGATACGAATAACTGAACAGCAATCTTCCAGAGACATTCACCAGCAGTTACCTGCGATTTCTTGCAAGCGATCTTCATCAATGTTAGGGTCAAAATCACTTCCTAAGACATCTGTACTCCATGTCTCACTCACTGTTTCTGATATATCCCTGTCATCTGTCAGTCCCATCATGTCACGGATTTCAAATTTCCGGAGCTTATCATCAAGATTATCCTGCGTGGTAGCTAGCAAAAGCAAAATTAAGCACTTTAAAAATCACAGCATAGCTACCATTTTTAAAATCAACTTTAAAGAACTTTGTGTCTTTGAACTCCAAGTTATATATTTGAACACGAACATTCAGCACACAGTACCAAAACACGGAATTATTCCCACATGGATGTACTCTATCACTGTCCGAGCCAAGCTCAACATATGTCCTCCCCTTTCTGGTCAGTTAACTGGGGCAATTGATATAATCAGCTGTCTCCCCGTCCTCTGTAGTGTGACACTGTTCAAGAATTGGGATATATGCCCCCTTCTTCGAATTTGGACAGGCCTGGTAACTTGCTTTGTTCAAAAGGATAAAGAGGAAGTGTGCCAGTTGCGAGGTTAGGCCTCAAGAGATCTTACAAACATCTGCTCTCTCATCCTTGCTTCTGCCCTGAGGACAAGCTGAAACCAGCTTTTTAGGGGAGGAGAAACCACACGGAACAAAGCAAAGGTCATCCTAGACTAGCCAGCTCCGCACTGACCAACAGATGCCCAGCTAAAATTAGCAGAGCTCCCTACTTTGACTACCAGTGATCCAAGAGGCATGAGGGCCCAGGTTTGATCCCTGGTCAGGGAATTGCATCCCACAAGCTGTAACTAAGAGTTCACAAGCTGCAACTAAGGGTCCTTCGTGCCGCAACCAAGACCTGGCACAGCCAAATAAATAAATATTTTTTAAAAAGAATACCAGGATCACCTAAAAGATTTGTTAAAGAAGTGATATTCTTTCAACTTCCATCTTAAGCTAATATTCTAGGTTTCTGCTTTTTGCAGAAAATTTAATCTTAAATAATATAGTGATAAACTGATACAGTGGAGAAGGCAATGGCACCCCACTCCAGTACTCTTGCCTGGAAAACCCCATGGATGGAGGAGCCTGGTAGGCTGCAGTTCATGGGGTCGCTAAGAGTCGGACACGACTGAGCGACTTCCCTTTCACTTTTCACTTTCATGCACTGGAGAAGGAAATGGCAATCCACTCCAGCGTTCTTGTCTGGAGAATCCCAGGGATGGGGGAGCCTGGTAGGCTGCCATCTATGGGGTCGCACAGAGTCGAACACGACAGAGTCGAACACAACTGAAGCAACTTAGCAGAAACTGATACAGTAAAACTCAGCCTTACTTTTATTCAACCCACATGTAACCTGACTGGCAACCCTCTTTTTCCTTTCTAAAAAGAGATTAAACCATGATTTCTAGAAATGAGACATGGGAAATGCCTTTTCTTTTTTTTCCTTTTTTCCTAACTCCCCAGGTGTAAAAAACACCCATTGAAGTCACTGCCTCAAATCCAGTTGAGGGCAATAAACATTCCCATAAAATCCACCAGTGATCTTTAAATGAAAAAAATTCAAAGAACTTTTTTCTACAAGGACAACAGCGATCTATCTGCTTTTCATCCTAACCTCACATTATCACCCTACTTGACAGTTCCTGAGAAACAGCTCCTTGACTTGCTTATACTATTAATATTACTTTACCTAGAGTACCTCTAGTTTCAGCCAATGCCAATGCCAGCCAGGCTTCAAGGCTACTATTTTCTCCCAATAAGCTTTTCCCTACACTTTGAACCACATGTATTTCTTACCCAGAACTGCCAATGCACTTTTATGATAATTTTAATCATTTGTGTCCATTTTCTCCCTATTCTAAGTTCCTTGAGCCCTCAGAATTTATCTTTGTACCCCTTAAAATTGTAATACTACAGAACTGAAATACCAAATATTACACAATTCAAGCAATTCATTTTAATTCTTCTGTGTAATTTAAGCCTAAATAATCCACTTAGCAACTAAACATCTTTTTTCTGGCTCCACCATGCAGCTTACGGATCTGAGTTCCCCGACCAGGGGTTGAAGCAGGCCATCACAGTGAAAATGCCAAGTCCTAACTGCTGGGCTGCCAGGGAATTCCCAACCAAACACATTTTTAAGAACTGTAGGAACTATGAATAAATGCCAGTTTAATGGTCATTATATAATCAACTGAACACAGCCAACTCACAGGAAAACAGACTGCTTATTCTGTGACCAGGTAAATTCTTTGCTACTTGAGCAACTGAATTCGACCTCACTTTACCTTGCTCGTGCTCTAACAGCTGCAGAGCTTCAACTCCATTACTCCCAGAAGGTCCTGCTCCAAGCTCTGACACAGATTCCCCCTCCAGGTCTAGTGAGGACACTGAATTAGAACGATTTGAAGGACCTAGAGAGACGTTTATACTGTGAGTGAACTTTACAAGACAGTCATGAGCTGCCATGTAATGTTTCATGCCTTGATAAGAAAATAAAAGACTGATTAAAGTGCTTTTAATGCTGTTACACCCTAAAAATAAACACACCCTTTAGCCAGGAATTCTGCTTTTAGAAATTTATCCTAAGGAACTAATCAAACTCCATCTAAGGTTGCTTGTTGCAGGATTTCTTATAATGTCTAAAAAGTGGAAACAATCTACTTGTGCAATCATAGAAGAAAGTTTAAATATATTATGAAGACATGCCCATTTGAAGTTAAAGAAAGCAGCCATTAAAAACCATGTTATTTAAGAATGCTCAATTACAAAGGGAAATGTTACTGTTACACTGTTAAACCAAAAAAACTGCACAACAGCGTAAGCCTAATTTTGCTATAAATAAACCAAAATGTTAACTGTTATTAATAGAATGGTAAGGTTACAGATGGTTCAATTTTTTCCCTTCATTCTCTAGAATGAATGCGCATTACTTACATTTTTAAAAGTGAGGGGGAAAAAAGGAAAAGTTATTACTGTTTATGTTATCCTAAAATGTTAATCAGCTTGAAACTCTTCCATTAATAAAGCTTGTCCTTGCACATGGAGTGACATAATCTCACTTTACAATCTTGCCTTTTTATTTCCTTTTTAATTCCTATCCTATTTCCATTGTATCTTTCTGCTTCATTAAAAGGTTAAAAGTATACACAACATCCTGAAATATTATGAGTCCATTTTTTCCATTTAGACATGCATTAATCCCTCTAAAGGAGCTCTATAACCTTTGGTATATTTTAATACTAGTGAAATAAAACTCGGTATTATTCAAGTCTCAGTAAAGACATACATCTTCTCTACTTTATATGACCAAAGGTCTCTTGCCATCTTAATTTTATTCAGAGAAATAATCTTTACAGCCAACTGTTCAAGATCATTAGAGGAAAACTTCATTACTCTCTTCAGTGAGAGGCACAGAGGGCACAATTATAATTTATAAGGCTCCTTTAAAGAACAGAAAACAAAATATTACTTGAATCACACAACTCCTTGAATGAAGTAACCCTTCACCTTCAGATATTCCTTCCAGATTATCACTGCAGAGGGAGAAGCGCAAGGTTTTATCAGGTTTACCGTGGAGCTTGTTTTCATCAACAGGGACGTCTCCTTGTCCTCCATCCGAAAGCTGCATGTTGAGGACCTGAAAAAATAAAACGCCATGAGTTTATCACAACGGAAAGATTGCTGATAAGAAAAACAAACCATGGCAAATGCAAATTTAATTTCTTCTTAACATTAAATGAGCATTTTTTTAACTAAAAACCCATTTACAGGGCCTAAGTGCCCCTGGGATGAAAGTACATCAATGAGAAGAACTGAACCTATGCCTTTCCAGGACCCTACCGGTGTCAGTGACTGAACAGGCAATCAGATGTCAATAGGCAGTTCAGGACTGCAGGAACTCGAGGCTTCAGGGTCAGCGGTCTGTCCCTGATGGTTCAGAGGTTAAGACTCCCAGCTTCCATTGCAGCGGGCATGGGTTCAATCTCAGTTTGGAGAACCAAAATCCCTCATGCTACACAGCATAGCCAAAAAAAAAAATCTAAATTTCTTAAGGTTAATAGCTATCAGTGTGTGTAACAATATAATCATACCTCATTTTCTGACATCATCCCTGGAGTAAGCTGGGGACCTGTTCCTAAGGAAATGACCAACACCTCTTCTGGCTGCACCTCTTGGATGGTTTCTTGAGCTGATCCTTCATGGTCCATGTGCAAGTCCATTAGCACATTAGTGCGGCTTCTGCTCCGAGTTGCTAACAAAAAAATTTCAAGTATGATAATTTACAGAAAAAACAAAATGAAGAAAATGGAACATTAATACAAAAATATATTTTCTATTAATGTAGAACACTTGCGCATGCACAAAAAAGACTGGTGAGAATGTGAATAAGAAAAAAATATATATATCTTCCCAGGTGCTCTTCTAGTGACTGACACAAGCTCTCCTTCAAAACTGATCCACAGAAACAGTGATCCATGGTCACCTGACAGGGAGTGACAAACAGATTACACCTGCCCAACAGCAAACATGCCTCAATCACTTTAAGACTTGGGGGTGACGAGGAAAGCATTATTTTATTCTTTTATCTTTTCAAGATATCTTCAACTGCTTCTACAACATAATGACTTAACTGCCACAGGTCTCCCATACTCATAACTACACTCACAAGCATTAGAAAATTTCATATGGAAATCTGATAGCCATACAAAGTTATACGCATTAATTAGGCAACTGTTAATGAAACAGAATCAAAACAGTGTTTTTTCTGAACTGAATTAAACTCTTTTCAAAGATACAGAAGAGTTCTCTATGTTTGAATACACATTTCCTTTCTGCTTTATGGGAACAGTCTAAACTAATGAAGGACCTAATTATTTTGTGGTGCTTTTGCCCCTGTCTATAAGTAAATAAGTAATAGCTTTAGAAGGTGTTTCATCCTATAGATCTCCTAAGAACTTTGGAAAGGGAAAGATTTAGATCGCTTGTAACAATTTCTCTATGAGTTTCAGTCCTCTGTGATAAGTTTCAGTTTTCTTTCAGAGGCCATTACAATTTGATACAACCAGAATACGAAATAGATACTCCTTCTGTACAAAATAATAAAAAACACAGACAAAGCCAAAACATTCAACAATAACAAAAGCCTTTCACCTTCAGTTTGAGTGAAAGCTGACCTACTTGAAGACAGAAATATAAACAATCATGTTCTCTCCAGAGTGCTGCAGATCAGTTCATCAATCGCTCGTACTTTCAAAAACTCAAAGTACACACCCACTTCCAAAAGTCTAAAACAGGCTTCACTCACACCTTTCTTCACTGACTCTGTCTTCTCTTGAATTGTAAGCTTAAATTCAGCTTTATGAACAACTACATGAATCTTACGAAATAAACTTTATAATTTGTAAAAATGCAAGTAATCAAAATTCATGTAGCAATTTACATAAAGCAAAAGCAACATGCACATGGAGCACGATTTCATAAACTATTTCTTAAATAAAAGTTACGTAAGAAGAGGAACAGCCTATTACCCACCAAACGGGGTTACTAGAGTAATATGAGCAGTAAGACTGGTGGCTGAGGAATCCCAGGCAGTGATGGCTGCTAACTGTTGTCCTGGGTTGCGAAGGCATTAAACAGAAAGAAAATCGACCCTCTGAATAACGGACATAGCTCTTATAACAGGAAATAAGTTCAACGACCAGGTCACACAACTGTACAAAATCACAACGGGCAAACATTTGCAGTTTACTTTCCATGATGCCTTTCCTTTTATATAATGACACTTCTGGATGACGAGAAATGAAAGAACTAATGTACACAAGTGAATCATGGAGAAAAAAAAATCTCTGGTTTACCAAACATCACTTGTTTCTTAATGCTAAAAAAAAAACAACCACAAATAGACTATAATACTGAATGTCAAGTTTTACTTTTTTCTTTCTCCAGTTCTGAAAATTGCATTTTGGGATGATGAAAGCCAAACACGTGAAGAACATGCTGCCACACCCCTACTGATGATACTGCGTGTGTGCTTGGTCACGTCTGAGGCTTTGTGGCCCCATGGACTGCAGCCCGCCAGGCTCCTCTGTCTATGGAAGCTCCCAGGCAAGGATACTGGAGTGGGTTACCATTTCCTACTCCAGGGTACCTTCCTGACCCAGGGGTCGAATCCATGTCTCCTGTGTCTCCTGCACTGCAGGTGGATTCTTTACCACTGAGCCATCTGGGAAGCCCAATTCTTAATAAACTTGACAAAATAAAATGAAAGTTTTGCCTTATTTCATAAAATAAAAAAGATCTTAACTCAGTCATAAAAGATTGACTATTACTAATAATGAAAAATAGTAACTATATATTTTCAACTTTACCAATAGAAAACTTCTAAAATAATATTATTTTATTATATTATTTAAAACTTTGTGGAAAGAACAGGGCTACCTAATTCAAATAATGACTACATAGAGCAAATCACATTTTCAAAACTGTCCCAGACACTGAAATATAAGTATACTGTAAGGGCCATGATTCCAATCAATTACGTCTAGATAAAGCTAAAGCCTACTGATGAACTTTAACTAATCCAGTGCAATATATTTTTAATGTTAAAACCTGAATTACTCCCAGTAAAAATGAAGAGAAGAACTTCTCCAAATTACTGAAAACTATACCCCCTATCACTAAGCAATAGCCTAACCTAATAAAGAAACATTAATTTAAAGGAAAGCCTCAATATGAGAAATTCTCTTTACCTATAGGCAATCGATTCTTTTTATTTGCTGGAGTGGTTGCTGGAGACAGCTGAGGTGTATTGTAGGGAGTCATTTCCAGACTGCTGCTTTTTCCTGGCTTCGCCTGGGGTAGATTTGCCAGTAAGTTGTCAAGAGCCATTCTATCTTCTCTCAGTTGATCTCCAGACATCACACTCTTCATAAAATTCACCTGGCAAAAGTAAAAAGGACATTAGCTGGGGAGATCAATTTTTCAAACAGTGTATATTTCTCACACAATGTATTCATCTATGGGTCTGCCCACGTTTAGATAAATGACTTTTGAGGAAAAAAAAATTCTATTACAGAATAAAGCCATTACCAGAGTAATAAGCTGACTGTAGGTTATATAAACCACAGTTCTGCTCAACCCTTCCAGGAGATTAACGGAGGACATTGGCGGGGTCTCCACTGCACGGCCTCCAATCACAACATCAAGGAAAGCAGCAACACAGCTCTGTTCAAACAGGAGAAAAAAATCACTGTGAAACACTCTCCCTTTAAAGTAAGGGAGCAGATGGGGAACACATGTACACCCGTGGCAGACTCATGTCAATGTATGGCAAAACCAATACAATACTGTGATCAGCCTCCAATTAAAATAAATTTTTTTAAAAAATAAAAATAAATAAATAAAGGGAACAAAATTTCTGATTAAGACAAACAAGCACGTAGAAAGCTTTTCTTCTTGAAAATTATATTAAACCCAACACTGGAAAAAATTAAACTCTATAAATTGATATAAAATATCCAACAAGATAGTCTGGTATGTGAAATAAACATGAGGCAAACAGTGCACACAGTCCTACCACTTGTAATTAGGAAAACATATTCCTAAAAATATATTAGGAATATACATATAGACTTCTTGAGGGACGCACAAAAGATTGATAATATAAAGAACCTTTAGAGGAGGAAATGAAGGTTAGACATCAGAGGTGGAAGGGAACAATGCCACGTTAACTTATGAAATCCACTTAAAATTATACAATCATTGCTGATTCATATATTCATAGACTTAATTTTGTAACAATTTTTAAAAATCAAACTTTAAAAAATAATCTTAACAGCTCTTTGGCTCTCATTACAATGGCATCGCCTCAACATTTCAGTAAGTGAGCATTAGTAATCTTTGCTGACATCTTCCTTTAAATGCTACTGATCCAACACTATATCCTCTACAGCCAAACCAAGCATAATTAAAAAGAATACTTAATTTACATATCACTGAGAGAGAAGATTTAATAAAGAGAGCAGGTTCACTAATATTTTAGCAGAACTTTCCATACAGAGTCCTTCACATGACATAGGATCTGCTCTTACTTTGTCAAATTTTCCAAGGCTGCTCTTTGTCCGTGGATCTCCCTCCTCAGAGCCAGTCATTGCTAACTGCTGCAAAAGGCGGCCAACCTGCAACCCAGAACAGAGGTGGGAAGACGCAGGCTGGAGAGACAGTCCCCACTGTGAAAGCATCTCCATTCTACTCTAAACATCTGTTTCATAAGAATATCCACACCATCTAACCAAGCATACAAAAGGGGATCCCCAATAAAACATGCATCTTGACTCTGTCAGCTTTTACTATATTTTAAGGACTTCTGTTTGTTAAATTTTTTTTTATTTATTTATTTTTGGCTAGACTGGGTCTTCATTGCTGCACAGGCTTTTTCTCTAGTTGCAATGAGCAGAGGCGACTCTTGAGCTGCAGTGCGGTGGCCTTTCTTGAGGCAGAGCACAAACTCTAGAGTGCAAGGGCTCCGTAGCTGCGGTGCACACATCCAGCAGCTTCCCAGCAAGTGGGATCTTCCCAGACCAGGGATCGAACCCGTGTCTCCTAATTGGCAGGCAGATTCTTTACGACTGAGCCACCAGGTAAGCCCACTACATTTTATTACGTTTAGATTGAGCTATAATGAATAAGTAGAAATTTCTGCTTTGTCTTTAATACATATTATATCAACAATAGGAAATGAAGGTACATGACCTTTGTTTCTGCTACTGTACTTACCATATCTTTAAAAACTTAATTTGTAAAAGCTGACAAAATATTAAGTACTTTTTTCTATAGTTCATAAAGTACTCAAGGTAAAAAATTTTTTCTAGACTTGAAAGCAAATAATTCCTACAGAACATAAGCTGTTTTGAAAGTAAATATTAACTCTCAGAGCCAGATCCTTACTGTCAAAAGGGAACTGTTAATCTACTCTCTAAAGATATTTTGCTGAAAGTTATTCTCATATAGCATCATCTTCAAATCTGGGACAATCCCCCTTTTTACTCATTTTGAAAGTATGTGATTCTATCTCTACTGGAATGACAAAAATAGAACTATAATGATGTTATCGTAAGAATAAATTTAGTGTTTCAGAGATGACAAAGAAATTCTAATTTTATTTCAGGGATGTCTATGTAATTTCTAAACACCCCAACATGACAGAACTAATAGTGAAAAAAAAAGCTTATCATTGAAAAAAAAAATCATCCAAAGATATATGCTATTCCAAATAAACTCTATCTTCTTCACAGTATTTTTGGGAATAACATATAATTAAAAGAATCCCTTAAGAAATAAAAACATGATTTCAGTAGTTCAGATGATTAGGGGGGGAAAGTGTTAACATAAATCCAAAAATCTTCTTTTGAAAATGTTTAGGTCCAGAAGAGTTTCAGATTTCAAACTCTGTAGATTTTAGAAAGCCTGGCTACATATACACGCAACACGTCCAGTATTTAGGCTGGCATCCTATAATCAGATACATTAACATTCCTGCAGCAAAACACAAATACTCATTAACACGAAATGGACTATAAATTGCCTCTTGTTAGTTCAGGATAGGTTTTGCTACCAAAGGAAGCATAAAAGACCCTCTCAGTTTTTATTATTCTGGATTGTGAAATCATGGGAAAGGGATGGTAGCCTTGTTCTAGAAAATGGAATCATCTAAATATTTAAAGTGTGTGAGGACTCCATTTAAAAATGAACCCAAAACTTCAGAAGCAAATATTTGGGACACTTTGGGAGGAAAAGAATGTTAAGAACATACAAACAATGTCAGCATACTTCTGTTCCCACCCCAAAGCCCAATCAACTGACCTTACACTGAATGCCCAGCAAAAGCATACCTGCATCAGGTTAAACCTCGCCACCTCATTAATGGGAGCATCGGAGATTATTCCATACTGCTCTGGATTGACAACTGCAGGACAAATGAAGCAGGCCAACAGGAGGTCAGTGCACATGGCCCTGACCTCCCCAACTTCCAGTCTGTCTACACAGGAGAGAGTTTTGTACATCTGCGACACGATCCACCTCAGACTGTGTGGGAAGCAGTAAGTGTTCTGTTTGAGATAACCAATAAATTTGTTCACCAAGGCCACAAGTTTGGCCTCGTTGGAATCCACCATCTCTTGAACCTTCTGCCTAAACCTGTCTGAGCCTTTCTCTCCAAAGAGTTTTTCCTGTTGAGCTGGGGAGAACCTCTCAATCAGCTTGTTTGGGTCGATCTCCAGGTGATCTTCGTCTTCAACAAGCAGCTGCATGATCGGCTCATGTAAAGTAGCTGTGAGGAAAAGTTTGGCAGAAAACAGTCCTTCAGAAAAAAGCTTAAATAAGATGCTGAAGGCACAGGTTCCTCTCCTCAAAAGTCGTCTGGGGTTGTCACTTTCTTTAAGTTCAAATTCAATCAAGTATCTCAGCACCTGAAGGAGGTAGCTTTCATCTTCTTGCATAATGCAGTTGCCATAGAGAGAGGTGAAAACTGTGTAAATGACGCTCTGTGTGTTCTCCTGATTAAGCTTCTCTCCAGCAACCAAGGAGGAGGCGATAAGACGAGGATTTTCCCTTAGTCGGCTCAAGAATTCTCCATAAGCAGTCTCCTGGAATCCCAGTTGCTTATACCCATCGACAAACTGTGTGTCTTCCAAAATCTTAGCATGTTGGCAACATTCAGCAGGGGAAGCTTCAGCACTAAAAAACAGAGCAAACAAGCAAAATAACAAAATTAACAACAATGATAATATAACACATATATTATATTGAAGCATGGAAACATGAGTTGGTTACAGTCCCAGCAATGAGATCACTAGGAATTGCTAAAATCTTTTAGACCACCAGCACCTGAATATGTAAAGAAAGTCAAAACCAAAAGGTACAAAGGAAGACAGATTTCTCATATTAAATCAGGTTCCATGAAAAATACTGGGAAATAACCATTACTCTGATTTCTATCATTGAAGATTGTTGCTGTTGTTCAGTCGCTCAGTCATGTCCAACTCTTCGTGACCCCTATGGACTACAGCATGTCAGGCTTCCCTGTCCTTCACCATCTCCTAGGATTTGCTCAAACTCATGTCCACTGAGTCAGTGATGCCATCCAACCATCTCATCTTCTGTCGTCCCCTTCTCCTCCTGCCTTCTGTCTTTCCCAGCACCAGGGTCTTTTCTAATGAATCAGCTCTTTGCATCAGTATTGGAGCTTCAGCTTCAGAATCAGTCCTTCCAATGAATATTCAGGGTTGATTTCCTTTAGGATTGAAGACTAGTTCTGCATCTTTTTGAATTTCGTATTTATGGAATCATACAGTATGTACTCTTCTATGTCTGTCTTCTTTTCTAGACAGTATACCATAGTATCACTATTTCTAAACTTAAAAACTGCTTCTTGAGGGACTTCCCTGGTGATCCAGTGGTTAAGAATCCACACTTCCACTGCAGAGGGCATGAGTGCAATCCCTGGTTGGGGAACTAAGATCCCACATGCCCTGTGGTGCAGCCAAAAAAAAAAAAAAAAATTGCTTCTTGGAACAATAGAATAAAGAAGTATTAACACAGTGAAAAATGAGGTTTCTAAAACTGCAAAGTAGATACAAAATAGCAAAACATGAAAATGTGTATTTTAAATAATATTAGGAGAAAAGTAGGAAACAAGATAACTTACCCTCTATAACAATAAAATGTTATATAATGCCAATGTACAAAATTAAATGGTGTGGTATAAAATGTTAATGCTGAAGTTGTAATTCTCTACAACAGTGCTTAGGTCAATACATTAATAAACAAAATAAGCAAAGACTCACCATTGGGATGCTGATGTAAGTTATCTTAAACAATGCACTTTGTTAGAAATATATCTGTTTATTTGCAGTTAGCAGTTATGTAACTGCCATAAGAAGAATTATAGCGGTTTATAAAATTTCTGAACTCAAAACCTTTTCTTTACCTGGTGATGATAAGCCGATCCAAATTAATTCTCTGTTGCTTAGCAATCCATGCTGTACGATACAACTTTTCGGCTGTCTTAAGTACATCTGCATTAAGCCTCTGAATGAGCTGTTTTTCAGAGTTCACATATAAGCGTTCCTGCTTGAGGTGATGGGCCAGAGTATGAATATCTAGCTTCACCATCTTCAAATGTGGAGAAGGGACAAAGGCTGATCACTAAGAGTGAAAAAGAAAAACAAAATTATTTTTGGGTCTCTCTGCTCAAATATCTATTGAGAAAGGTCTTCTAAAATAACTCATTCTAAAACAGAGAAAATCACTTATTTCCTCTTCTGACCTTTTATTAAGCATTTGCCCCTACTCAGCATTATATTACATGAATGTTCAAGATGCTTAGAGTGGGGCTTCCCTACTGAAAGGCAAGGACCGCCAAGACTAAGGCTTGTCTGCTTTGTTGACTTACAGCTATAATTTCGGGGCTAAGGAGAGGGTTTGGCTCATGCCAGGAGGTAAAGAAGTATTTGCCACAGGAATGAATGAAATCACACAATTCTTGTTCATCTAATAGCTAAACAAACTGAAAAGAATAGCACACATATTTTAGAGCATTATTATTTAAGCTATACCCTTAAAACCAGAATGCCTGCCAGACCACAAATGTTTTATATCAGCAATAGAAGCGTTTGTGGCCCAGATAGCAGAATACAACGTTGTGTCCAGACAGCAGTCATTAAGTTAGAAAAACGCTTCTCATTAAGAATTAAACATTAGTGGTAGGGAAAGGAAGGACTGGGAGTTTGGGATCAGCAGATACAAACTGCTACATACAGAATGAATAAACAAGGTCCTGCTGTATAGCACAGGGAACTATATTCAACGTCCTGTGATAAACCATATGAAAGTGAAAGAGCGAAAAAGTTGGCTTAAAGCTCAACATTCAGAAAACGAAGATCATGGCATCCAGTCCCATCACTTCATGGGAAATAGATGGGGAAACAGTGGAAACAGTGTCAGACTTCATTTTCTTGGGCTCCAAAATCACTGCAGATGGTGACTGCAGCCATGAAATTAAGACGCTTACTCCTTGGAAGGAAAGTTATGACCAACCTAGATAGCATATTCAGAAGCAGAGACATTACTTTGCCAACTAAGGTCCGTCTAGTCAAGGCTATGGTTTTTCCTGTGATCATGTATGGATGTGAGAGTTGGACTGTGAAGAAGGCTGAGTGACGAAGAATTGATGCTTTTGAACTGTGGTGTTGGAGAAGACTCTTGGGAGTCCCTTGGACTGCAAGGAGATCCAACCAGTCCATTCTGAAGGAGATCAACCCTGGGATTTCTCTGGAAGGAATGATGCTAAAGCTGAAGCTCCAGTACTTTGGCCACCTCATGCGAAGAGTTGACTCATTGGAAAAGACTCTGATGCTGGGAGGGATTGGGGGCAGGAGGAGAAGGGGACGACCGAGGATGAGATGGCTGGATGCCATCACGGACTCGATGGACGTGAGTCTGAGTGAACTCCGGGAGATGGTGATGGACAGGGAGGCCTGGCGTGCTGCAATTCATGGGGTTTCAGAGAGTCGGACACGACTGAGTGACTGAACTGAACTGATACTTATATCTGAGTTACTTCACAACACTGTAAATCAATGTTGAATTTACACTTTAATATGTTGAATTTATATTTAAATCAATGTTGAATATATATCTGAATAAAAAATTTTTTAAAGAATTAAACATAAAGATTGTATACTTAAAAGCTGCTATGAAAGTAAAGCTTTAAATGATATCATCATAATAACAAGCAAATGGTAATTACATGAGGTGAAGGATGCATTAACTAACTTCACTGTGGCAAACTTTTGCAATATATGTGTAACAAATCGTTATTATATAACTTAAACTTACACAATGCTATATGTCAATTATACTTCAATAAAGTTGGGAGGGAGCTATCCCCCTCCAAATAAAAACAAATTTAAATAAAAGAAATATATTAAAAATCTTTTCAAAAATGTTGTCCCAACCAATCAGATTCATAGTGGGTTTATTTGGAATTGATAAAATATAATTTGCAGTGAATTCAGATTTGGAAAGAGGAACGAACCTAGCCCACAGAACTCTCAATATGTTTACAGATCCAATGAAAATACGTTTATATATATGAAATAAATATTTTTGTGCTAAGACTTAAAAAAATACCAAGAATTAAATATTATGAGTCAATGGAAATATATTTAAAGCCACTTTCAAATTTAAATAATGAAACAGATTCAACAATTTTTAAAATAAGGTTGACTTCAGAAATTTTTAACCTTTATTTTAATGAACTACTGATTTCTAGGAAAGTTTCTGGAATTATCATCTAACCTAAATTTAACTGCTTTCAAAAAAACACTTTCTTGTACTTTATCAATTACCTAGCAAACTATTTCGGAGAAGGCAATGTCATCCCACTCCAGTACTCTTGCCTGGAAAATCTCATGGATGGAGGAGTCTGGTGGGCTGCAGTCCATGGGGTCGCTGAGGGTCGGACACGACTGAGCGACTTCCCTTTCACTTTTCACTTTCATGCATTGGAGAAGGAAATGGTAACCCACTCCAGTGTTCTTGCCTGGAGAATCCCAGGGATGGGGGAGCCTAGTGGGGTGCTGTCTATGGGGTCCCATAGAGCCGGACACTACTGAAGCGACTTAGCAGCAGCAGCAGCAAACTATTTCAGGTCTCCCGTATTAAGACCCTCAGACTGCTTTCCTCCCAAAGATTTTAAATATGTCTACTTCACCAAGATGATTTGCTATTAAGTCACAAAAGCATTCATGTACATTCAAAAAAACTGCTGCCAAACATATATAATCTTATTAACTCAGTCTAAAGAAAACACACATGACTCTGTAAACTTCCATGAGGGAATTCTAACATCCTCTAGGGGGCTCTAACTCCACAGACCAAGAACAGAATCACTGAACAAATGGTTTATAGTTTATAGTTAATGAAAACAAAACGGAAATGGGCCCTTAAAGATCTCTATCTTTCATTAGTAGTTCTGTTACCTTGGGTACATAATGCATATTATCTAAACTTCAGGCTTTTTTCTCCATAAAACGTGGACACAATACCTACATTTATTTTGTGCCTGGCATGAGCAACACATTAGGTACTAGGGATACAGAAAAAAAACAAAGATAACACGTAGTCCTCAAGGACTTTCTAATCTAATAGAACCCTCATTCTATTAGACATGCAAGTTAGTGGCTGCCCCAAAATATGGATAATATGCTGAAGGCTGTACAATGTACAGTAGGGACAAAGAGAAGGAGCGACTGAAAAGTTAGGTACCGGGAGTCCGGTCTTAAAAGAGAAGTATTTGGGTGGGGAGGCAGGGGTGGGATAAGAATTTGCCTGACAAAAAGATCTTGGGAAGGGGTAGACTTCCAGATACACAGAGCCAATCAAGCAAAAAGCACAGATGTGTGTGATATTCAGAGAACTACACATGACTTCCTACAGTTTGGGGGCATGTGTGTTTGTGTGTGTTAAGAGTGAGGCTGGAGGCAGAGGACTCAATGTATAATGAGATAAGGCTACAGACAGACTGTACACAGAAGCCAGTGTTAAGAAACTGGACTGTAAAAAAAAAGAAACTGGACTGTAAGAGAGGGGGAAAGAGTTTAAATGGATTAACATGATTAAATTTATATTTAAGAACATAAACTCTGGCAGTAAGGAGAAAGATGAGGAGATAGGGATGGAACTAGATGAAGAAACACTACGAACTTGTTGATAGGCAAGAAATATTGTAGTGGCAGTGGAAAGAATCAGACAGATATGACAGATACTGGAGGCAGAAGATACTAGCTTGCTGACACTTATACATGGAGATGGCGAGGAAGATGTTTCCAACTCTGATGACAAGGGTTGGCTGTGGTGGTATATACCACAATTGAGTATTATGTGAGAAAACACTTTATAAACTGAAAATTCTGCCTGGTGTGGTTCTAAGAACTTTACACACTTCATTCTTTTTTTTTTTTCCTTTTATTATCTGTAAATTATTTTTTTATTATTTTTTATTATTTTTATATTTTTTTTATTTTTTTTTTAAATTTTAAAATCTTTAATTCTTACATGTGTTCCCAAACATGAACCCCCCTCCCACCTCCCTCCCCATAACATCTCTGTGGGTCATCCCCATGCACCAGCCCCAAGCATGCTGTATCCTGCGTCAGACATAGACTGGCGATTCAATTCTTACATGATAGTATACATGACAGAATGCCATTCTCCTAAATCATCCCACCCTCTCCCTCTCCCTCTGAGTCCAAAAGTCCATTATACACAGCTGTGTCTTTTTTCCTGTCTTGCATACAGGGTCGTCATTGCCATCTTTCTAAATTCCATATACATGTGTTAGTATACTGTATTGGTGTTTTTCTTTCTGGCTTACTTCACTCTGTATAATCGGCTCCAGTTTCATCCATCTCATCAGAACTGAATCAAATGAATTCTTTTTAACGGCTGAGTAATACTCCATTGTGTATATGTACCACAGCTTTCTTATCCATTCATCTGCTGATGGACATCTAGGTTGTTTCCATGTCCTGGCTATTATAAACAGTGCTGCGATGAACATTGCAACATCCCTCTGAGATAGGAACCGTGCAGCAAAGGGAATTAAGGCTCAGGGACGTTAAGTAACTTGCATGATGCCAAGTGGGCGAGAGGTGACAGAGCCAGCACATTTCACTATTTCCCTGATCTCTACAGGAATGGCTCAGAAAAATCCGGTGGTTACACAGAAGAACACTATATTTTTCAGAGATGCATGCTCAGGTATGTAGAAGTGAAGTGTCAGGATATCTGGAACTCACTTGCACACAGTCAAGAAAAAGTTAAAAGATTTGTAAAACACTGCAAAATATAAACACTGTTGAATCTGGTTGGTGGGTATATGGTGATCAATGTACTACTCTTCAACAGTTTCTTTATGTTAGAAGTTTTTCATAATAAAATGATAGAGGAAAATATTTTGCCAATTCTCAAACTGTACCTTTCTTGATGCCTTAATACAACTTAACAAACTATCTTACCAACTATTGTTGGAACCTAGCCAGGTCCCCTAATCTCAAGGAGCTCACAGTCCAATCAGAACAGAAATTCTGTTCAAGACAGGATGCATAAACCGTTTCTAACGACATAGCAAAATATGAGCCAATCTATGCAGCTTAGAAGCCAAAACCTTCAAGTAAACCTTCACTTAAAAAAAATTAACACATGGCTGCAACTGAGACCCGGCATGGCCAAATACCTAAATATTTAAACATAAAAAATCACGTGACGGTAATACTTCAAATATCCGAACAAGAACTCACCTTCTAAGCCCTTCGAAAGCCCAAAATGTCTTCAAAGACATTTTTGTGAACATATTTTAAATAAATCCAGAACACTAGGTAAACTTGCTAAGCATTTTCTTTCAAGTTCATCACACTATATGACCTACTACCCACCCTTACTGCTATCATATACTATAGTCTCTCCTTCCCCTACAACTCTCAAACTCCAATGATCATTTGACCCCACCAAGAATTTCAAGCCATTAAGCCTATTTTATATACATATATATATATATTTTTTTTTTTAACTAACCTTCAGCCTCCTCCTGTCTCTGCTTCCTTCCTTACCCAACTAGCACAAATCCCATAGTCAATCATTATGATCACTTGCCGAATGCACTCTCAATTTGCTCCGTGCATGCACGCTAAGTTGCTTTAGTCGTGTCTGACTCTTTGTGACCCTATGGACTATAGCCTCCCAGGCTCCTCTGTCCATGGGATTCTCCAGGCAAAAATACTGGAGTGGGTTGTCCTCTTCCAGGGGATCTTCCCGACCCAGGGATCGAACCTACCTCTAGTACATCTACTTGGCACTGGCAGGCAGGTTCTTTATCACTAGTGCTGCCTGGGAAGCCCGCAATTTGCCCCCTCACTTGACTAGCCCTCAATTCCAGTTAAACCTAATGCTCTCCCAACTCCTACTTTCTACCTGTAAATGAAAAAACCGACACACACAACCATGCTAGCATCACTTCAAACTCACGATCACAAGCCCTACGCGGGCCCTCACTGATGCACGACACACGCCTGTCACTCCCACAAGCTCCTCCACCACTCCCCAGTCCCCAGGCGATGAATCCATACCATCCTCTCTCCTCAGATCCCCAGCCCCTTGCCTCCTACTTTACTGAGAAAACTGAAGCATCAGAAGAGATTTTCCACAGGCTCTCTGCTTCAGTCGTTGCTCTCAGCCTATTCTCAACACAGTGGCCACAGTGAGCCTAAGTGAAAGCCTGGGAAAGCCTAAGTCAAATCACATCAGTGTACTCAGAATCCTCCAAAAGCTTTTTTTCTTGGCTCTCCATGGTCTGCCTCTATCCCCCTTTAGCTCTCTGACTTCACCTCCTATTACCAGACCATATAACTTACCATCCAAACTGGGACACTACTGGGAATGAAAGCAGACACTATTAATAATTTCATCAAGACACACAAAGAAGGACATTAGATCACTCTCTTACCAACCCCCATATTCATTCTATTTCAGCCAGATTCTCAAACCTGCCGGGCATACTTCCACTCCAGTATCTTCCCACCTGCTTCCCACCTGGGTCTCTTACTTCCTTTGGGTCTTACAGTCATCCTCTTCAGTGAAGTCTTTCTCGACCACCCTACATAAAATTCCAACCCTCACTCTGTCACATGTTCATTTTATGTCTCCCTGCTTTCATTTTTCTTGTTCAGTTCAGTCACTCAGTCGTGTCCAACTCTTGGCAAACCCCATGGACTGTAGCACACACCAGACTTCCCTGTCCATCACCAACTCCTGGAGCTTGCTCAAACTCACGTCTATTGAATCGGTGATGCCATCCAACCATCTCAGCCTCTGTTGTCCCTTACCCCTCCTGCCCTCAATCTTTCCCAGCATCAGGGTCTTTTCCAATGAGACAGTTCTTCACATCAGGTGGCCAAAGTATTGGAGCTTCAGCTTCAGCATCAGTCCTTCCAATGAATATTCAGGACTGATTTCCCTTAGGATTGACTTGTTAGCACTGGTTACTATACATTTCACTTATTTCTCTTATGTATTTAGCATCTCCCCAAGAAAATATACATTCCCTAAGAGGAGGGATTTATGCCCAATTTGTTTCCAGTTCTGTTCACACTGACTAGAATAGAATCCATCACATCATGCACATCAGTACACATCTGCTGAATGAATATATGAATGAAAAAGAGGCATTTTAGTCACATATTCATGTTAGAAACCTCATAAGCAGAGGTGGAAATAACATAGGAAGAACAAGTGTGTAGTTTCTGATGGACAGGAAAAGAGGAGAGGTAAATACTATGAAAAAAATCAATAAATGTTAACTACAATAAGCACATTGTACTGAAAACATTAAAAGTACTACACATTCAAAATTAACATTTATTCCTTACTTCTTAGAGGATAATTTCCAAACTTGTTAACCTAATGTTTAAGGGCGAGTTTTCCTTTAACCCTCCCCTCCAGTCCTAATCTCACATTATTTCTCTATACAAACCCTCTTATGCCTCTTCATTTTTATTTTCAATGCACCTTCATCCTATTTGCTCCTTTAAATTTTCAAGGCCTAGCTCAATGAAATCTTCCTTCCCAACCATACAGTTTGCCCCAGTGATAAATTCCAACTATGAACTCCTAAAGCAGTGCTTATTCATACCATTAAATTGGAACTGTTATTTTTTATTTTCATCTTTAATGTCTATTGTCCTTCCAGCAAGAATGAAGGGTCCCCTCAAAGGATGAGAATTCTCTCTTAGACCTGTGTATGCCCAGCCCCCAGTACCACAGGCAAACACAAGAAGTTCTCATATAGTTTTGCTTACTGCATTATCACAAATTGCTCTGAGAAAAAGAACTTAAGTAAAAATCAAAGAATTTTTAAATTAACTTTAGGTATATCTCACAGTAACAAACTGATTTTTTTTTCCCTGAAAGCTGCAAGCATTTTCAAAGTTAGATAATTTCTTTTTGGAGGGGTCAATAATTGAACTTTGAAAATCTATATTAACCTCAGTTCCACTTAACCACATTTTCTACAAAAATAAAATCAATTATACCTATGCATCAGAGAAGGCGATGGCACCGCACTCCAGTACCCTTGCCTGGAGAATCCCATGGACGGAGGAGCCTGGTAGGCTGCAGTCCATGGGGTCACTAAGGGTCGGACACGACTGAGCGACTTCACTTTCACTTTTCACTTTCACGCATTGGAGAAGGAAGTGGCAACCCACTCCAGTGTTCTTGCCTGGAGAATCCCAGGGACAGGGGAGCCTGGTGAGCTGCCGTCTATGGGGTCGCACAGAGTCGGACACGACTGAAGCGACTTAGCAGCAGCAGCAGCAGCATACCTATGCGTGTTAAGTCAGATTTTAACCTTTTTAACTCATGTTAGGAAGACTTATCACTGACAGCCTAGAGGGAGATTTTAGTTGGAAGAAGTGAAGCACATTGAGTTTTTGTATCGTTCCTACAATTGTGTAGAGGAGAGGCTGCCAAACTACAGCCTGTGGGTCAAATTCAACCAGTTGCCTACTTGTACAAATAAAGTTTTACCAGAACACAGCCATGTCCATTTGTTTACATATTATCTATGGCTGTTCTCAGGCTACAACAGCAGAGCTGAATAGTTGCCAGAGTCCACCAGAGTCCATATGCCTGCAAAGCCTAAAACATTCACTATCTGGCCTTTTACAGAAAAAGCCTGTCAACTCCTGATAAGCAAGCATACCTACTCTAACACAGAGCATGGGGAGGAAGCACAACCAGATAAAGTGAAATGCGTGAATTAGAAAATGCGTTCAAAGTTCCAAGGAGGAAACACGTATTACACACGTCAGCAACTATGCCTGAACGAACTCCGGCGACTCAAGGACTCAAAAGTAGGGGGAAATCATTTCAAATGTTTTATGGAATGAGAATCATGTCTCATGATTTCGCTGATGAAAATTTCTAATCAAAAGCATCCCAAGTTAATGATATGCAGCCAAGAGTTTTAAACTTATAAGTAACAGCGAGAGTTTATCTAATCATCTGTCTGTTGTTCAGCCGCTCGGTTCTTTGAGATCCCATGGATCTTTGAGATCACCAGGCTTCAGGAATTTAATAAACTCAAGATCAACTCTGTAAGTCAGTAACAGAAAAACACTCACTACTGTATCATTTTTTATAGAAATTATTTCATACAAGACAATGAAAAGGATACTAAAAAAAACAAACAAAAAACTACAGTAAGAAGATCTGAGGGATTTAAGACTGGGCTCTGACTTCTACTGGCAACGTGATCTGTGGCTAGTGATTTCACCTAAGTTTCTGCTTCCCCATCTTCAAAACTGGGATAATGCTCTTACCTCTTACCTACTTCATATGCTAAATAGTATAGTTCACATGAGAAGACTGTGAAGTATAAATAATCTATGATATAGGACATCACCATTCTTATCAATTATGAGGTAGGGTAGGGAATTTCCTGGTGGTCCAGTGGTTAGGACTCTGTACTTTCACTGCCAAGGGTCTAGGTTCAATCCCTGGTCAATGAGGTAAAATCCCACAAGCCATGTAGCACAGCTTGTGGGATCTTAGTTCCTCCACAAAAAAGAGGCAGAGTAATTTTTATCATTTCGCTAGGACACAATGAGACATACTCCATGTCCTTCACACGGCAGAGGCAACCAAAATGAAGCTTTCCATGAAAGTAAGTGTGAAATATCAGACATAACTAAAAAGGTAAGACAGACTACTTGCTCACATGATGAAACCTACCCTCATAAACGCTTACTAAAAGTGGAATTAAAGGCCAACTAGCTTCAATCAAAGAGCATTTTTATTAACATAATATGCCACACATAGGTATGGCTTTTTTTGAGAATAAAGCATGTTTTGCAAACAAATAATTTGGTTAATTAAGATGACCCAATCAAAAATTACAGAGATAATAACAACTAACTGTAACATATCCTGGATGAGATCCTGGGACAGAAAAAGGACATCAGGTAAAGACCAAAGAAATCTGAATAAAGTATGAACTTTAATTAATAATAATTATCGATACCGGTTCACTGATTGCAGCAAATGCACCATGTCAACAGGAACGTGATGCTGGGTGTATGGCAACTCCCTGCACTCTCATCTGGGTTTTTCTGTAAATTAAACTGTTCTAAAAAGTACAGTCTGTTTTAATTTTTTGTTGCATAAATAACATAATTCTAAATCTAAGCATACAATTTAGCAACTTCTCTCAGTAAGAAAAAATATATGAATTTGAGAACTGCACGTGAACACTGTAACTTATCATTAGCTGATGTCACAGAACCTACTAACATCTGGTAACATACTGCACTGTTTAAACTATCACACTAAGAATATTTTTTCTTTCAGTTCACTGTGATCAGAAACAAAACAGAAACCTCCTAACGCAAAAGTTCCACAGCTGTATTAACATTTTGCACTAATTCCTGGTCAAAAGAAGCAAGGCAAATAAATTTCCCAGCCAGAATTGTTTAGGAAATGTCAGTTTTCATATTAATTTCCACTTAATAGCAAAATTTTTAAAGCCATTATAAGTAATAGTGGTTGAGCTTGAAGAGCAGAGTTTTGGCTGGGGGTAGTAAAGTATGGGAGAAGGCAATGGCACCCGACTCCAGCAATCTTGCCTGGAGAATCCCATGGGTGGAGGAGCCTGGTGGGCTGCAGGCCATGAGGTTGCTAAGAGTCGGATACGACTGACCGACTTCACTTTCACTTTCATCCACTGGAGAAGGAAATGGCAACCCAATCCAGTGTTCTTGCCTGGAGAATCCCAGGGACGGGGGAGCCTGGTGGGCTGCCGTCTATAGGGTCGCACAGAGTCGGACAGGACTGAAGTGACTTAGCAGTAGCAGCAGTAAAATGTACTCGTGCCTAGGAAACAATAATAACCACTGGGCATTTCAGGATTGTCCTTACTAGGGACCAACCAGGTACTTTATATAGAAATTCTCATTTAATCTGTGTAACATTCCTGAAAGGTATTCGTACCCACCTTTTATTGATGAGGAAATTAAATATTCTGCCCAAGGTCAACTCAGTAACTAGCAAAGCTAAGACTAGAATCCAGGTGTACCTGGCTTACGCAGATTTTAACCACCATGCCATCTGCCTCCCCAAAATGAGTGCTTTAATTCACCGTCAAGGTTGCTTCTTCTATTCACCCCTCTTCCAACTATTAATATGTCAGTCAGTAGCTGGACAACCCTCCTCTTCTTCGAAAGTTTCAAACTGTCTGACAAAGTCAAGTTTAGTTGGACTTCAAGACTAAATAACCTAGATCCTACTAAAGAAATGGTATATGAAAGTTTAGAAAAAGTTACTAGGGACTAATCCAGATTCAGTTCAGTCGCTCAGTCGTGTCCGACTCTTTGCAACCCTGTGAACTGCAGCACGCCAGGCCTCCCTGTCCATCACCAACTGCCAGAGTCCACCCAAACCCATGTCCATTGAGTCAGTGATGCCATCCAACCATCTCATCTTCTGTCGTCCCCTTCTCCTCCTGCCCTCAATCTTTCCCAGCATCAGGGTCTTTTCAAATGAGTCAGCTCTTCACATCAGGTGGTCAAAGTATTGGCGTTTCAGCTTCAACATCAGTCCTTCCAGTGAACACGCAGGACTGGTCTCCTTTAGGATGGACTGGTTGGATCTCCTTGCAGTCCAAGGGACTCTCAAGAGTCTTCTCCAACACCACAGTTCAAAAGCATCAATTCTTCCCTAACTGGCACCAGAAAATCTTGGTCACCTCACTCTCTGTCTCTAGAAGCTAACTGGGATTTCCTGTGGGCAGGTGACCTCAGACAGTAATCAATATTGTCAAAGTGATCTATGCTCTGACTGTATCTTCTGCCTTCTTCCAATGTGGGAGAACAGAAAATCAAAATGGCCCTTTATTGGGAAAGGTTAGGAAAATTCAAGATTATCATCTTCCTCCAGTCAACCCTTCAGACTATGAAGAGTCTCATCATCTGAGTAGTCTCATTCCTGGACTCTCCTCCCTACTGCAGGAGACATAGGAGACATGGGTTCAATCCCTTGAGTTGGGAAGATCCCCTGATAGAGGAAATGATAACCTGCTCCAGTTATCTTGCCTGAAAAAATCCCATGGACAGAAGAGCCTGGCAGGCTATAGTCCACGGGGTCACAAAGAGTCGGACACACCTGAGCATCCACGTGCACACACGCACGTACACACACGAAGCCTATATCCTCCTTATCTTTACGTGAACTCAAATTTCTCCTTTGAGGCCCAGCCCCCAAATCTCTTCCCACTGCTAAGTGCTGGGGGAACTGCCTCTAACAAATAGGGTACGTCCTTCCTCCCTTATGACACCGAGTGGGAAAGTTACTCCATCTTAAAGTCTCTTTCAGTTCTCCTATTCACACCATGGAGAAAACCTAAGCGAGGCCCCAGTTTGTCTTCAACATTTCCCTAACACTTGCTGTGCTGTGCTTAGTCGCTCAGTGGTGTCTGACTCTTTGTGACCCCATGGACTGCAGCAGCACTCTGTCCATGAGGATTCTCCGGGCAAGAATACTGGAGAGGGTTGCCATGCCCTCCTCCAGGGGATCTTCCCAACCCAGGGATCGAACCCAGGTCTCCTGCATTGCAGGCAGATTCTTTACCAGCTGAGCTACCAGGGAAGCCCAACACCTGCTAATCTCTCCTTTCAATTAAAGGACAGCAGATCTCAAACTCGGCACCTTCCGCAAACAGCAGCAAGCTAAGTTTTATAACACTGCTGTGTTTTTATTGTATTTAACTTGGTTTCTATTTAGGGCAAGAGATAGTAGCCTTTCATTATGGTAATAACATAAAGCTTCCTTAAAAATATTTTTGAGGGGCCCAAAAAAAGACATTTTAAATAAACAACAGTAAAGCAGTGTGCAGATTCAGGAAAAATTCTGATATTACTCAAGGATCAAGCATGGTAAACATTGTTATATACTACTGCCTAAACCTTGACAGAATTGCCAGTTACTTTTTTTGTTCATTATATACGTACATTTCATCATAGTATTCATGTACTGTTTATACTAATGTGACAAGGCAAAAAAAATGACCGTCATTTTTTAATGACCTACTACAATGTTAGCTGTATAGGATTTTAATTACCCACCACTTTTCAGGGACGTAACCAACCCATACCAGAGATGGGTGTCCACTGCAAAATTTTTTTTAATAAATATAATCATGTTGAATTACAATGATTTGTCTACATGTGTTTCCTCTTGCAACATTTATCTCTTTCGATGCAGGAATAGTTTCTTACTCACTTTATGTTTCTTTAAATTACATATTCTAAAAATCATCAGGTATTAAAAATAATGAGCTCAGCTCTTTCCAGAAAATGGACAGACAAGGACAGTAGGGCTGTATTTAACATACTTGCTTCACTCACCCATTCAAGAAATGTTTACTAAACACCTATGAAGTGCTAGGCACTGATGAACAGGACAGGTTAAGGTCTGCTCTCGAGGGACCTGCATTCTCACAGGGATACATGACATTCTGATGACAATTCTGGGTTGTCAGAGACGGGGTTTCTGCATGTCCTCTGTTTAGAATCCTTTGCTTATTCCTCTTAGTGGTCAGTTAAGTCCCACTCAGGCAGCGGGGCCCAGCCCAAACTGAGAAGCCTTTACCAGCCTCCTGAGTCAGATATTTTCACATAGACTATTTGCAACAGAACATTGTTTTCTCAACAAAACTTCGAGTGCCCTGAAACAGGGACACAGTCATCTTGGTATCTCCATGACTCAGCAGCGGAACTGGTGTTTAGCAGGTACTGAATCAATGTATAAATTTATGAATAATTAATAAACAAGCGACTGAATGATGAAGAGCAATGCTCCAGTTAGGAATCAGCCAAGCTGCTGCTAACTCAGTTCCAAAATGATTAAAGAACAGCAACAAAATTTAAGCTGGAGACACCTACTAACTTCCCAATGAGTATGTCTGAAATAACTATTAAGGTACCAAAAAAAGGACGTTTCTTTACAATGAAGAAATGTGTGTCATGAGGGGAAAATATGGAAATGACTGACACTTTCTAATATCTTTGGTTGACATTTTTGAAACAAAAGTAAGACACTGTTTAAAAAAATAGACTTGGTACCAACTATTCCTGGCACAAGTACAAGGATCTGAAAGACACACAGCTCTGAAGATGTAAGTACCTAATTCAAAGTCAGATAGTACCCAAAATTCAAATTAAGAGTACAGCACTTCGTGTTATGACATCAAAACTCCAAACCCTACCAAAAATAAATAAAATCCAAAGGTCAATTTTACCCCCTGCCCCGATCCATTAATTACTTTTCCAGAGCTAAAAAAGAAAAACCATGAAAATAATGAAATTCAACACATAACAAACAGCTTGTAGATTAAGCTCAGGTTTTATTAGACCACCCAACTGACAGAATAAAACACCTGGACAGCTAATATGCATTATTTAGTAAATACTAATGTAGACGCACTATTTTCATTTTAAAATCTTGGCTTTTTAAAATCTTATTTGAAATCATGACTAATGGGACAGTTAAACAAGATGAAGCATGAAAGACATTAAGTTAATCATGGTACGCCTTCCATGGACTTGTTTAGTTGCTAAGTCATGTTCTTTTGTGACCCCAATCAACTGTAGCCTGCCAGGCTCCTCTGTTCATGGGATATCCCAGGCAAGAATACGGGAGTGGGTTGCCATTTCCTTCTCCATGGGATCTTCCTGACTCAGGCATCGAACCTGCATCTCTTCTCCTGTATTGTCAGGCATATTCTTTACCACTGAGCCGCCAGGGAAGCGGCTTTCCATGTACTGCCACATAATTACTAAGAAGGAGATAGAGGTACATGGAGGACTTCCCTGGTGGCTCAGATGGTTAAACGTCTGCCTACAATGCGGGAGACCCGCATGCCTATCAGGTTCCACTAAGTGAAAAAAGCAAACTGCAGAACGATATGCAAGGTAAGATCCCAGAGGCAGTCCAAGGTTAGTTAAAACACAAATCCCAGAGCAAGACTTCTTGAGCTCAAATCTCAGTTTTGCTGCTCACTAGTTATGCAGCCTTTGGCTAATTACTTTTCCTTGCCTCAGTTTCTTCATATGCAAATGGATGTAAAATTGAAACTTTGACGGGCATGTTCATAAGGTTGTGAGGGTTTAATGGGTTAACAAGAGCTAGTGTTAACTATAATTCTGGGGGAAAAAAATTCCAAATCATACAGTATATGCATATGCAGGTAGGGAAAAAATTTTTCATTTTTGCATTATTTTTATTT